>NC_080087.1:90530268-90868393 GCF_950005125.1 Chionomys nivalis
GTAAGTGTGAGAGGTGGGGTAGTAGGTCCTCTAAGGTTTCTATGCAGGAATGAGATGGAGAGTAATTCGTATTAGGTTGAGGTAGGAGATTTGAGATATTAAGGGGTGGGCAGGATTGGAAAGTGAGTGTGGCATCTTCTACTAGTGCCACTTGGAGGGAAAGAACTCGGGAAAGAGGTGAGGTTTGTAAGCCTTTGTTTTGTAGGTTAAGAGATGGGACAGGTGTGGTAGGAGAAGGCAATGGTAGGCGGCTGAAAGGTTAGTTTCTTTGACTCACAAATAAGGAGCTAAGCAGCCACTAAAGTGCTTATGCAGGGTGCCCAGCCCTGAGTGGTGAGGTCCAGCTTCTTTGACAGGTACAGTACAGGTACAAAGGAAGGTCCCAGGTGATGCCCTAGGACCCCAAAGGCATATCCCTCCTTTTCCATTATATATATGTATATATATATATGTATATATATATATGTAGAGAGAGAGAGAGACAGAGAGAGAGAGAGAGAGAGAGAGAGAGAGACAGAGAGAGACAGAGAGAGAGAGAGAGGATGAGTTAGGTCTGGGAGAGGAAGAGCTGGAGCCTAGATAAGGGCCTGTTGGAGCCTTTGGAAGAGCTTAGTAGTGGGATGGGATGAGGAGGGGCTTGTGCAGAGAACCAAGAGCAGCCTCGTATAAGGGGTGGGCAAGGAGAGAAAAAGAGGGGATCCAGGAGTGCAAAAGGTCAGCTATTCCTAGGTACAATAAAATCTCATCTTTTCTAGAAGGAGCCACAAGGGACGCAATTAGTTTTTTCTGTCTAGGGTAATAGCATTTTGGGTTGGGATAATAGTTAAACCCAAGTAAATGACCTGAGAATTAGACAATTGTAACTTAGAAGGTGAGACTCTATAGCCCTTTTTGGACAGAAATTTAAAAGAGCAGAGGTATTAGTTTGGCTGATCTCCAAGGATGGACTGTAAAGTAAAATACCATTACATACTATATGAGTTTAGGCTTGGGGAGAGACAATGAGAGCAGATCAGAAGCTGAAGTCTGGCCAAATAGTTGTGAGCTGTTCATGGGGTAGGACAGTTCAGGTGAGCTGTGTAGAGAGATGAGTGTCAGGGTCAGTCCAGGCGAAGCAAAGATACCTTGAGATTGAGAGCTGAGAGGAATAGAGAAAAAAGCATCATTGAGATCCAGAACTGAGAAGTGGGAGGTTACTGGAGGGATAGTGGAGAGAAGTGTGTAAGGGTTAGGCACTACAGGATAAAAAGGGAATCAATAAGCTGGAGGTCTTGAACCAGGCAATAGGAATAGGCTCCATTAGTTTTTTGTTGTGGTGGTGGTTTTTTTGTTTGTTTGTTTGTTTGTTTTGTTGGGTTTTGTTTTAGTTTTTTTCGAGACAGGTTTTGGAGCCTGTCCTGGAACTAGCTCTTGTAGACAAGGCTGACCTCAAGCTCACAGAGATCCACCTGCTTCTGCCTCCTGAGTGCTGGGATTAAAGGCGTGTGCCACCGCTGCCTGGCTTTCATTAGGTTTTTTCAACTTAAAGTATAGGGATGTTAAAAAGAGAAGAGATGAGGCAAAGTAGCTTTTTCCTTAGAAGGTCAGAGATGATAGACTTAAAGTCCTCTAAGACTCTGGAGTGAGAGAGGGTACTGAGCTTGGGTAATGGACCTGGTAGGATCTTGTAATTGGATGACAATGGGGAAATGGTGTTTAGAAACAGAGGGGTTTGGGGTGTCTCAGACTTGGAGGCTCACCTGAGAGGCTGGCAAAGGAAATGGCATCTTGGAGCTGGGAGGTTGGGGGGCTAAAAGGAAAGGGAGAGGAGCTGTTGGAGAGCCTGGGTGAGGTGAATGAAAGGAGCAAACGAAATAGAAGCACCCACTTTAGCTAAAAAGTCTCTTCTCACAAGAGGTACAGGGCAGGTTAGCATGAATAAAAATGAATGAGTGGGATAAATACCCCTAAAATACAGTTAAGTGGTGGGGTCTGATGAGGTAGATAAGGTAGGTCCCCAGAATTCCCTCAGTACCGAGTATGTGGCTCCGTTGTCCAAGAGAAAGGAGATGATCTGTCCTGATACTGTGATATTTACCTGTGGCTCCCTGTTACAGATGTTGGTTGTGGTTGCGTCAAAGTAACTTGGGCAGCCTTACTTATTCATGACCAGACCTAGAAGTTCAGTTTGGGAATTATCTGGGTGTGATATCTCCATGCCACAGTGTGCATGACATAATTGATAGCCTAATGTCCTTCCCTATGCACTTAGGACACGGTCTCATGGGACTAATATGAGAATTAGGACATGCTCAGGCCCAGTGCCCAGTTTTACCACATTTGAAACACAGGCCTGGAGGCCCTCAAGCCCCGGGGAAGGGGGGCAAGGGAGCAGCCCAGGCAGCATGGGCAGGATGGTCCCTTCAACAAGTCAAATGGCTGACACTTGACATTTGTGCCTACGGTTTTTATCATGCCTTCCATGGTACACCTTAAGAGCCAGCCCTAAGACTTCTGTCTGTGGGGTCAAGGGGCTTTTCTCCAAATACTTAAGCTTAGTCCTAATGCTGGAGAAACTCTGAGGGGAAAAAAAAGGGTCATGAGGAACTGTTTGCCTTCTGTGGTCACTGGATCTGAATTAGTATACTGCAAGAGAGCCTTTGTAAGGCGTTCTAAGAATGCAGATGGATTTTCATTTGTATCCTGAATAACCTCTAGGAGTTTATCATAGTTTATTGGCTTGAGGACAGCCTTATGGAAACCTGCCAGGAGGCAAGTCATAAACCGGTCTCTAGCTAAAATATCACCTGAGGTGTTATAATCCCAGTGCGGATTCCGCTCCAGGACTGCCTCTGCCCTGGGGGTTGTGTGCTGGATTAGTCTGGTGAAGCTCATCTGCATGTACTCTGACCCACTCCCAAACTTGCCTGCCTTCCTCAAGAAGTAGGTCATTAGATAGGATCATAAAAATATCATGAAAGGTGAGACTATAAGATTGAGTAATGTATTGGAATTGCTTTATGAAAATTAGATATATAAGAACCCAGTTTTTGTTCTATGTGAGAGAGTTCTGAGAGCGAGAAAGAAACATGTATCTTGACCATTCCGTCCACACCGGCTACCTCTCACCATGGGAGAACTGCAGTCAGCTTGGTTTGGTCAGGGTCGGGTTCCTTAGCAGCACACGAGTGCATGAGAGGAGGGGTAAAAGTGGGTGCTAGAGTCGGGCAGCTGCCACGGCATGGCACCAGAGAAGAGGAAGGATCTGGAGGGGCTGACAGAGCTGTTGGTGGGGGAGAGAGAGAGAACTGGGGAGGTAGAAGTAGCTGTCTGCTGAAGTCAGAAAGGTAGAGGTTTGTTAGAAGGTTCCAGGGCGGGAGCAGGGTGTTCCTCTGGCTTAGATGGCATATCCAGGAACTTGTGAGAGGGTGAATGGCTTGCAAGGACAGAGGGCTTAAAGTTCAGATAGAAAAAGGCTTAGATATAAGGACGCTCTTTCCATCTACCTGTGGGCTGACAAAAGTTAGAGAGCTCCTGCAGAATATTGGGATCTAGGGTGCCATTAGGCAGGCACTTTGGGTTATTATCTAAAGGGTACTTAGGGCATTTCTTAGTACAAAGGTAGATAAGCAGATAAGCTTGGGAATCTGTGAGTAAGACATTAAGATTTGAGGTTTTAGGGTCTCTAAAAGACATGGGGGAGGGGGAGTTGGACTGATAGTTTTTGAGGGTTTATTTCCCATGGCTTAAAATGTGAGAAAGACGAGGACCCAATGGCAGTTAATCATGAATGTCTTTGGAGTAATGCAGGGTTGAGGGTTGGACCAGATAAACTTGAGACCCATAGGTCCAGGAATTGGGATATGACCAGCCAAAGAGAGGACAAAAGTCTGAGCAGAGAGTTGCCAAATCTCAGTCCTTAGCCATGGAGAATAACCAGAGGTGAATGTCAGCGAAGGGCTCACCTGTAGCCTTGATGGCCATGATTGGGGGTGTTCCCCCTATTTCTAGGAACACCAGAGGGTTACTAAGAGCTCAACGGTCAAGTCCTCGGATTCAGAGAAATGGTTAAGCTGACTAGAGGGGAAAAACTCACCAGTCGAAGCTGCTGGTGCATGTAGAAGTTGACAGCCAGGCAGATGGGATGTGGGTTGTTGTGGAGAAACCCAGTCCAGGGTCCCAGCCCTGGGAGAGGTGGGTGGAGAGTCTAGAGAGTCTCAGCACCAATAAAATTACAAGGTGCGAGCAAGAATGGATCACAAGATACACAATGAAACCCACTTTATGAGTTCATTAAGAGAGAGAAAGACTTGTGCATAGGCCTGAGGAAGTTGGTGCAGGAAAAGAGCATGGAGCAGACATGTCCAGCTTTTAAAGGCAGCCTAGAGCATGCACACAGGGGCTTACGTGGCCATGTCATACGTAGATCATGTGACCACACTACATGAATGTCATGTATGACCTAAGGGCCCTAGGTGGCTATATAAATTGTCTGAGCACTTGATGGCACATGTGCGGCCCTGGAGCCCAGACAATAAAAAATGGGGTTTAGACCTAAACAGAGCGCTGGGTGATGAAGACCCATAACAATCATGGCCTGGCAGCTCTATTCCTAAGCTGGACACCATGAAACATCCTTCTTCCCAGTGAGACTTCCTGCTTTTTACCTGCCTTTATCTGAAGAATGTTACTGGACTCCGAGGACTGACTTTATCTAAAAGTTATCTGTAAGTTTGGATGCCTGATTTATCTCTAGGGTGATCCTTGGCATAGTGTTCTGCTAGAAGCCTCCCCTGTGGTACAGGGAAGGTAACTAAGACTTGTGCTAGAAGCTTATTGCTATGGGACCCTGCTGCCACATACGAAGCCTTATGATAGGGCAGTGCCATTTAATGCAAATTGGGGTTTATCCCCAGGCTCCACAATCCTAAATAGTCCTTATACTCTGGAATAAGCTGTTTCATTGACGTTATCTCCTGGAAAATTTTCTCCATTGTACCCACAGCCATCCAAACCCTGCTTCCCACTTCTCCTCCCTCCCTCCACCCTTGTGGACTAATGCACCAACAATCCTGAGAATGAAGCAGAGCTACAGATGTCTATCTACCCATGGCAGAGTTTTTATGCTTACATATGGGTCCTTAAAAGGAAAGAGTAGACTACAGACTAGGGTGAAGATACTTAAATGAAATGCCGGACTGTATGAACCTTCCAGATTTCTCAGAATACTTGGTGTACCCTAAAACCTGTTTCAATTATTATTCTCCAAGGTTGGTTCTTCTGAAAGGGTCTAGCCTATGGCAGGTGTCTTACGATATGAACTTACCTGCCACCCCCTTCCCGTTGCCTCCAGATGATAAGTATTGTTATGCCTCTGTATAGCACAATTAAGTGTAAGCCTTGCTTTAAAATAAAAGTGATGATGCAGCAATGTAAACAAATTTCCTAGTTGACACAGATTGACAAAAACAATGGGAGATCTTAAATATGAAAAACAAAGGTAAATAACCAATTGGTGTGCTCTGCTTTAGGGAAGACTATTACTTTTAGTATAGTGGAAGGTTTGGAGGGAGAAAACCATAAGGTGAAATGATATAATCACATTATAATTTCAAAACGTTAAGTAAATTAAAACAGGTGGGTGGAGCATAAGACTAGAAAGAAGAGTTCATTTACATGGAGTGCTTATTCACGTACTAGGTTCAACTTGACATAAGGGATTAGGAGATGGTTTGATTATACTGCTAGGAAGTTACCTTAAATTCCAGTTTCAAGTGGCTATCCCTCCACGCTTATTCTTGGAGTTACACTAAATGAACTCACTAGGTTTTACACACACAGAGAGACACACACATAGACACACACAAACACTTAGCATAACAACAACAACAACAACAATATATCTTATTTTAAAAGGTGTAATGAAATAATAGTCACAGCTGTCCTCCTTAGGCAAAAGAAAATCTTTGGTAGAATGATTCCCATGGTATTTCGTATTAGCCATGCTCAGTGATCAATTGCATTTTTATCAACAGCTGTCAGTAAACAAGGTCAAAGTCAGTTCTCTTCTACATGAAATTGACGATGTACTCATACTATATTGCTTCAGAGCATTTAATGCTCATAATCTAGTTTGCAGAGTCAGAGATCATTTGAATAGTCTTCTGAACAATATGCTGGTTTGTTATAATGAATTTATCATGCCAGTTGTAACTGATCATCAGGAAGTGCCAAACACTCCAGCTGCTCTTGCAAAGCCAATGCACATGACAGCCACAGCAGAATATAAAGGCAACAGATTTCCAGAGCATGGTTCACTTGCATGGAAAGCGCTGTAGAGTGGAGTGCAGGCTGATGGATGCCACACACTTTCTTGCTAAGAAAGGGCTCAATAAAGCATTTGGTATGTCGTGTTTGGATTCCAGAAGCATTGTTGTATATAATTTGAACAACATATGAAATATAGTTTGTCTATTTGTCTCCAGTATGTGGAATACATAAGTCTGGGAGCTATAAATTGGATATGTCATTTTGTGCTTTCACACAAATCTTCAGCCCATTCGTAGACTCTGTTGCTTCCTCCAGACCTTAGGTTCTGCTGAACTGAAGGGGATCTCATGAGAGGAACGCTTTTAACAGGGAAGAGAAGGGTTTCACTAAACTTAAAGCTCTGACTTACTATATGGATGCTGTTGGTTGTCACTGAGCTCCACTTCAGAGCCAAGAGAAGGTTCCCAAGAGCTGCTGATGGCCCACAAGCATCATCCTCAGCTATTGCTCTTAGTTAAATTGAGCTGTTTCTTTTGAGTGATTCCTCTTCCTAGGGGATGTCTCACATGTATCATCTGATCAAGGAGGAAATTAAGCAGATACTTAAAAGAAGAAAAGAGTGAAAGGGCAAGGTAGAGTAGGGATAACTAACACTAAAGTCTTATGAAAAGCTGTATGGGAACCTAACAGTCTAGAAACATCCTAAAATACATACATATATAAAAAGAGTTTAAATGGAGTTACCATACAGTGAGGGTGGGAGGGGATACACAAACTAGATATCATAAGTTACTAAACAAAAACAGTAAAAGAAATAAGTTAGATTGTTTTGAGTTGTTGGACAACAGGATTCCATAAACCTCTAAAATGAGAGAGCTATTGTCATTGTTATTGGTTACCTTCCACAATTTGATAGGGGGATCAATTACTGAAGGCACCACATACTTATGACATAGAACACAGATTTAGCTGACATTCAACTGAAAGTGTCACTCTTACTGATTAACATTCATAGTGAGAGAAGGTACATTCTACTAGAAGAGAAAAGTAATAGTCACCCAACTATGAATCTGTAAGCTACAATAATGACCTGCCAGAAAGATAAGCCCATTGCTATAATGATGGCAAGACTGTTAGGGGATAACTAACAACCTTTTGATCACACTTAAGGCCTGTTCCATGAAAAGGGATCCATATCTAACATTATTAATAAGATCAAGAACCTGAGGCCAGATAGGTCACAGGCCCAATGCTATCTATCTCTCTTCCTTATGAGGGCTCTTCCTGAATGCTATTCCCAGCAAACTTTCTGAACACGAAGCTTTTCAACTCCTGCCTCTAAGTGAACCTGAAGAAAAACAGAAACATTTTGTCTTGGGTGTCTCGGATATATAGGGTAAATAGACAAAGAAAGATGTACAATAGAATCATGGAAATAATCTCTAGGGTCCTGTTACTTTTATTCTGCTAAATGAACATAGCAGTAAAACAACTACTAATGACGTATTGCTATACCCATAGATCAATGCAGTGCTCAGTCCTCATCAGAGATGCATCATCTTTCAGTAGATGATAACGAACACAGAAGCCCACAGCTGGAGGGTGTGCAGGAAGTGGGAGATTTTGAAGTGTTCAGTCCTAAAATGGGATGTCTTTATCTAGCCTCTCCTCTAAAGTCTCAGGATTTATGTGAATGAGGAGGGGAAATGCTAAGAGGCAGAGATGGTGGGTGACTTCTAGGAAATAGTGTTTTCAGACATAACAGGGCAGATGCCCATGTGAGCTTGCAAAGACTGTGGCAGGACTCAAAGGAACTCTCTTTGGGAAAGAGCTTTGATTATAGAATAGATTCCATAGAATAGGTCTATGGAATCTTGTTACCCAACAACTCAAAACAGAGTAACATATTTCTAGTACTAGGGGTTTTATTTGGTAGCATATAATATCTAATTTGTGTATCCCCTTTCACACTCATTGTACGGTAACTCCATTTAAACTCCTTTTATGTACGTATATGTTTTAGGAAGCATCCAGAGTATTAAGTTCTCATACGGCTTTTCAGAAGTCTTTAGTGTTAGTTATCCTTACTCTACCTTGCCCTCCCACCCACTTCTCCATATAAGTATCTGCTTCATTTCCCCCTTGATCAGATGTTACATGTGAGACATCTCCTAGGAAGAGGAATCACTCGAAAGAAACAGCTCCATTTAGCTAAGAGCAATAGCTGAGGATGATGCTTGTGGGCCATCAGCAGCTCGTGGGACCTTCTTTTGGCTCTGAAGTGGAGCTGAGTGATACCCAACAGCATCTATGCAGTAAGTCAAGCTATTCAAGTTCAAATTAGACAAAACCCAGCATGAGGAAAGGAAGTAGGCACAGAATCCCACCTCTAACTAGGAAACTACTCAAAATTGACAACTTCTGGGATAGGGAGAATGAGTTTTCTTCAACTGGGTGTATTGACCACACTCCAGAGCAGGCCCCATGCTTAAGAGTAGTAGATCATCATAAAACAGAGGTGGGGAGGATTTGGGGAAGGTGGTAAAATGAGATTAAATATAATGTATGAAATTATTAAAGGATAAATAGCAATTTTTTTTAAAAAATAAATAAGATGTCTCTTTGTTAAGTTGAAGTCAATATGCAAAGTTGTTCCAGCCTCAGGGCTCAGAGTGATATCCTGTACAGCTCTGGAACCACTAAGTTTGTACTCTCTCTACGCAATCCTATCTCTGTCCTCCCCAAGGGTTCTTCCTGAATGCTATTCCCAACTAACTTCCCTAATACAAAGCTTTTCAACTTCTGCCTCTAGGCAAACCTGAAGGAAAACAGGAACATTTTGCTTTGGGTTTCTCAGGCACAAAAGTCAATAGGCAAAGGAAACTGCACAATAAAATCAGGGAAATCATCTCTGAGATCCACAGAATCTGGTGTCTCATTTTGTGTTTCCTTGATGGAATCTGTACTGAAAAGTCATAGGTAGTCCATCAGTAGCATCTTAGCAAGGAAACCAGGCCCTACATGGGTAACTCCATAAAGCCTGTGTCCTTCAGCAGCAAAGGGGGCGGCTGGTAGAGAGAGAGAGGAAAAACTTAATTAGTGGAGAAAAATGGCAAGCTCCTTTGTGGCCCAAGGTGTGCTGTAGTACTCGGGAGTAAAGCTTCCTTCAGTAACTGTAACCTTAAGCATGTACAGAATGCAGGCATCTGCCTCTGTTACAGGGCAAGATGATGAACGGGAGTTAATGGACAAGACGATGAACGGGAGTTAATGTGGGCTACAAGGAGGATGAACAATCCAGAGGGTAGACTACATCAGACACAAAGTGCATAGCATTTTGTAACCTGTTCATAGGAGCCTCAATTTTCCTCCTGCTGCCAAGGTAACTGGTTCTACATCAGCCCAGACTGTTGTGACAGGTAACTTCTTCTCACCCACCATGACGTGCTTCTAGCTTCTTCCCTTGGAATGTCTATGGTACAAAAGGGAGACTTCCACCCTTACTCAAAGCTACAGTTTCATACACACAACCTAGCAAGCTGAGAAGAAACAAAGGTAATGGGGCCACTTCTGAGTGCTGGCAAACAGAGATCAAGAGACAGATGCCTTGCTGTCTCATCCTCTGGTGGATATTTTGAAGTATGTTTCTCCATTGAGAGTCATCCTTCAGATGGAATACTAGCTGTCCCATGTTACAACCTTTCTCAGTAACATACCCCTGCCTTGTCTCTCCCTTCTCTCCATTTTAGTATTCTGGTGGGAATTTCTGTCCCCTTGTAAGAATATTCCAGAGTCATTGCCCACAGGCACCTGGTTTCTCTAAATCTGACTGAAAGGAAACTCAGGCTAAGCCAGTCTGATAGGGAGGCAACTGAGTATGAGACTAATGTCACGAGAGAAGTAAACAAATTATTATCATATCAAATTCAGGTGATCATGAAGACTGCTTCATGTCTCTTAGTGGGCTCCATGGTAATGAAACAAATCTAGATTGAGTTACAACACCTTCATTGTTGCATTTCTTAAATTTTCTTTCCCCTTGTTCATGTCTTCATTTTGGCTTCACAGTAGCTATGACTCCCTGGACCAATTCTATAAATGTCACTCAAGATTTCCTAAGAAAAGCTGATTACATGATAGGATGCATTGTGATTTGGATCATCTCAGTAAGGGAGTCAATGAAAGACAAGAGACCAAGTTCTGCCAGCAGCTTTTTCTGGTTTTCGGTTTCGTTTTTAAGGTGCTGGGAACCAACCCAGGGCCTCATGTAGGTAAGGTATGCATGTGAACCCTGAGTCACACACCTAGTCTATGTGCAATTTATGTTCAGTAATCGACTCATTATTACTAATGTGTGGGAGACATGGAAGTCCTTGTGCTCACAGATGAGAATTAGGGGAACCAGGAATGTTAAACATAGAGGGTTGTCCCTTCAAAGGGAGAAATTCATAGCCTGTTATCCACTCAAAAGGCTGGATAGCGGATGGGTTAATAACCTGGTGACCTTCTTGTAATCTGTGTGGCCTAGACTACATTGGATCCTCTAGACTCTAATCTTGAGTTTGTCAATCTATAGGACCTATCTTTATGGAAGGTATCACGCGTACTTTGCAAACAGTCTCAATGTAGTCATGTTCTAAACTTTATAATGGACACAGGATTGAATCACCAAGGAAATTTTCACCAAATTATGCTATGCTTAATATGCCTAATACAAACTACTCTGCATCAGACTCCTGAAGTTTGAACCAACACCGGCTACTGAGGCAGGCATGTGGAACCTAACTACCTTCTTGCTTCCTGCAGATTCTTACTCTGCTGATGGTGGTGGTCAAAGACACCCCAGAGTCATGGCTCAATTAATGATAGGGTTATGTTCTGAGAAAGACGTCAGGAGGAAAAGCTGTCATTGTGCAGGCATCATAGTGCATATTTGTACACAAAGAAATAGCTAGGAAATCAATTGCTGAGTAACTTAGTCTTATGGGACAGCTATTGCAAATGTAGCCTGTCACAGAGTGACATATTGTCATGTACTGCATAGCTGTATTTTATATTAAATGGAACAATGAGTTGGACAGTGACTGTTCCAACTTTAGACCACATGGTGAGCAGCGATTTCTTAGTACAGGACACTCAGGTATTAGCTTTTCTCTGTAACAAGTCCAGGCTTCTGATACCATTTATCAAAATGATATCACAGTCCTCTCTAGAGTTCACACAGAGCTTCAGAAAAGATGGTGAGGCCATATTCTGAATTCCTCATAGTGGAAAGGGGAGGGGGACCAAGAAGACAGTGGTGATTGCCTGGCTTCCAGACAGTTGGAGTGTAGTCCAAGTGAACCAGTACCTAGTTTGTTTTGTTCTGTACCATATTCTTCTCCTTACTCAGTGGCTCCAGTGAAACAGCTGCTTTGTCCATTATATGTAGAAAATCGGAAGAGAAACTGTTTTGCATGTAGGACCATATATATCCATTACTGCTATTACAGCACCATAGAGGTTATATTAAAGGCCCACATCCCATCTGTACTGAAGAGGCTGCATACATATAAGTGTGGGTGCCAGAACTACATAAACCTGGGTTGAATCCCAACTCATTTGTCCTTGCTGGTGCATGCCCATGGACCTAACCCAATTCCTCTAAGCCATTTATTTCCTTGTAGAACAGTGACGCTGTCTCTAATTTCACGATATGGCTGATGAGTCGCACATCCTGTTGGGACAATTCTCTTTGCTATCACCATGTGGTCTTTAATGTTTAGTCATATCCTGGGACACCACCCCATAGTCTTCCATCCCAGCCCTTTTACTGGGTGTGAGTGACTGCTTTAATTGTTATGCTATGTTCTGGTGTATGCCTCTGATCTATTCCATTATCCCATGATCACCCTGAGACAGGGACTGGACTCCTTCACCCTTTATACACTTTGGGGGCTTTGTCTTCATTTGCAACTTGGAATAAAATCTCTTTCATGAAAACCAGTTACGAGGGAAAAGGATCTTATGTCTGAAATACAAATATAATATTTAAAGACTCATAAGTAGTTTTCCTATATGGACTTTCAGAAGGTAGTGATGGGGTTTCATGATTTGGGTAAGAAAATAACTGCTGCCTTCTACCTAAGCCTTCTCCAGCCATGGGATCTGGTCTTGAAAGGCTTCCTGATGGACCATGAACAGGCAGATGGTCTTCTAGCTACAACATTAAGAAGCCATTTCCCAGGCCACCTTCACTGACATGAGTTCTTCTCCCACAAATGATCTTCCCAATAAGTTGTTGACACCAAAGCACACCTCTTATCATAGAGAGACTAAGAGATAGATAATTTATTCTGGAGTTAAATATGAGTGACTATATTCAAAATATATACTTATACCAAATATGATATTTTAATCAAGTATTTTTATTAAAAAATCTATATTTTAATGATATTTTTATAAAAATAAAACAAAGAAATATTAATCAAATATTTTAAATATACATTGGTGCAAAGATATGGCAGACAGATTGTAGCAAGGAGGGAAAGTTCTTACCCCCTGACATTATTTGATGTTTTTGATGGCATTCTTAGCCTTTTGGTTAGTAGAAGTCAAAAGTTTATTTGTGCATTCCAAAATTATTTACCCAATAGTCACAAAGATGGATGTTAAATTAAACACAGAGATGGGTGATGAAAGGCTATTAAGAGATCTAAAAAGATAGCCCATGGAAGATATTAGGAATTCAGACCTTCAAGATTCCAGTCCTCCATGATCACATCCATCAGTCAGCCTTGAAGAATCTTTAGACCAGAGGCTACTCTTCCTCTGGCCACCCAAGTTCACAAAGCTCTATGATGTTGGCATGATTATGAGTGAGGCATAAGGAGTCCTCCACGGTCACAATGTGAATGAAATGATTTAATTTTGCGAATATTAATAACACAGCCAAAACCAGGCATTTGTGTCAGCATTTTTACATGATGTTTTACATGATGTAAGTATTGTTGTTGTCTTTTTGTTTCAGAAGGAAATTTAAATGCTAACAGGGTCAGTTATTGGCCCATTATCACTCAACTTCAACAATCATGTGGTTAAAACAAAGTCACAAAATAAACCAATACCATTCTGTAGTCTACGAGTCTCCAAATTTCAGACTCTTTTCCTTTGACTGAATTCTTCCTGAGTGTAAACAGCATGCTCCAGACTTAGTAAGCTGAATGAGGTATTTCTCTAAGTTATATAAGCTATAACAATGTTTTCCTGGCCTCAAGTTGTAGCTGTGCCTCTCCCAGCCTCTGGCTTGAATGAACTTTGCTTACAGAGGTAGAGCATCTCTGTGAGACAGGTTGACCTCCAAAACTGTGAACGAACTTGTAGACCAGAGAACTTACCACAGCCCATTTGTTACACAAGGGATGGGTCATGGATTATATGGATTCTTTCTTGGGGCTGTTTACACAGGCTATCTCCGGAGTGTATTTAAATCAAATTGGATTTACACAGAGTAACAGGAACACAACTCCTCTCATCAGCACAGCTCTGAGTGAACGTGAATTTTGTGGCTGAATCAACTGAGAAATGGGAATGACTTAAACTCACTAGAGCTCAGAAGAAATGAGTAATTAAGGTGGAATGAAGTAGAATCCTAATCACTGAAAACTGTTTAAGTTCAGGAAGCTTTAATCTCACATAGCCTGGAGGAACAAATGTGTGTGTGTGTGTGTGTGTGTGTGTGTGTAAAACAAAACCAATTGCAGCTGCTGTTGTTACCTGATGGCACTATTCAGAAGCCAGAAGAGAGGGAACACAGCTTTGGAAGCCTTGTTGTCATCATAGGCAAGCGCACTTACCCAAGCCCATCTCACACACCTTGCACGATAAGGGTAAAGACTGGCAGCGTTTTCTGCCCAATTGATTGAGTTTCTAAGGGCATGCTAGAAAGGAGGGGAAGAGTGTGTCAGTTGTAATGAGACGTTGGTGAAAAACAATCAGAAATATGGTATATGGGCAGTGGGACATTCAACATGAAGTTGGGGATGCTACTTAGTTTCATCTCTATGAAAAGTGATGTTTCTAATTAAGTTTGTGATTTTGCTATCGGTTTTGCATTGCAGCTAGCCAGCATGCTTTCAGGCCTACAACAAAGTATGGTATCCTCAGCAACTGTGTTAGGATGGTCCCAGAAGCATGAAGGGAACCTGGGCCACAGGAGTCAGGAAGTGGGTTAGGTGAGGGGTCAGTGACTGCTAGGGGAATCAGAGGGTATTTTATCTTAGACTGAAATAATAGAATGTCACAAGCTTGGAAGCTTGCATAACAGACATTTTCTTGAAAACTGTAAACACAGATCAAGAGTCACTGGGCTAATGATTCACTCTGCTTGGCTGTAGACAACCATGTTTTCGCTGTGTTTTGTATTGGCCTATCTTCTGTGCATTTGTGGTGAGGAGAAAAATACAGGGATGGGGTGAATCAGAAGAGAGTGTGAGTCTCTAGTTTGTCATCTTTCATAAGAGCACCCTTGGGAAACCACTGGGCAACTATTTCTTCCAGGCTGAAACACTCATTCAAATAGGAAGAGAGGAAGCTCAGAAAATTTAGGAGAGTCACTAGCCTCTTCTCTAGTTATACAATAATCAATGATCACTGGAGATAAGAGGCTCTCCAGTGAAGTTGCCTGAAAGTTGAGCAGAAAGCTCCAGGGATGCAACTTTTCCCAGTGATTTCCATACAAGTGTAGGCTTTTTGATGATGTAGAAGATCTTGAGACACCCATATCCTTCTAAGTCACCCTAATAAACTCATTCACCAAACTAGACTTGAGTATAATTGTTTCCTTGGTTTATGGGTGGTACCTGTTTTGGGGTAAATTAGATATTTGTTCTTGTCTCTTCAGGAAAAGTCATGCGATAGAAATGAGTGCAGACCATAGCACTGGCTAATCCATCTGCCCAGATAGAACTGAGTTGTAGGTGGAGTTTTTCCATCCCAACAGCTACTTTCAAATTACCACACAGAGGCTTATATTAATTGTAAACATTTGGCCAATAGCTCAGACTTATTACTACCTAGCGCCTACATTTTAAATTAACACATATTTCTTATTGACACTCTGCCATGTGGCAGAACCTTTATTAGCACAGCACATTCATCTTACTTCTCTGAGTCTCCTTTCTCTGTCCTTCTTTCTCCCAGCATCCCTTGTTTGATTACCCTCTCTATACCTTTTGCCTGGCTATGGGCCAATCAGATTTTATTAAACAATGAGAGTAATGCCTATTCATACAAAAGGATTCTTCCACAGCACTTACCCATTTTTATTTATTTTAAAAGGAAGGTTTTAACCTTAACATAGTAAAATTATATAGAGCAAAAACAATTATTAAGTAAGAATTAAAGTAACAATATCCAGTCCATTTGTATTTGGCAGAATTAGAGAAAATAATTATCCATCTTATCTTGGTAGGTCTAAAATTTTATATCTAATTTACTTTCAATTATATCTAAGGAAAACTATAATTATAGCTACTTAGTCTTCAACTTCATCAAATACACCAGAAGAATGAAATGTTACCTAATGACAGGGACATCAGGCTGTCTGGACAGTCACCCAAAGTTCCTCTGTAATGTTGTATGTCCAACTCTGCCCTACAGGTCTATGATATCTGATAGACTTTCCTGTGAAGCAGAGAATTCTAAATAACTATCCTACCTTGTCAAAGTTTGGCAGTTGACTTTTCTCTGTTCTACTGGTTCAGTTTGGACAGTATACCATCAGCAACTGTGGCAAGGACAGTTTCTTTGACCATATGTCTAGCTTTTGCCATAAGGAAAACAAACTCCATATAGAGCTTCTTTGATGCCCATCATCTTATCTGAAGTAGATGGGTACTGCCAGGGGTAGACATGTCTATGTCATAAAAAGTCTTATGTTATTAAAATATTTTAAATGCCATATTCTGTGAGTCTTTGAAATGCTTGAAGACCATATATCTATCTAAATATATATGTTTAACCTTGAAAATATACTTAATATGACTATATCTTTGGTTATTATAGATAACTATTAGCCTGTGTCATTAACTCTACATTATATTATTAAATAAGTTACTTAAGCACAATATCACAAACAAGAGTAAAAATACACATACACTGTAACATAAATAACTTCAAATTTATATCAATAAACTAAATCTATGCCAATGTAACAGTTGTTTTTTGGATTAAAGTACAACAATCTATTCTTTTATCCTATCATTTCTATATCCTATCCCTCTTTTTTCTTTAGAAAGAGATCCTTGAATTTACCTTCTTTGTTTAGCTTTTCTCCTGACTATGACCTATAACAATATATATCCAAACCCATGAACTAATGACAAATACTTATAAGTTGGGGGTGTGTACTTAGTTCTCTAGATTACTTCCTATTGATTGAGTGCATTGGTAATCTTTGAGGGTCCCTGAGAAAATTTAGGATAATGTTTAAGTCTTAGCTGGAGTAGTCTGTGAGGCTGAATCATCTTAGCATCCTTGGAGCTCTTCTGGATGCAGAACTCTCAGGAAACTGCAACACAGGCATTTTAAGATGCTGGATCACCTGGGCCATCTTTTTTTTGGGGGGGGGGTCTGGTACCCTTGCTCTGAAATATTTAAAATTTTAAAGATAGCCTGCATATCTGTATTAATATAAGTATAGACTGTGCATTGTACACAAGTCAGTCAAAGATGATGTTTTGTTTTATGTTTGAACAGATAATATATTCATCACATGTCTTGTAGTTCTTTTGAGTTTATGTTTTAATGTTTGTAGTCAGAATTTTCCATGGGTTTTCCTCAATCAAATCTGATTTTTCTTATTCCAGAGCGAATCTATAGTCTCTTATTTCCTGTGAAAATATAAGCACAACTTCTCCCCCAACACAACAAAATTTTTGGCTTAAATTTTGAAGTTGAGATATTTTTAAAATATAATAGTTGGCTTAATTTAGTAGCTTTCATAACCAAATGTCTTTTAGCAGGTATTATTTGCCCACTAATGATCAAAAAATCTCAAGACAACATAGTAACATAAAGGATCCAGACTGTGTATTTCCCATCTTTATGTGGCATATTTCTTTCATATTACTTTATTCCCTTTTTAAGGTCTTTATAGTTTTTAAAATAATATTTTTCAATCTATGACTGCATAATTCTCTTCTCTCTCTCATGTCTATGTATATTTTCAAACACAATGTGCCCCATTTAGAGGCTCCTTTTGTCTGAATCTGCCCTTACTGTGTATTTTTTCTGACCTTATGAGCCTTTAAACCAGGAGAGGCTTATCTCTACTGTAGCCAGCATAAAGACTGCAGAAACCTGCTATGCAGTAATGGCAGCTCAATCCTGCAGACCTTGGCCAGGGGATGCATGCATCTCTGTGAATTGGCCTCCCACAGAGACACAAAATAGGAAGCTGCTCTTGGCTTCATTTTTATTTGTCTAAAACCCCTTTATAAAGCTTTCTTGGGCTTTATGTGGATATATGTACCCTACCTTGGAATGCCATATATAGGCAGAGTTTTTCCCATTCTGGGAACTGCTTCCAAATTATCACACAAAGGGTTATATTAATTGTAAATGCTCAGTCCATAGCTCAGGCTTATTACTATCTAGCTCCTACATTTTAAATTAGCCCATATTCCTTATTTAAGTTCTGCCACATGGTAGCACATTCATCTTGCTTATCCAAGTCTCCTCTCAACTTTCTCACTCCATCCTTTTCCCAGCATCCCTTGTTTGATTACCCATTTATACTCTACGCCTTGCAATTGGCCAATTGCCTTTTATTAGCCAGTAAGCGTAATACGTATTCATAGTATACAAAGAATTGTTTCACAACACTGAGGAGCATCAGTTTCTTTGCTTCCACATTGCACTCAAAGCAGCTCAACAATGGTGGTGAAGGTTAAGGCATACAGTCAAGGAAAGTGTCCTCTGACTTGGGGCATCTCTGCTTAAGAGAAAGGAGCATGGTTTGTTTTCACTCTGTTCCCCAGGAAACAAGGTGTCATAGGCAGAGCATACCTAATAGTGCAAAAATATAAAAGTTTATTTTAGTTATTGGAATTGAGGCTTGACTAAAGGAATGGCAAGCCAAAATGGTAATACTTGCAGTAAACTTCAGCTAGATTTAATTGTCATTGCCTTAGAGCCTTTATGAGTCCCATACCCATCATTTTCTTACCATGAGTAGTTGTAATCCTGATCAGAGTGACTAGGAGGACGTTGTTAGAAGGTTAAGGAGAAGGCAGGTAGACCAGAACTCTTCAGCCACAGGGTTATTTTCCTTGAAGGCTATCCCTGGGGTAAACCAAATTTAAACTAGCCTTGGTGGCTCATAAAAACTTTTGTTTAAGCTATGTCCTCCTTATAAGTTCAGCTCCAAGGAGCTATCCCCAGGTGATGGGAATTTTTTTTTTCAAAATTCACAGGAAACCTTGGGAAAATTAATGGTGGAAACAATAATAAACAGACCTTGAGGGTTATACTGAAGTTTATGAGTTGTAGTTGGAGGCTGAGCCTACCAGGAAGCAGAAAGAAGAACTACATTAAGATGTAGTATTTATAGAACATGAAGTGCTCATTATGTACATTATGTCCATTAATGCAACAAACTAGGAAACTACTGAGTCCTGATAGAAGTTTCCCTTAAGTTAATCATCAATCTCTTTCATGTGCTCACTACTGACATTCCATGTCTAACTTATAACCTCATACCAAACCTATACACATATATAACAAATATTCCCTCAGCAATATATCCACTCGTGCACAAACTCTTGCTACTTTCATATCATCCTGAGAAAGCAAGTCCATCATGATAGCAGTTCTCTGTCCATTTGGTTCAGGGACTCCAGTCCAAGCTGTTCCTGGCTAGCCAGGCTGAAGGCATGTGTTTCAAACTCTAATTCACTCATCTTCACATGGAAGCCTCTGTAGTAATCTTGCGATGTAATTCAGACCATAGCTACCATCTCTCCCCAACTCAGAATCTTCACAGCTTTGACATCACACTTAGAACAAAGGGCCTGAAGACTCTGACTACAAAGTAGAGCTCCTGTCTCTGTGACATCAACTCATCGTCTGTTTGCCTCCTTGCTCAATCTTACCCTCATTGCCTATAGATTTCCTTTGTACACAGCCACCTGTGGTTCCCGGACCCCCAAATGCAATCCGTCTTTCTCTGTGATTACATACCAATTCATTCCTGAAATCAGGTCAGATCATAAGCAAGTGCTTAGGCAGTTTTAGCCCAATAAGGCATCTCCTGGAGGACAGATACCTTTTCCTTAATACCTAGGATAGTGCCAGACGCTGGAGAGGGACCTGATAACCATTTATTGATTAAATATATGTGTAGATAAATAAGGTATTGAGATGCAGAATCATAACTTAAAAATGTTCCATCAACTTTGTCAACACTATTCCATACAGCCAGAGGGCTTAAGTACTGTCAGTTGTAAGATGTTGGACAGATAATCCCTCACCCAACTACTACCCATTTGTGTATAATGCTGTACAGATAACCGGACAAAACCCCACACCCATTTGCTCATTGTTCAGCAAGTAAGATCTGTGTACCAGCAGTGATCTGGGATGGTGCTGGTTGACTTTAGTCAACTTGGCAGAAACCTAGAAGTAGCTGGGGAGAGGGAATCTCAACTTAGGAACTGCTTCCATAAAAGTGACCTATGGGTATCTGTGGGTAATCTTATTGAATAATGATTGATTTGAGAGGTCCTAGACTACCATAGACAGGGCTACGTCTAGGCAGATGGTCCTGGGAGGTATGAGAAAAGCAGTTGAACTTGAGCCTGTGAGCAAGTCAATAAGCAGCATTGCTCCATGTTTTGATTCATTTTCCGCCCTAACTTCCCTCAATGAGCTACTATAATTGGAGTATGCAAGTCAAATAAACTCTTTCCTTCATAAGTTGTTTTTTGCCATGATGTTTTATTACAATAAAGAAAAACAAACTAGGGCCAGGACTATGCAGGAGTCTGAGTTATGTTGCCAACAGACCTCTGGGTGTGAGCTTTCAGGCAACTTACATTTCCTTAGTGATGTAATCAGTTTAAAAGGTAAGCAAGGGATTGGTGTAGCTTGGTACTGGAGCATGTTCCTAGGATGGGTTATAAACCAATACTAAAACAAATAGATAATTAATAAATAAGAGCTACTAGGTAGAAAGACTGGTCCATCTGTTAGGTAAAACAAGGCAATAGAAGAGATAGCTGCCAAAAGTAGTGGGAAATGCTCTGCCCAATGCCTGGGAATGTCGTGAGATATTTGTATACTGTGTGAAGTTGTATTGCTGTGATTGGTGTAATAAAAATCTGAACAGTCAATAGCTAAGCAGGAGGTATAGGTGGAATGTGGGGGGAGATAAAAGAAGAGAAGGGGGAATCTAGGCACATGGGAGATGCCAGGAGACACAGAGGAAACAGAGGTGTAAGATAGAAGAGAGTTAATGCCATGTGATAGAACATTGATTAATATAAATGGGTTAATTTAAGTTACAAGAATTAGTTAGGAAAATGCCTAAGCTAGAGGCCAAGCTTTCACAATTAATAGTAAATCTCCATGTCATTATATGTGGAGCTGGCAGCTGATGATAAAACAGGTTACATATGGTGCCGGATATGAGACCACATATATCCACATAGGCCTGAGAAAGCTGAAAAAGAGGTTCCAAAGATGTGGCTTCCTGGTGAGGGTTCCTGACAGCCATCGTCTCTCTGGTAGGCTCGGTGTACAGAGGCTTGGCTCTTAAAAGAGGTGCTGCTGTGCAGCAGAACATGCGAGCAACCAGTGTGTGAGATAAAAACGCCTGTCACATCAGGACATAACAGCTTCTCTGGCTTCGGTGGTAAACACACAGGCATGAGGCTAGGGTCTCTGGGAACTGAGCCCCCTCACTCAGCTGCTGGAGCCGTGAAGGGGCTAGCATGGCCATATAAAATTTGTCTTGTGGTCTGAAAATGCTGTAGGCACACAGTAACGCAATCTAGACCAAGAAAACTTTTAAACAGATAAAGTTAAAAATGGATGCAGACAGTCATAAAAATAAATAGTTTTAAAATATTAAAGTCTTTAAAGAGAGAATAAAATTAATATATGAAAAAGAAGCCACAGAAAGATGAAAAATACACAGGGTGTCTGGATCCTGTATGATAGTGTGTTGACTTTGTTTTTTTTTGGTTTTTTAATGCTAATGTACAAAATACAATAGCTGCTAAGAGATGTTAAATTATAGAAACTGCTAAATTAAGCCAACCTATATATTTTTAAAATGCTTTTACTTCTAAATGAAGCTCAGAAATATTGCATTAAAGGGAGAGGTTACGCTTTTGTTTCCACAGGGAAAAAAGTTATGTTTTTTTTTTCAAAATTAATGATGATCAGGTTTGATTAGGGGAGATCTACTAAAATATCTTAGCTACAGACATAAAAACCAAACCAAAATGACTACAAGACAGGTGACATATACCCTGATCCCTCTATATGGGATCAGCTCTGAGACTGGATGAGACATGGTAAATCTTGTTGACTTCAGAGTCCTCGTGACTTATTATTACATGCCATTCTTTCAAATGGTATGGCTGAAAATTTATATTACAGTTTAGTTATATAGTCCAAACAAACTTATAAAGCTAACAAGTGTTTTTTACCTGTTCAAACATAAAACAAAAAAATCTCTAAATGACTTGTGCACAATGCATATTCTATACTTGTGTTAATACAGATATATATATATATATATGTTAAGTTTGAAAATTTATGTTTTAAAATGAAAACAGACCAAACACCAAGAAAGACAAGTAGCCCAGCCTTTTAGAATGCCTCTGCCACAGTTTCCTCAAAATTCTGCATCCAAAACAACTTCAAAACTCTAGTTGAGATAGCCCAGCCTCCCAGACTATTCAGTCAAGACTTCAGGTAAGTTCTATACTTACCCATCACATAGAGGCTAAACAACAACAACAAAAAATTCAGCTAGCTCTCCCAGGACTTGAACATTATCCCAGTTTTCTCAGAGACCCCCAAAGGTGCCATTTCCTTCTAGACAATAGGAAGCAGTGTAGGAAACATGACGCCCATATTCATTAGAAGTGGGGTGTGCGGTTTTTGGTCATTTGGTGGGTTATGGATGTTTGTAATCCTTTTGGGGGTTGGTTACAAGTTGTTACTAATCACAGTCAGGGATAAAAGCGAAACAAAGGAGATTAGATTCAGGGATCATTTTCTGAAGGGAAAAGAGGGGATACAGTATAGGCAGGATTTTCTTTACAATCTATAGTGGTTTGAATGAGAATGTTCCTAAAGACTCAGATATTTGAACATTTGGTTCCTAGTTTCCTCTCTGCTTCATGCTTGTGATGGAAAATGTGAGCTTTGGCCTCCTACCTGCCACTTGCTGCTATGCCTCTCTGCCAAGATGAGCCCTTATCCCTGGAACTATAAGCCCTACATTTTGAAACCCATGAGAACTCAGCACTTAGTCTGTGTGGTTGAAATAGAGCAGAATGTGATGCTCAGTGTTCATTAGGAGGGTGCTAGCTTAGGGCTGTTGGAAACAAAATTAAGAGACTAGTGAAAAACAAAGCAGTTTTTAATATATCATTCTTCAGTGAGGAACACTAAAACAGAGAGAAGGCAAAAATGATGTGCTGGTCTGGGACAAGATAGGGGATTTTTAGTCCCCGCCCCCAATCGGAAGAAGTTCCTGTCCCCTTATCCCATAGGCTGGGACCAGCCCCCTTCCCAAATTCCCCCATCTCATTGGTTTTGGATACAAAACCTTATCTAATGAATAATTTGGGTCTTGAGGTGCCTTCTTTTCTGAAAGTGGGCCCAGTCACATAGCAGATTACGTGTGATTCTTCACTTCTCAGAGTTCTGACACAAGCAGGTGCCAACTGCCAGCTAGAGGAGGTGGGGCCCAGCGCCTCCTTCTGTAACTGCTGAGCTCTAGGCACACCTCACACTGAAAATGGACATAGCAATGTATTTATTACAGGGTTGCCATTGACAACACATCCATGATTCCCACTCCACTTCTGAGGTGTTTCATACGCTGGCCTTACCTGAATTCCTAGCATTCCCTCCTTGTGCCCAGCCATGTTGGCTTTTATTCTATTCTAGAAGGCAGCAAGTCTGCTTTTTTCCTACAGCTCCCTCTGGAACTGGTTTCAGCTGTTCTTCAGTATTTCTTGGAGATGCCTCCCTTTATGTAGTCTAAATAAAACAGACCCTCTTTATTTGCCATTTGACTTCCTTTCTAAGGAGGAAAGATTGCAAAGACTTTCTCTTGTTTATCAGCCTTTCCCCTATTTCAGTTGTATAAAATAAGTCTTAAAAGGGTAGGGGGCTGGAGAGGCACAGCTCAGAGGTTAAAAAGGGCATACTGCTCTTGCAGAGGACCTCAAATTTGTTCTTAGCACCCGTAATGACAGCTCACAACTACCTGTAACTCCATCTCCAGGGGAATCCAATGCCCACTTTTGGTCTCTGAGAGCATCAGACATGCATGTGGTGTACATGCAGACAAAGGTATAAAATGAAAATAAATCATTTGAAATGGCAAAAATAGTAACAAAATAAAAATGCATCTTTAAAATTTTATTTTTTGGTTAAAATATAATTACAACACTTTTCTCATTTCCTTTTCTTCTTTAACCCCTCTGACATGCCCTCCTTGTTGTCTCTCTAGTTTATGACCTCTTTTTTGTTTTATATATGTGTAATATATAAATGGTGTAATACAAGTAACACCAAATGGACTGAGTAGATTATATATAATCTACTCAGTCCATTTGGTGTTACTTGTATGTATATGGTTTCAAGGCTGTGCAACTTGGTATTAAAAAGCCTATTAGGGGCTCATTCCTGGATAAGAGTATTTCTCCCTCTCTCAGTATTCCTTAGCTATCTGTGGTTCTTTGTCTAAGGATGAGGCTCCATGATATTTCCTCCTCATCTGGCTGGCTGTGGGCTGGAGAGCTTAATTGGGTCTGTAGTAGGTGGGCTTATTTAGGAGCCATAGGGAGCATCCAATGAGCCATACAATGTTTTCTGAGGTGTGGAAGCCGGTGTGGAAACATTTTTGTTCAACCAAGGACAATCTTAGTGGCAGAAGAACTGGTTCCTCTTCTCCCTCCTTTGTCCATTCCTTTCTCTTTTTGGTGTACTAGTTCATTTACTTATTTACAGTGTGACAGGAAATGTGTATTTAATCTTTGTCCTCGTCTTGGTTCCTTGCGATTTCCTGAGTTACAGACCCAATTGTTGTTATTTATTCACAAGGAGTCGCTTTGAACAAATCTGAGCTTGTGTCAAAGAGGTGACTTTCAGATAATCTTTAGAGACTGTCAGATAGGAACAGGGGCCAGCCTCTGGAAAGATCAAGGCTTCTTTAGAGAATTGGGCCTGTCAGCTTTACCTTCTCTCTTATTGAGAGGGGAGGGGGCATCAAGCCAAGTTCAGTCACAAATAAATAGTAATTTTTTCACCATGCTTGTGGAATGAAACTCACTTGTGGTTCCCTAAAAGACAGGATCTAGAGCTTTGAAAACACTGGCTGCTACTGAAGTCCTGGGGTGGAGGTGGGGGGGGGGAGCTAGGGAAGACTTGAGCTCATGACCTGCTCTAGTTGTTCATCCTTTAGACTCTTCCTGAGGTGTATCCTTTACAACAAATAAATAAACAAAAATAGCTTTCTTACATTCGTGGGTCATTTTTAGCAAAGTATTAAACTAAGAAGATAGTTGTGAAAACCTTGAGCTCAGAGTTGCTTTGAATATGCCCTATCTCCCAGAGGCTCATATGTTTGAACACTAGATCCCCAGGTAAGGCTGTGGGACCTTAGGAACATAGAATGTAGCTGGTGGATATAGACCACTAGAAATTGACCTCTCAAGTCTACACTCATCTCAGGTCTAGCTCTATTTCTCACGGTCCACTAATGGGGTCCTTAACGGGTTCAATTAAGAATGCCAGGATAAACTAAAGGGGGACAAAAAAAGTGTAAAGAAGTCTGCTCACAATGGGAATTGTCTGTCCATGTTTCTTTATTCTTCTCTGTCCTTATTCTTCCTTGTTCTCTCTTGTCCTACATTGTTTTTAGTTCTTAGTTCTACTGATTACCAACGTTCCAAGTCATATATATCCTTAAAACTAGCAATTCCCTACCCTCTAGCAGGTTCCAGGGCCGGAACTCTTTTGCCCAATAGAAAATCAGATAAGGGTTTTCACACACACACACACACACACACACACACACAGAGAGAGAGAGAGAGAGAGAGAGAGAGAGAGAGAGAGAGAGAGAGAGAGAGAGAGAACTCCTTAATGGAGAAAGTTAGTTAAGAAAGGAATTAAGTCATCCATCAGGGAATTCTAGAGGGGAAGATTAGTGTGCTGCACTACAGTTTTAGGTGGTTAGTAAAGGGCTAAAAAGTTTATTTCTCACATACCGCTATTTTCCTCTCCCAGCAGGCCTAGAATCAGGTAGCCAAGCAATCTATGTGAACAGTAAGGAAGAAGCCATGGCTTTTGATCAGATAACACATGTGCCAGACCCTGCAATGTCTATGGATCTGCTGGTCCAGAGTGCACAACTAAGCGGTAAAGACAAGGGGAAAGCCAGGCCTCTAAAATGATCAGTTCCAGGCTATGCTGTTATCAGTAGTTCTGGGCTGTGGGCTGTTGTGTGTCTGTAGCACCAGCGGGAAGGAAGTCTTTCTCTGGTAGCAGTTAATTTTCTCTTCTGCTGTCCTTGAGAGTAAAATAGAAGCTGTACATTTCCTGAATTAAAATCATCGATAAACTGAGGTGAAAATGTAAGGTGTGTGTAAGGAGTTAAGAATCTTTTAAGTGGGGTAAAACCAAAACAGCAACTTGGGCATGTAGTAATTCTATGCTCTTGGATATCTGTGACTATCTTAAGTGGGATGCTCTGTGCCTGGACCCAAATGCCTGCTGATAAAGATAATTGCAGGAAGGCAGATCTCTGTGCTTACCTAGGTGAGAGGAATGGAGA
Organism: Chionomys nivalis; assembly: GCF_950005125.1. Taxonomy (NCBI): domain Eukaryota; kingdom Metazoa; phylum Chordata; class Mammalia; order Rodentia; family Cricetidae; genus Chionomys; species Chionomys nivalis. Next base: position 90,556,580 of record NC_080087.1, read on the forward strand.
CCTGGCAGTGGGAAACTGTTTTGAACTAGGGAATTAATCCCCAAATATGAAATTAAAGGAAATCAACTATAGCAAAAATCTACAGCAAAGGACAGTCACTTTATTCACAAAGCAATAACGCCAAAAAGCCTTGCCTTTTGGTTTAGCATTTACCAGATCCCTTGGTTCTGATAGTTTGCTCCTGAAAAGATGACTGAACAGTTACTCTATAATGTGGCTTGTAGCAGTCCACAAAGTGTGAAGGGGTAACCACAAACTCCTGCCACCACAGGTAGGAGCTGCTCTATCCCTCCTTCCCATTGTGATGTCCAAAAGCCCTAAACCTTTAAATCAAAATGAAACCTTATCTTTTAAGCTGCTCCTGTCAGACATTTTGACCCAGCTGTGAGACAGATAACAAACAGTCTTGTGCCTGGTGTCTAAGGTCCACGATTTGGTGGCTTTAGCTGGTTAGAGCTGATGTCCACTGCAGATATATACGTGAGAACAGAGGTGACACGCTGGACATTGTCTTAGTTAGGTTTTCTATTGCTATGATAAAAAACACCATGGCCAAAAGCAGCTTACGAGAAAAGGATTTATTTTTGGCTTGCTGTTCTCAGTCGCGTTCCATCATTAAGGGAAGTCAAAGCAGGAGCTCAACCAGGGCAGAGAGTGGGAGGTAGGAATTGTTACAGAGGCTGTGGAGAAATAGTGCTATCTGGCCTGATCCTTACAGCTTACTCAGCTTTCTTTTAGCACCCAGGACCACGAGGCTAAGGCTGAAACCACCCACAGTGGGCTGGACCCTCCCACATCAATCATTAATCAGACAGTACCTCACAGCCTGCCTACAGGCTGACCCTATAGAGGCATTTTTTTTTTTTTATTTTTAAATTGTGATTCCCTCTTCTTGATGTGTCAAGTTAAAAGAAGAAAAATCAAATAGAACAGACATTCATTGGGTACTGGAGGATGGAGAGGGTACTTGTTGGCTACCTAGAGTGTTCATAGTGCTATGAGCATTAGTAAAGAGAAGATGAAAGACAAATTCATGGCTCTATTTGCTTGTTAGCTGATGGGGCTAGATGTGACATCGCCTCAGGGAGGCTTCACAGAGGTGCAGTGTTTGGAAGGCCAGAATATGGCTAGGAGGTTTCTAGTAGTAAACAAAAGAACACTGAAAGCGGGCATCATGTTTCTCTGAAAGCACATATCCTGTGTTCTCTTATTATGATCCTTTGAACATGGAAACTAACCTCTTTGCTGGAATGATCTGAGTAACTGACATGGTACTTCCGTTTCCCTTTTCCCCTCACATAGCCAGCACTAGACTCTGCCCTTGCTGCTCCTTCCACCTCTGATGCCTCTTGCCCTTGGCATCTGTTAAATCCTGTTTATCTTCCAAGGCTTTGGTTCAGTTGCTGCACCCTCTCCCTCAGCAAGCCAATAATCCCTGCAATGCAAATCTGATCCCACTGTGCCTGGTGATGGAGTGGTCTACCTACACATCTGTCTTTGATCCAGTCTCATGTTTGCCAGTGGCTAAGATCAAGACAATAAACTGTTTCCTCTTCCAGTTAGAGAATTAGGGATTTCTTGCTTGCGTGACTGTAGAAGGGGCCGAGATCAAGACAATAAACTGTTTCCTCTTCCAGTTAGAGAATTAGGGATTTCTTGCTTGTGTGACTGTAGAAGGGGCCAATGACCAACTGTGAAACATCTTTTCCTTTCTGGTGTATAAGCCTTCAAAGGTCTTCTTTGTACTTGTGAGATTTATCCAACTGCTGCATTATCCCGAAGGGCCTTATCCTACACATCCTAGGCAGGTGCTCTGCACCAAGCAATGTGCAAGGCTTTAGTCACAAGAAACTACGATGCCCATTTAAAACTACAAAAATATTGAGAAAGTTTTATTTTTTTTTTTTTTGGAGAAACTGGTCTTAAGATTCTAGGCTGTCTGTGGTCAAGCTTGACCTTCTAACTCCTGGGCTTCACTCTTAGGCCTGGACTAGAACATTGCATGATCATCTTACAAACTTGTGCCACCCAGCAAAAGAAACTTCTGGAAAGAAGCCTGAGCAGTCTCTCTGGGGGAAGATGATCCAGTCTCAGCCAGACTTGCTTTCATGTGAAAATATGCCAGGCCCATTCCAGCTGGGTTTTGTTTTCGATTGCCATTATTAAGAAGATTTCTAGCAGAAATATTTTCTGCTCAGAACATGAGTTCCCAAAATATTTTGTTATTAATCCTCTACAAAGAATGATGCCCAGAGGGAGTGTTCTTAATTACAAAGGAATTGGTGCCCTTTTTGAAACCTGCAGGTCCTCGTGGAAGAATCCCAGAGGTTGGCAAAGGATTTATTATTGACACTGTCACCGAGAATGCAATGAGACTTAGGTTTTGACTCTAGTCTTCCAAAAGAAACTGTCTGAGCAATAGCGAAGAATTGTGTGTGTGTGTGTGTGTGTGTGTGTGTGTGTGTGTTTGCCTGCAAAGCTCTTAGCAACCAAATAGTCAGCCCTGTCCTTCTAGGCAAGTTATAAACATATTTATTTAAATTAGGCTTAGAATAAAAGCAAAGCTAATGCAGTTCTGGGGATAAAAAGAAACAACAAAGTTTTTAGGTAAAGTAAAAGCTGCTTGGTGTTTAATACAATAGAAAACTGCCTGCTCAGGAGCCTGTGGGCACACCACTCTTTCTGCTGCCATGCTGTCTCCATCCCCACCTCTTTCAACTCTCAATACTGCTTGAGGAAAGTGATTCTCCACTCAGCTAAAGCTGACCAGCCTCACTTATCTAGGTACTGCGATGCAGCTAGTCCATTCCTCATTACTCAGCCTTGCAGTGAAGTCTGCATACCTTCGCTCACTCTCGCCTCATCGATGGTGCAGCCTGTCCTAAGACCCATCTTTTATTTATTTATTTATTTATTTATTTATTTATTTATTTATTTATTTATTTAAGATTTCTGCCTTCTCCCCGCCACCATCTCCCATTTCCCTCCCCCTCCCTCATCAAGTCCCCCTCCCTCATCATCCCTAAGAGTGATCCGGGTTCCCTGCCCTGTGGGAAGTCCAAGGACCACCCACCTCCATCCAGGTCTAGTAAGGTGAGCATCCAAACTGCCTAGGCTCCCACAAAGCCAGTACGTGCAGTAGGATCAAAAACCCATTGCCATTGTTCTTGAGTTCTCAGTAGTCCTCATTGTCCATTATGTTCAGCAAGTCCGGTTTTATCCCATGCTTTTTCAGACCCAGGCCAGCTGGCCTTGGTGAGTTCCTGATAGAACATCCCCATTGTCTCAGTGTGTGGGTGCACCCCTCGCGGTCCTGAGTTCATTTCTCGTGCTCTGTCTCCTGCTCTTGATTTGGACCTTGAGATTTCAGTCTGATGCTCCAATGTGGGTCTTTGTCTCTGTCTCCTTTCATTGCCTAAATGTTTTTCTTTGGGTTCACCTTCTTAATTAGCTTATCTAGGATCACGCATAATAGGCTCGACGTCCCCTATTCATGGCTAGAAACCAAATATGAGTGAGTACATCCCATGTTCCTCTTTTTGGGTCTGGCTCACCTCACTCAGGATAGTGTTTTCTGGGGCCTCTTGAAAACGTGTCAAGGAAACTTCACCTCACTTCTGCAGGCAAGGCTCAGAAGTGCCAAGGAAGGTTCCCACGGAACCCTGCTACTGGCTAGGGACACAAGCTTGTTCTGTTTGAAGGGAATTAAGAAAAAGAAGGTGTAAGCCTGCTCTCAGTGGAGACTTTCTCCTAAATATATTCAAAAGGACCGAGAGCATATGGTTCTTGGAATAGTTGTTCCACTGTGTGATAATTTTATGCTCCCTTTTTTGGCAACTAAAAGTTCCCACCTCAAGGATTCCAGTCTCCTATTTTGACAAGAGACCTTGTCTTCCAGACCATGGCATCCCAGGAAGATAACCTTTCATGAACCCTTCTGTGATTGGCACATAGTGCCGATTTCTGGGTAGAATCAGCATCAATATCGTCACATTGTATTTAATGAAGAAACAAATTACCTTGTTTGTCTCTGACTTTGTAATGGAAAGTCACACAGTCAGCCTTCAGGAATGCATGCAAAGAGTAAAAACATACACCAGAAACTGGAATATATTCATTTCCTATGTACTAGGTACTTTGTAAGTGGTTTTCTTGTGTGTGTGTGTGTGTGTGTGTGTGTGTGTGTGTGTGTGTGTGTGTAAATTTTTAAGGCAGGTACTTGCCAAGCTGCCAGGACTGACCTTGAACTTACAGATCTCATACCTCCTCAGCTCCTAAATTGTTGGGACTGCAGGCTCACACAGTTGCACCCAGCTGTTGAGGAATGTTCTTATCTATAAAGTACTGATGCTCACAGAAGTCAGTTATTTAAGGTCACACAGAAACAACCAATCTAAAAGCTAGCCCTGATTTATTCCATTACAAAGCCATCTACATCATACATACCTCTTCTTCCTGATTTTTGGTGAAAAGACCAAGCCCAGGACTCAGGAGATGGTAGCTAATGCAGTGAACTTGGCCTTCTCAACTCTTCAACTCTAAGAAAAGTGTTGGTGGCTCTTAATCTTAGAAACACTTAAAACAACAACAAAAATAAACCAACCAACCAACCAAACAAACAAACAAACAAAAAAGTCCTTAGTCTCATCACTCTTGAGGCAGAGGCAAATGGATCTCCATGAGTTCAAAACCAGCCTAGTGTATGGAGTTCCAAAATTACCAGAGATGGACAGATAAACCCTATCTATAAATAAATAAAGTAACAAAACCAAAACAGAAAAACATCAACAGCTTAAAACAAGCCTCATCTTCTATGATGTTTTGAAAGAAAATGGTCTTCAAAGGGATGGGCGCTTTTTGGAAGTGTGACTTTGTTGGAGGAGGTATGACCTTGCTGAAGGAAGTGTGTCACTGGGCTCCTTCGAGGTCATATATATGTCCAAGATACTGGCAAGTGTCTCAGACTACTTCCTGTGGCCTGCAAGATGTACGACTTTCAACTACTTCTCCAGCACCATGTCTGCTTGCATGCTGCCTTGCTCCCTGCCATGATAATGGACTGAACCTCTGAACTGTAAGCAGGCCACTTGCAGAGTCCCAGAGTTAGATCTCAACACTGCACGGCAACTCACAACTGTTTGTGTCTCCAGTCCCAGGGGATCTAATGCTTTCCTCTGTGGTCTTCAGGCACTAGGCATACAGTACATGAAGGAAAACATTCATACATAATAAAACAACAATTTTAGAAAAGGATACAGAAGGGAGTTATTGAGAAGCATTCCCAGGGGGAGGGAGACAAGAGAGGAGGATTGAGGATGAAAATGACTAAGATTATATAAATGTACACAACCACTGAACAACTAAAATAAAACCTGTTATGCTAATCCTGTGACTACTTAGTTCCTGTAGTTGAGATCCAGGACTAATTATTTAGCAAGCAAAATTGCACATAAGTCCCTAAGAGTTTTATGGTGCTATGGTAATGGGGATCTACAAATTTCGTTAACTTGATAACAATGCAAAAGTCTTTAATTACAGTCCTTCAGGTCAGAGTCAAGAGTGCCTCTCAGGAGGCAGACCTCCAAATATTGAAGGACTGTACTCCTTCCAAGGACAGTTAATGGGGAGGCAGATCCATCTCATCCTTCATTCATGCCTTGGTAATGTTTGATCCCTTGTACTTGTGGTACTGAGGTCTGAGTTTCCATGCTCCCTTCATCTGGCATCATCATAATGTGCTGCATTCTGACTCTTGCATCTGGCCTCCTGGACCCTAAGAAGCAACACAGAGCTCCATGTCCTCCACATGCAAGATCTCTGTGCCTCTTCTTGTGTCACTGCACCCCTCACCCACTTTTTGTTCTCCCACAGAAAAGGACCGCCTGGGGGCTCTGCTGTATTCTCTGCATATCACAGACTCCACTCTTGAATATTTCTGCAAAGTTTCTTTGCTTCCATCATCAGTTTAGAAACTGAGACACAGGCATTTAGAGGTGTCATTATTTTGCTATTCCAAAGCTCAGTAATGAACAGATGAACTCTGGCATCATTTTTGCTTGGCATCAACAATTGATGGGGTAATTTTTTGGTCTGCTTTAGAACCATCTCTGCACCTAAGCAATTCACCATCTGCTGAGCTGTTTCAGTCATTGTTCCCTCTGCCTGAAACATTGCTCCACCCATAACCACATCAAAGCCATGCATCTGTTGGCTAAGACTCAGCTTGACCTACCGAAAAATTCCCTTCCTGAATATCCTTGTTAAAATATTATTTGCCTGCAAGTTTTCACCTCCACGTGGGACTTAGCCTAGGTTGTGTTGGCCACAGTAGGCTTTGCGTTATGTATATTTCATAAACTGGCGCCAGCTCCTACATGGTGGTCTCCCTCCTGTAAATAACCCGAGATCCAACAAAGTTTAGTGGCAGAGACTACTGCTCATGTGGCTTTTGATGCCAACAGTGATGACCAGTGACAGGACTGAACCAGACTACAACCAGTTATCACTGATTTTCTCCAGTACAAGGAGTTATGGCATTTTCCACCATCTGCTTTAAGTTTTTCAAAGACATTTAAGAGTTTTCAGAATCAAATCCTCAAGCAACTCACACATTGCTGTGTGTCTCCTGCACTCGAGAGCATATTATCAGTATACTTCTTCCTATAGCCAGGTTGAGAAATCACCTTCAGAGCTTGCCAAAATCTTGTTATGTCTATGTTTTGGAGGCTTGAGAAGTTTGCTAAGTAAATTACTCCTGGCTTGTTCTGTTCAGACAGAATTGGTGGTCGTTTCTAACCCCCTCTTGAGGGGCTGAAATGCTGAGTGGCATCTTCTGCCTTTGCGGACTGTTTAATCATCTTCACTGAAGGTTGTGACCTGGGAACAAATGGCTGACGCACTGTGATGAATTTGTCTGGTTTGGAGTCTATAAAGCAGATGAAAGTATATAGTTCGTCTGCTTTCTCCCTGTAGACAGCTTTTTTAAATGCCTCTTTCTTTTCAATTGCAAGCAAAAGGATTTAGCTTTTTAAGCTCAGTGTTCTGTGAGCTTCTGAAGTCACTGGTACTTATTCCACAGGACAATTCCTAAATGTTTGTTTTGTGGTGATTAAAACTCAGGCACTAGCGTGGAGGTAAAGCAGGTGTCAGTTTACAGGTGGTGCTTGTTTGTCCCCTGTAGATATTTCTCCTTCTTCAGAAATGAAGACAGAAATAGCAATATTGACAAGTCAGCATTCAAATAGTAAAGAGGTTGGTTTTTTTTTTTTTTTTGCCTGAATCAGATAACTTGACTCAGTTCAATGCAACACAGCCAAAAAAATATGCTTTTATTTCCTAAATATGTTCTCTTCTAAAAGAAAATAAGAAAATGAGAGCCTCATTCCCTAGTGCACATTAGGAGAAACCAAATCATAACTCTTTTATTTCCCCTTGACATTGGGGTTAGAGGGTGGCTTAGTACCCATGGATAGACAGGGAAGGATGCTGAGGAAGATATACGTGCAGAAGACCAAAATCAGTAACACTAACGTTACTGTTATTTCTTTTCATTCATGGATGGGTGTTTTTGCTGGTGTAACATCAGATTACTATGTTAAAAGCTGGGAACACATTTGCAGTTAAGGCTAATATACTCCCATTTATGAAACTTAAACCTCCCCCACTCAGGAGGACATACCCATATAGCTCTTTTCCAGCTTTTCAGGAGCAGGTGGTGGTTTGAATGTGACGGCCCCCATTGGTCTCAGGCATTTGAAACCTTGGTCCTCAGCTGGTAGCCCTGTTTGGGGAGACTTTGTGGGTATGTCCTTGCTGGAGGAAGTGTCTCACTGTGGATAGGCTTTGAGGGATCCAAAGCCCTCTGGAACTAATAGCGTGCTCTATCTACTTCCAGTTTATGATGCGAATTGTGAGTTTTCAGCTGTTATTACACCATGCCACCGAGTCTGGTACTTGCTGCAATTCTCCCCTGACGTGATGGTGATGGACTCTTATCCCCCTGGAAACATGAGCCCCAAATAAACTCTTCCTTCTATAAGTTATCTTGGTGGTGATGTTTTATCACAGCTGTAGAAAAGTAACTAAGACAGGAGGTAAATAATAAGACCCAGAATCTAAGCTTTAGCTCAGAAGGAATTATTTCTCTTGCATCCATTGGAAACCACATCTATCCCAAAACAGAGAGTTGCACCCTGGGACTAGGGGTGATGATGATAAATGTGAGAACAGTAAAGATTCCTTTTCATTTTAGACCATGTATCAGATCTGTGTTCTGTCTTTCTCTCTTCTTACGAAGACAAAAGACTCAACTTGAGGCTGAGGTTGATTGGGATACTCAGAACAGGCCTTACATGAAGCACTGCATTTATCTTTATGTTAGCTGTATAAGGAAATGTGCCAACCATTCCCCTTAGGTATTCTAGCTAGAAGGCTGTGTTAATACAGACCCAAACTCTCCCTTCCCTTCTCCTTTTCAACCTCTATTCCATCCTCTCTCTGTAGCTCTCTTCTGTTTATCTCCCTTCTTCTCCATCCTTCCCTTCCTTCTGTCTATGCAAGCTTATCCCACATATATCTGTGAGCACCTGTTAAGGAAATAACATTGATGTGGCTGCTAAACATGGACATGAGCCAGAAAGACAGCCAAAAGACTCACAGAGAACACAGAATCAAGTAAAAGTAAATGAACATTTTAAATATCTATCATCTATCTATCTATCTATCTATCTATCTATCTATCATCCATCTGTCTATCTAGCATCTATCTATCTATCGTGTGTGTGTGTGTGTGTGTGTGTGTGTGTATTTGCTAAGAAGGCCAGGTGCTAGATGTGTAGGCAATAAAGGCAGCTAGGTTTGTCCTTAAGATCATGAAAGCCCTTCTTCCTTGAGGGGTGATCTGAGGATGATGAGGGATTGGTGGAGAAGTTTAGCAAGAAGCTGAGTTTTAGGGAGAGGCAAACAGTGAACAAGAAGGGCAATGTGTGAAGAAAGGAAAGTCCCATTGGTCTAGAGCCGTGGTTCTCAGCCTTCCTAGTGTTGTGATCCTTTAATACAACTCCTCATATTGTGTTGACCACGAACCATATAATTATTTAACTGCTGCTTTACAACTATAATTTTGCTACTGTTATTAATGGTAATGTAAACATTTGACATGCAGGGTATCTGATATGCAACCATGGGAGTTACAACCCACAGGTTGAGAACATCTGGTCTAGAGCCTGGAGGGTGAGGCCAATCAAGAAAGTACACCGAAGGCTCACATTACACAGAATCCAACGATCAGGGCATGCAGTTCAGAGAATCTGTCAACCTAGGTGGAAGCATTTTAGGCACACTATTGAGATTAGACTGCTGTTCTTCGACGGCACTGCAGTTGCCGTGTGGAAATGGATTGGAAGGCCACGAGAAGTGATACAGACTGAGAGCTGGGTGATGTAGCACGATATAAAATTCAGTCTTCTCTAAGACATCTCTAAGACATTTTTGCTTAGACATTTAGTCCATCTCTCAATATTCTCTATCCTCTCAGACCAACAATATTGTGACTCCACACTGATGACTTTTATATTAGGGCTTGCATGACAATTATGGAACTGTTGTAGAATAGCATGTGGATTAAATCACAGACACATTCAAGATGGGTAGAGGCAGCATACATTCATCTGTGGGACTTGGCCACAGTCTGTTATTTGGAGTGATTTGTCCTTGGGTCAATTTGGTCATAGTGTAATATGTTGGATGTTTAGATCCCCTTTTGGCATGTACTTTCAGTCAGGACTTTTTTCCTATGCGGAATTGTGATTTGCTTCATGATAGGGTTGGTAAGTGACTTCCTGGAAGTGATTTTGGCAGCAGGTGGAGACAATTACAGAAACCCTTAACTCATTAAAATGAAGAGAATAACTGATCATGAGACGCCCAGTTCCATTTGATACATCTATGGTACAATCCCTATACCTAAGGTCCAGGGAAGAGCAGGCAGAAAGAGTATAAGAGCCAGAGGACCAGGATACCTGCTGTCAGATAGTGTCGTCTAAATATGACAGGGAACCTCAACAATATGGTCACCTAATAAAGACCTGAACAATGACAACACTAGTTGCCACACCAGTGTAGATGAAGGCAATCTCACAAGGCCCTGCTCCTAGAAGGAGAGCTGTGCACAATTAACGCTGAAAGAAGGAGAATTAGTCTTCACCAGATTAGAGCCCCCCCCCCAAATAGGTTAGCCAATGCCAAATGGACAGCCCTATACACATTTACAGAAGAGCAACACTAAATGGATGAGATAGGCTGTGTGTGTGTGTGCATGTGGACACACACACACACAATCCCACCAGACCCCTGGCTGATTACAGCCATCAATACTTACCCAACAGTGCTTCCTAACAGCTCTCCTTCCTCTCATTTAGCTGTCCCTTTATTGCATCCAAACAAACATTATCTATCATCACAGCTCCCCAGAGATCCAACCCAGGGTCTTTCCATGATCGGAGGGGCCAAAGGCAAAGGAGACAGAGATTGATTTATCCAGGCATGGCTGTTCAATACTGTGCTGGGTCCTGGGTTTTGTGATTCTGCACTTATTTTCTACAAATGACCTAGGCTCCCTGAAAGCTTCCACAGCAAACTTTCTTTTTAAGCTGTGTCTTTTTCCATAACAAATCCTCTGAGTCAAGGGTGCTGCCCTACATTAATAAAAGATGATATTTATTAGCTCCCCGATGTAATGAAAAATGCAATGTTTGGAGACATAGAACAGCCTGGACGATTTATGGCTGAACTAATTTCTAAAGCCAGCTTTCCAAGCCTGGACTATATAAATGCGAGTCAGACTATCTCCCCTGCAGTGACCTGGCCTTTCTTCTACAGCCTCTCCAGAGATACCAAAATAAATACTTACCTCCATTTAGAAGACACTTCAGAGGCCAAAAAGCTCTTCCACAAAAGTCTAAGTGCAGCCAACTTTGAGGACCCTAATGCTCTTCAGCAAAGTAATGGCTTAGTTTGCCCTAATGTTGAAGTATTTCTGTTTGTTCATTTTTTGCTTTATTTGAAGGATGCTATTTTTTGGGTATATCTGAGGATACTACCAAAGAGGAAAAAGAAAATTGTAAAATACATTGTTATCTACCAAGAAGCTTGTTCTGTGCTTCCTTGAAAGAGAAAAAAAAAATGGCTTATAATAAAATAAAATAAAATAAAAAGAAGAGCTATGCCAGTTGAGTATAAGTCAGGAAAGTTATGCTAGGAGTGGGGTGGGTAAAGGAAGGAGTGCACAGAAGTAAGGATTGGACAGGTCTCAGGTTGGTGAAGCCCGGGCAACAGGAGAAAGAGAGTACACCATCTATAACCTTGGAGCTGCTGCCAAGAAAAGAGATGCAAAACACCAACAGGGAAATACAGCACAGTGTCAGTCTCTCAGAGCTGGGGAGGTGGCTCAGTAAGAAAAGTGCATGACACACAAGCATGAAGACATGAGTGCCATTCAGCTGCAAGACTCAGTGACACACGCTGGAATCTTAGGAATGGGGAGGCAGAGAAAGGAGAATCTAGATCAATTGGAAAGCACCAAGTTAAATGAGAGACCCTGTCTCAAAAAAAATAAGGTAATGAGTGATTGAAGACATCCAGTGTCCATATCTGGTCACTGCTTGTGTGTGCACATGCATGTGGCATGTGTGTGTGCGTGCACACACGTGTGTACTTACACATGCATGCGTGCACGCACACACACAAAATGAGCCAGGTCTCACCTCGGAGCAATATGGTTAGTTTATTCTAGCACCAAATTTGGATGTCTATGGCTTGGAACACAGATTCAAGTTACCTAAATTTGCATGTACCAACATGGCAGCAATTTCATGATATTTTCAGAGCAATGGAAATAAGAATATCATGAGTCAAGAATTTTACAGTTTCATTGGTGGAAGCATCAGAAACGCAAGTTACAGAAGAGTGGGAAAGTCTCTACTATGTGACTTGGGTATATTTGGGTGACATTCTTAGCCTTTGGGTTGGTGGAAGCTATTTGTATTTTTCCAAAGGATTTTACTTGGTAGTCACAAAGATGGTAGGAGGGTAATAAATTGCTATCTAGGGGGCTAAAGATAGTCCAAGATAATTAGTTCTTCTCTCATCTTCAGCCCAGCTCTGCGCCATCACAGAAATCCTAATCAGTAAATCAGCATTAGAGTTGTTTAATGCAGGTGCAGCTTTTCCTGAGAACCTCAGTGCAGAGCTGAAACATGGCACAGAGACAGATGCAATGTGGAAAGGCAGTGACTGCGAACCACTGAGAGGCTGGCATTTGCAATGAATTCTGTCTTTCTGCAAAGTACGGTGTTGAGACTCGGGAGCTCCTTGGAGTCCAGGCTTGCTGTTTGGGGTAATGCCAGTCTCTGCATCTTCTTGTCCCCTGGAACTTGGAGCAAGTATTACCAGAATGTCCTGACTAGCATCTATTTTATGACCCTAACATGGCCCCAGTGGAATGAAGCTGAAGCAAGCCCATTGAAAGATGTAGTAGGATTTCTCTTGACAGCACATAGGTGGGGCTCACTTTTTCTTTAGGTTTAGCTTTCAAATGACCTGTCAAGAGGGTGGGGAGACTGAGCAAGCTTCTGAGATCGAGTGAAGAACCTGGACCCAGTAATACTTATGGGAGGTAGAAAGCATGGGAATTGTCACGGTCAATTCTGGCCAGAACAGGCAACTATTCCACCCTCCCTGTGAACTTCTCAGGGCTGCCTGTGAACCAGAACCAGACGGCAGTACAGCCTTGTCAGGTCAGCCCTGGAGGTTCATTGCGATGTTCTGTTTCTTTTCCCAGTAAATTCCAGCTCAAGAACTTTGGTTATATCTAGCTTTGAACTAGCAAGCAGGGAAATTGAAGGCTATTCTGACCAGTTACAAACCAAGCCAGGCCCCATGGTTGATGGTGAGCAACACATAAAAGAAGGAGAAGATGAATCTCGGTTCTCTCCTAAGAGCATACACCCCAACAACAACAACAGCAAAAAACAACAAAAACAGAAAGTGCTGACTAGCTAAGGTTTGAATATTCACTGTGACCTGCAGTGGAGACCTCTTTTTCTTCTTTTCTCTGGCCTCTTACATTTTCACTCTTGGGATATTTTTACTTAAAATAAAAAAACCAGTTTTCCATTTTGTATAATCTTTATTACTTATTTTCCCTACTTTTGTTGTCATATTTAGTTATTTAAATATTTATTTATTTTTATTTTATGTATAGGGGAGTTTTGCTTCATGTGTATGTGTGTGCGTGCAAGCACATGCCAACATAAAGCACCCACAGAGGCCAGAAGTGAGTATCAGATCCTCCAGAACTGGAATTATGGTTAGTTGTATGTTTCCATGTGGGTGTTCAGGACCAAACTCAGGCCCTCTGAAAGAGCAGCAAATGCTCTTAACCACTGAGTCAGCTCTCCAGCCCAGATTTAATTTTTGCATGTATATGATTTTCACTGCTTTTGTTATTGGGGATCTGGATGTTGAATTTATACCTGGTTTTGACTTTATGTATGTATCTAGCTCATTGCGACCCCTGCTGCTAATTCATCTTTCCCTGCGCAGTGCTAGAAATCAATGGAGCACTCTTTGGGTATGGAGGAACAGATGCTCTACCACAACGCACCACTTCTAACCCAGTTAACAACAGTGCAAGCACTGGAGACCCATACAGGTCCAGGTACATAGGAAAAAAGAACTGAAGCTTGGTCTGTCCTAAATGGGGCATCTATATAACAGCCTCTCCTCCCAAGGCACAGGGATCAAAACAGCTGGTAGGAAGATTGTGAGCCAGAGGCAGAGGATGGCTAAATGCAGCAGTGCTTTCTGAACCCTGGTAGGTTGACTATGTCCCAGGGGAAAGTCACACATCCAAAATGTGTGGATGATGCAAACTGGACTTGATGGTTGAAAAACATGGAGCCAACTCTGGGTGGGTAGGGAAGTGACTGAATCTGGGAGGAGTTGGAGGAGACAGTGAATATGATCAAAACATATCAAAGAACTAATAATAAAATCATATCCATGTAGATCGTGAAGCTTCCAAGAATATGTTAAAGGAAAGACTGTCTCTCGAATCAGCAGTGCTAGGAAAACAGGATGTTCACATATGGAAGACTGAAAGTAGGTCCCTGTCTCTGATCCTGATACCCAGACCAAGTCCAGAATGCTGATGCTTCTGTTGAAAACATAGGGAACCTGTGAAGACACTAGGCATGGGCAAGGACTTTCTTCAACAGATCAAGAGATGATAGCAAAAATTAACAAGCAATATTGTAACCAACGGAAAAGCTTCCCCAGAACAAAAGAAATAGTTAACAGAGTGAAGGGATAGTCACACCATGGGAGATGATTTTTGGTCATCTGCCACAGGCTTAAGTGCTAACTACATAGGGAATTGGATCATATAAAAATACCAGAAGTAATCCAGTCAATAAAAGGGGCAATGAACTACATAGACATGTTTCTAAACAAGTGGCCTATAAACATGTGGAAAAATGAAGCAACCTCAGCCATCAGGAAGACATATCACCAGTGTTGCAAGACTCCACCTGACCACGCAGAATGAGTGTGACCAAGAACACAAACAACAGGTGCTGGCAAGGGTTCTGGGAAAGGATAGCTGTCAGTGATAATGTAAATTGGTCCAGTCACTGAGGAAATAAGTAGATACACTGTGTAGCACAGCTTTTCTTGCTGCAGGAGGACCTTCTGCTCCTTCAGCCAATAGTTGCTGAAGTACGAGCTCATTGTGCTGCAGGAGCACCTTCTGCTCCTTCAGCCAATAGCTGTTGAAATAACAGCCCACTGGGGCGTGGTCTATTTATCTTTAAAAAAGAGCGACTATTGGCTGAAGAAGCGGAAGGTCCTCCCGCAGCACCTCCCCTTTTTGTTTAAGTAAGAGCATTCTTAATCCTACTACAAAATTATATACAATAAGAACAAATATCCTATCCTAACTAGCCCAAGTCTTGCATAATAAATAACTTAGACCAGTCATGAGAGGAAAGTTGCTACATTTACCTAGTCTTCAACCCCATAGAAGATCTGAGAAGAGAAATAATGTTACCTGATCAATTAGGAAGTGCAATCGAACAACTCCCAAAACATGCAACAAATCACAGAGACAACTGGCTACCTGGGCAATCACCCAAACTCATGTTTTCAGCATTGAAGCAACCAACTTTGACTAAGGCCTAGAATAACTGACAGATTATTTTTAACACGCAAGAGATTTTTCAAAACCATCTTACCCTGTCTTTGACAGTTCTGCTTATCCATTTCCAGATTTTAACAGGCAAGAGATTTTTCAAAACCGTTTTACCCTGTCTTTGACAGTTCTGTTTATCCATTTCTGGATACTGTGTATTTTGTCAGTAATTGAGGTATGGGAAGTTCCTTGCCCAGAGGCCAGTTTTGTCAAGAAGAAGACAAGCTCCAAGTGGAGTGTCTTTGGTGCTCAACAATCTCTTGGGAATAGGTCGGTGTTGCCAGGAGTGATTGTGTCTCACTACCACAGAACTCTAAGATTAAATTAAATGCCATTTTCTACAGCTCTTCGAAGAGGTTGAAGACTATTAATAAAAATATAATCTCTATGTATATAAAGAACCTGATTAGTCTAACTATAAATATGACAGACATAGATGACTATTGATCTACAATTCTTAATACCTATCTAACTTAAAGACTAAGAGAATAAACAACTGTTCAATAAATGAGAACAATTACCTCCAAATGTAAACAATGAATATCAATACATAAACAATATATAAGTATCTTAGTCAGAGGTAGAAATGTACACTGCAATATGGTATACATATATCAATACAATATATATGTATATATATCAATACATAAAAATGTTTTAAACATAGGTAGAAGCATGACTTTGTATCCATATACAAAAAATCTATACCAATGTAATTATCTATAAACAATAACTCACAAATACCATTATTATCTATCCAATTTTCCCTCTTTAAAAAAAAGAGGGGGAAGTGGTGCGGGAGAATTGTTTGTATTCTGTCAATCATGTTTTAAATAAATGCTGATTGACCAGGCAGGAAATATAGGCAGGAAAACCAGACAGGAAGCAGAAATGATGTAATGAGAACAGGAGAATTCTGTGAAGGAGGAAGTTGATTCCTCCCACTCCTGCCCAGACCACCGAAGCAGCAGTATGTGACCTGCCCCACTGAAAAAAGGTACTGAGCCACATGGCTAACATAGATCAGAAAAATGGGTTAATCAAGATGTGAGAGCCAGTGAGAGGCTAGAGCTAATGGGCCAATCAGCTTTATAACTTATGGAGATCTTTGTGTGATTTTTCTCTGGGACTAAACAGCTGGGGGGTACCAGGCAGGGCAAAAACCCCAACAAGCAGGCCTGGCCCTGTTCATGTTACACTTCTATTAGTGAGTCAGGTCCTGTTTACAACAGAAGACTTGTCTGGCTGTGTCTATTGTCACATTCTAGATGCTTGGGAACATACAGGGCATAAAGAAAATATGGTGCACATTCACATTATAGATTCCTTTGGCTTTGTGGAATATAATTATGCTGTTTACAGGAGGGTGGTTGGAATGTCAAACTAAAGGAGTTATGGTTATCAAACTAAGGGAGACTCACAAAGACAAGTATTGCAGTTTTCTTTTTCTCTCACATGGAATTTAGAGAGAAAGGGGCACAAAGGAAAAAGGAACTGCGAGAGGTTTGCCAAGGATGAGAAAGGGTAAAGATGGAGATGGATGAGACAGGCAGCTCCGACTGAATGGCTGAATACCACTATATCACTAAAGTTCAGTGTACCGAAAGGTTATTCCCTCCCCCAAATCCATTATTTGTATACTTTATATATATAAAAAAAGATTCTTTTTTAAAGTTGTTTTTATTGAGTTATATATTTTTCTCAACTCCCTTCCCTTTCTGCCCCTTTCCCTTCTGTCCTCTCTCATAATCCTCATGCTCCCAATTTACTCAAGAGATCTTGTCTTTTTCTACTTCCCATGTAGATTAGATCCATATATGTCTCTCTTAGTGTCCTCATTGTTGTCTAGGTTCTCTAGGATTGTGAATTGTAGGCTTGTATTTCTTTGATTTATGTCTAAAAACTACTTATGAGTGAGTACATATTATATTTGTCTTTCTGAGTCTGTTACTTCACTCAGTATGGTGTTTTCTAGATCCATCCATTTGCCTGCAAATTTCAAGATGTCATTATTTTTGTTCCACTGTGTAGTACTCCATTGTGTAAATGTATCTCATTTTCCTTATCTGTTTTCAGTCAAGGGGCATTTAGGTTGTTTCCAGGTTCTGGCTATGACAAACAATGCTGCTATAAACGTAGTTGAGCACATGTCCTTGTGGTACGATTGAGCATCCTTTGAGTATATATTCAAAAGTGGTATTGCTGGTCATAAGGTAGGTTGTTTTCTAATTTTTGGAGAAATCATCATACTGATATCCAAAGGGGCTGTACCAGTTTTCACTCCCACCGACAATGTAGGAGTGTTCTTTTTACCCCACATTCTCTCCAGCATAAGTTCTTATCAGTATGTTTTTAAAAAAAAGATTCTTAAAAGGATATGGGAACACAGATATTCGTGCATAGTTGGGGAAATGGATATTACTTACCCACTAAGGAAATCAGTGTGCAGACTCCTTAGCAATGTAAACAAATGTAAGGCAGCCACAGCACTTCTAGGCAGGCTTGTGAAAAAAAAAATCAGTCAACTTGTAAAACACTGGCATTTGCAAGTTCGTTACCAAACTATTCACAAGAACCACAATATGGACTCATCCTAAGTGCAAACCAGGTGATGAATGGGTGGGACACACACTCTAAACATGGAATGGAATGTTATTCAGCCATTAAGGACTGAACTATGGCATTGCCAGAAAAATAGGTGGAACCAAAGGTCATCATGTTAAGCAAAATAAACCAGACTCAGAAGGACATGTCACACATGTTTTATCTAATGTGTGGGATCTGAAGTGGGAATGGGGTGCAGAGAAGAAGAGGAAAGACTAGCAGAGGAAAGGGAAGGGTGTCTAGAGGACGGTAATGGAGATGCGCTGTGGTTTGAGATGAGAGTGGCTCCCACAGATGTTAGGATGCTTAGTCCCCAGTTGGTGGAAAATTGGAAAGGATTAGGAGGTGCAACCTTATTGGAGTAGTTGTGTTTCTGGCTTTAAGGTTTCAAAAATCCACAATTTTTGAATTCCCAATTATCTCTTTCTATTTTGTATTTATGGACCAGAGGCACCCTCTAAGCTACTTCTCTAGAACCATGCTTCCTGAGATGGTGGCCATGGACTCTCTAACCTTCTGGAACTGTAAGTCCCCCAATGAACTCTTTCTTCTATGAGTTAACTTGGTCCTGCTGTCTCTTCACAGAAATAGGAATGTAATTAAGAAGAATGAACATGACAATTTATGTGGCATGCTTATATGAAGCTCTTATAATGAGACTTACCAGCCTCTGCTAATAATATATTATAAAAATTTTTAACAGAGCAATCATAGACAATAATGAAGTTCAGAGAGACACCGCTACCCTTGAATGCCATGTACTGATCAAATCCAGGACCCCTTTTCCCCTCTTCTAGTACCACTGTTCTATATTCAGGTTGACTTTTCAGTTTTCCACCTTTGCACATGAATAAATTACATAGTGTTTGTGTTGTTGTGTCTGGATTATTCCACTTAACCTTTTACCCTTCAGTTTCATCAAATGACAGGAATTTGTTCTTCATCCTCACCAAATAGTATTCCATTGTGTGCGTATATTACACTTTCTGTCCATTGCTGAGTACTATGCTAATTGTGTGTGTTTTGAATAGAACTGCCATTAGCATGGCTGTACGGGTGATGATATGTTCATTTAAGTTCTTTTGTGTATGTGATCAAAAGGGGAAAGCGAACTCATATATTAGATCCACCTTTAGTTTTCAGTTGTTTTCTTTTAAAACTAGTTTTATTTTTCAACTGATTTTTCATAAACTTGGGGATAATGCTTGCTATAATATTTATACAAACACAAATTTCAACTTTCTAAGATAGGTCTTTTTATCTTTTAATTAAAATGTTTTTGAGAATATCAAATATGAGTGTTGTATTTACATCATTTACACCCCTCTCTCCCATCTCAAACTCCCCGGTGCTCCCTTCCTCTCAAGTTTATGACTTCTTAATTGAATTATTATATATAATAATTAAATTATATATAAAACCTGACAGATCTATTATGTGTTGCTTGTGTGTGTGCCTGTTTAGGGCTGGCCATTTGGGATTGGACCTCCTTCCTCATCAGCTTGAAGCTCTTCATTTAGGTGTGGCATCTTGTGAAATTTCTCCACCTATGTTGGAATGTCAAACAGTGCTGTCCTTTTATAGGTTTTGTTTAGGCAGTCATAGTTTTGAGATCTCATGGGTGCAGCCTTCCTGTCATATGCTAGATGACACTATCTCACAGGAGACTTTCTGATCTGTCTTTTAAAATCTTTCTGTCCACCTTTCTGCAATGCTCCCAGGGCTTTGGCATAGGGGTTGTGTTGTAGATGCCCTTTGAAACACTCCTGATTTTTTTTCTGTTGAGTTTAGGATATTAATGCCTTTTCTCACTGCATCATTCTCTGGAGTAGCTGCACTGATTTACAGTTCCTCTTAGAGTGAGTAAGAAGTTCTTCTTCAAATGTTCGCTGATATTTATGTATTATTTTTGATAATAGCTGTTCTAATTAGGGTGAGAGGGCATCTCATATTTTGACTGGTATTTCCCTGGTGGCTGATGATACAGAATGTTTATTGGCCATTGTTGGTCATCTGCATTTCTTCCGTTGAGAGCCATCTATAAATATATAAACCATATTACTGGTGTGCGTTTTCTTATATTACCTGAGTGTTACCCTGTTACATGAATAGTTGATCTTTTTTTTTCCCTGCTACTATGTGATATCTCTTAATTTTGGTGATTGCTTATTTTGCTATTTGGAAACTTTTAGTTTGATATAGTATCTTTTACTAACTTTTGTTTTTGTTTACCGTATGTGGGATTCTAGACAATCCAATTAGCTTCTATCAATTTTCTCTGATCAATAAAGAAGGCAACTCCATGGTTCAGACAGTGTGAAAGCTAAGAGATTTTATCACCATGAGATAAGAGTTGCAATAAGATGGTATAGGGAAATGGGGTCTAGATGAGACCCAGGCTAATTCTATATTATTTTTTTATTTTTTGAGACAGTATATCTCTACATTGCCCTGGCTGTCCTGGAACAGGCTCTGTTGATCAAGCTGACCTTGAACTCAGAAATCTGCTTGTCTCTGCCCCCCAAGTGCTGGAATTAGAGACATGCACCACCACTGCTCCATTTCTATATTCTTAACAGCAGTGCTAGTGCTAGGGGACTTAGCTTGTATCATTTCTAAGTAAATGGGTTTCACTTTCCATTTCTTCACTCAACTATTGTTAAAATTGAATTTTCCTTTCAAGGACTTAGTTCTACATACAAAGCCCTCCTCTGTTTATCCAACCCCTCCTCCCTAGCCTCCTCTATTCCATACTATTTTCCTTTTAATTAGCTATAAAAAGTTGGCCCTGATGCCACCCAGGTGACAATCACTATAATGCTACATGACCTGCAGTGGTTATTAATTGTGCTTGTGGTCAGGAGGCCTGAGGCTTAGTAGTGTCCAGGAATTTGTATGAAGTACAGTCAATAACAACAACAACAACAACAAAATCACTCTTTGGGAATCAATGCAATAGACCTGTCTACCTGGAAGTGGAGGAACGCTATTTGTCTTGGTCATTTATTACTCTTTGATGGATTCAGCCAAAAAATGTGTTACCTGTATGTAGCCTTGACCAAAATCAGGAGGCCATGAAGTCAGGTCATGTGGGCACAGGATATGGCCATAATCCTGGTGCCTCAAAGAGGGAGTGAGGTCCAAAAACCACAGATTTGAGACTAGCCTAGATTAGATAACAATTTATAGGCAGCCTCAGTTCTAAAAACAAAAAGAAAATGAAAACTATGTTCCTCCATGAAAACCCTCATGTCACTGGATTCCTGCCTGGAGAGTGTAAATGTTGCTTTTTTTAATCTAATGGTTTCTCAGGATTTTGCCCTAAGGTTGTTACCATCAGCCCACACATGGTGAAATGGAGAAACCTTATTGCAGTCAACAGTCCAGAATTACCGTTCTGTATCTCAGAGCTCTTGACTGTGAGATGCTGGGCTCAGTCAGCAGTGACAGTGTGTTGTTCTGAAGAGTGAGGATTTGGGGCTATGTAATAGAAACATCCCCTACAGGCACATGTACTTAAACATAGTCCCCAGTTGGTGGCACTATTTAGGGAGATTATGGAACCTTTAGGATGGAATGGTGTCACTGGGGGGCAGCTTTGAGGGTTTATAGCCTTAACTAACTTTCTGTCCTCTCTCTCTGTCTCTCTCTCTCTGTCTCTCTGTCTCTTTCTCTCTCTGTCTCGCTCTCTGTCTCTCTCTCTCTCTGTCTCTCTCTCTCTCTGTTTCTCTCTCTCTCTCTCTGCTTCCTGTGTGGAAATGCAAATGTGAACAACCAGCTTCCTGTCCTGTTGCCATTTTTCCCAACTGTTGTTACAGTTCATCTACTGTACAGCTCTGGAATTGTAAGCCAAAATGAACCTTTCTTCCCTAAATTGCTTTTATCAAAGTATTCCAACGTGACTATAGAAAAGTAACTAATACAGGGAACGTCTTCCAATCTGAGGAGGTGAAGCAAAATTCCAGCCCAAGAATAAGACTGTACAAGTCCCTATAGGGTGACAGCACACTCCACGCTTGAAGAGACATTAGACCACTAGAACTGGCAGGCCTGGCCTTCTCCCCAATGTCCCTGCCTTACCAAAACCTGTTAGACTACATTTCTGAAGCTAGCCACAAGAGCTATTCCTTTATTTGGCCACTTCTTCCTTCTGAGGCTGACTACCAAGATTCAGCTATCCAAGTATTGAAGTCAAGCAATCAAAAGCCCCCTTTGGCTCACCTTATTAGCATGCCCAATTAAAGTTAAACACCTCATCCTAACACAGGGTTCTTCCCTTTCCCTTTATAAACTACCGAGGCAGTCCATTGTCCTGCCCCCTTCCCCTGGATCCCTTCCCCCTTCTCTCTTTTCCTCTTTCTCCTGCTTTTGTCCCCTATCCCTGCCCTCTGTCCTTCCAGGGCAAATAAATTTTCTTTGTGCTGAGAACTTGGTCTTGGGGGGCGGGGAACTCAGTTGATACTTTTCCTATCAAGGCTCCTTATCCTTCCATCCTTGGGGTTGTTTTCAAATTTAGAAGACTCCCTTCCCTCATTGACATGTTTTCTATAAACCTGTATGACCTGTTCTTTATGAATTCTTTCTAGAACTCCAGAATTCTCTTAGAATTGACATCTGTTGCCCTCATTTATGGGCTAAAATTACCTTTGTCAGAGAAATGTGTAGATTACTGTCAGTGAACACCGAAATGTAGTGTTCTGTTGTACAAACTCTGATGGTCCTCAAGCATCAACGGCCAACAGAGAAGCCTTAATTCTGCTAAGATGATGTTTATATTTTAGAAAGTGAATTTATCTTTATTTAATTTAAAAAATGAGTTGACGGATTATTCTTTGTGAATAAAAATCTTTCCATTTAAATCAACTAAACATGGAAAAATTCTTATAAACAAAATTAAAACAATTTGGATGAAAATGAGGTTAAGTCTTAATTTCATGAAACTATTCAAACTACTTGTTCAAATTTTTAGATAATAATTGAATCTGAACAGTTAAGAGATTATCAGTATAATAACTGATTATTTATTAAAACACCTCCAGTCTTTTTTCTTTCATAATCTTTTTCTAATGTGTGAGTTTGCACAAACTGTCATGAGACTGTCTACTAAGACTTCACTGATCTGCATCTGAGTGTTGCAGAAAGATCAATAAAAATAAAATAATAAAAATAAACATTAATTATGTGTGCATCTGCATATGAGTGTGTGTGTGTGTGCAAGTATTTGAGTATGGGTACATGCAGGTCTCTGTGGAGCCCAGAAGAGGGCATCAAATCCCCCTAGATCTATAGCTACAGGCCATGGCAAGTCACCTAACATGATGGGAAACTCCAGTCCTCTATATGAGTAGTATTTGCTCTTAACCTCTGATCCATCTCTTCAGTTACTCAGATTGTCATTTTAAATAATACATTTTAAGTCAGCCCTTGTGACACTCTCATAATTCCACCACTTCTTGGGAGGTTGAGGCAGAAAGATCTCCAGTTCAAGGCCATCCTTGGTTGCTTAATGAGACCCTGTCTCTTGAAAGCAGGGACTGGGGACTTAGCTCAGGAACAAAGCACCTGCCTAGCATGTGTAATACAGCATTTTATCCCTTGTTTAGGAAAATGTATCTTTTATTATATAAACACTTATTTTAAAAATAAAATCTTTAAAAGATTAAAAGAAAAGATCTTGGGTTACTACGGTATTTAGGAAGAAAATTGAAAAATAGAGTGCACGCCATCAGGTAATTAGGGCAAGCATGTTCCCCAAACTGCAGAGGTGCTGTTTGCTCCAGGTAGGGCAGCGGGAGGCGACAGATGTTCACATATGCCAGCACTGACTATTTTCCTAAAACATTTAGAAATTTATGGGAATAAATTTTGTTTAATTTGACATGTATGCATGACTAATTACAGCAACTCTTCCTGAGGGTGTGTTGGTACTTAGCTGTTAGATAAGACTATAGATGTGAAAAAAGAGCCAGAAACACTTGAGATCATTCAAATGACTAGAATTTCACCCCGCCTACTTATATCTGTCTAGGGCAGTGGTTCTCAACCTTCCTAATGCTGACCCTTTAGTACAGTCACTCATGTTGTGGTGACTCCTAACCATAACATTATTTTCTTTGCTACTTCATAACTATAATTTTGGTACTGTTATGAATCCGACTGAAAATTTCTGTGTTTTGGGGTAATCTTAGGTGACCCTGTAAAAGGGTCATTTAACCCCAAAGGGGATGAGCTATTTTAAAGGGTTTTAAAGGACCCTGTGTTTTACAAGCATGGCCTGCATTGTGGGGTTGGTAATAAAATACTGAAATGGGATTTTATGTGTCTCAAAATTCAGTAACATCAGCAGATTGTATTTTGGAACACCATTAAGACAGAGAGGGTATGAAGCTGTATATACCCTTTAACTCAGGCGGGAAAATCAGGAACTTAAGGCCAGTCTGGGCTGCAGAGCAAGACTTTGTGTCAGAAACAAAACAAATAACAACAAAAACAAAAACCAAAGGCTGGAATAGAGTACTTGACTTTGCTTTGATCCCCAGCACAGAAAGCAAAATTTGGCATAATTTTAAGTGCATATTTTATTTTGTTCCTCAGAACTACGTTTTATTATTACTTAAACACATTTCCTAGATAATGTTTAAAGTAGTGATTTACCCATGGTTCAGCCATTATACAGGTGTTCAGAAGTATAATAAAAATGTATATGTGAGTGAAAAAGAATTGGTGGGGTAGTTAACATGGCTGAGTGGGTGAAGGCACCTGCAGTCAAGCCTAACAACCTGAGTTCAAATCCCGGGGACCCACCTAATGGAAGGAGAAGGATGTCTCCCAAAAGTTGTCCTTCTAATTATCCAAGCATGTTTGGCATATGTGCAATCCCCCCCAAATAGATAAATAAATATGATAATTTTTTAAGTTTATGAGAACACATCAAGGTTCTGTGTACTCCACAGTGTCTGTGCTTTCCCTAATTATACAAAACCAATAGGAGGACACTAGATATGCATAGACACCTTACCATGGCGCAAACAGTATGTAAACAGAAAATCAGGAAATGGGTCAGGCACCCCAGATAGCAAAGGAATGAAGAACCTGGGTCAAAAACCATGCAGTCATGTATTCAAGTCCAAGTGGTAAGGACTGTGTACATGTGGAGGAATAAGCACCAAGACTGAACCATGGGACACTTAGACATTAGGAGGCAGAGGAAATAAAGTTGCAGAGGGGTCAAGGTTCCCGGATTTGGCTTAAACCCAAGGGCATGGTATTTTAGCTGATTTCTGATTGTGCCAAATCCTTCAGCATCTCTGCCCTTTCACTTCTTTGTATTTCAAAATCAGGACTCTCAGACACATTTATTAGTCCGGCTGGGAAGGTTTGTATTATTATTATCTTAATAGATAATGCTTCTAAAATTTCCGGCACACACACAGGAAATCTGATTCTTAGCACATGCTAAAGAGGATTGGCTTGTGGGGTAGGTTATGTTCCGGCTTCAATCAGTGTGCGCAAGTGCTACTGTGTCTAGAATCTTCTCTTTCCCCAAAGGTGACTCTTGACAAACACATATTTGCATATTTGCTTTAAGTAAATCATAATCTATGCTCCATTTCCAGGGCAAGCATGGTGGACAGTGGCAGCTCAGGAAAGTTCTAGATGCTTCTCTCTCTGGCTGGCTGGCTCAGAGGTGTGATCAGTATGCGGTTTTTAATGATTCTAGTAAATGAAACATTGATCTTCTCAGAAAGACTGTGGCAAGGGATCCACAGCATCCCTGGAACATATGACCGTGAAGCAGATGTGGTTCTCCAGAGAAACTGTCTAGACGCCAGAGACAGGTTTAAGTCATTATGAATTAACCAAGTCACTAGCTGTTTTCCAATTAGAAACAGCTATTTTTCTGTAAGCAGATAAGGATTAAATATTTTATTAGTTGTTACAAAAACCATCCCATGTCTTTAAGTAAGAAAAAGGATTTGATTTTCTTTCTGCGGGATTGTGATATCCATCAGATCCTGGGTCTTGCCCCATCACTTGGCAAAGACAGCACACATTACCACTAATGGGCTTGCAGATAAGCCTTCTCTGAGTGCCAGGGAAAACCGCATCAGCCTGTTCTGGAAACTGGGGTCAGTTTTGCAAGATTCAGCCACTCAGCGGAGAGGCAGGCTGGCTTTATAGAGTAGTATTATATAAGTTCTTCAGGATATTAATGTTCTCATAGCATGAGGTGTCAAGATACTTCAGACCCTCTTTTGCTTGTTAGCTTATTGTTATATAACAGTTTATAGTTTCTGGGTATTTACAAGCTTTTATTTACTTTGTTAATCTCAGGGTCTGCACAGATGACTCAGCTAAGAAAATCCTCAATTGATGGTTGCCATGTGACTCTTGCCTTCCTTCCTATCTCCTGTATTAACCAGGCATCAGCCTCATCAGAACTCCATGCTATATCTGGTAAGTCACTCTTCCCCTGATGAAACCTCCTGGCTCTGTGTGTCCTTGGGGATGCCTGTGTGACTTGTGTGACCTGCGCATCATAAGCAGCTGCTCTGAGACTGAATATTGACTTTGCACGCCTGAGAAAAGGAAGGACTGACTTGTGGCTAATCCTCAATTCTCTGGCAGCCAGTCCTAAAGGCTTTACTAGTAATATCTGTAATCTTTAATCAGCCTTTTGTGAAACAAAATTTCTTGGTTTCTTTTTCCTTTCCATTCCGGCTTTAATTAATTAGACATTTCCCTGACTTTTGATTCTTTTATTTGTGAAGAAATTTGCTTTTCCTCCGTTTATCATCTTTACTAGCCTAAATTAATTGTACAAAGTAATGGTTTTCATCATGACATTTTTGCACGTGTACAATGCACTTGGATAGCACTCTTCTCTGGACCCCTTTATTATTCCTCCCTCCCCTCCTACCTCCCTAGTGGCCTTCTTCTTTATTCTATGCATATAGGAAAGCAAGCATGCAGTCATTGAGGCTGTGCATCAGGCAGCTCTAAACCACAGTGGTGTAAAGTAAGACCCTTATCCCACAGGTACCTCTTTTGATCTCTGCCAAACCAGGCCCTAAATCTGAAGTCATCACAGCATTGCCTCAGTGGCTGATCCAGAACGGCCACTTGTGGATCATGCCTCAACTGTCTTTGATTCATCTCATAGCCACAGAGGGCTGGTCCAGCTCCTGTGTTTGTGGGAAAGGAGCAGGGACAAGCAGTGGGAATGTGCACAGCCTTGTGCACCCTTGTCCACAGGTTTGGAAATGGTGTCACTTCTCCAGCGTGGCAGCAAATGTCACAAGGTCTGGTCTTCTCAGGTCCAAGTGGAGGTGGGGTGTTAGAGAGGGGTGGAAGGGATAGACTGTCTTTTCTTGGAAGGACTGGGGAATTTCTTTAACAGTTGCCTGCAGAAGAATGAATTTAGATCCACATCTCTCACCCTGCATAAAAATTCAAAAAAATTGAAAGATTTCCATTTTCAAATTTGATGGAAGAAAACCCAGGGAATACACTGGAAGTTCTAGGTGTAGGGAAGAGCTTTCTGAACAGCACTTCAGGACAGGAAGTAGTCCTGAGCATCATAATGGGACTGTGTGATATTTAACAGAAGCTGCCAGCAGGGCTGGAAGACAGCCTACAGAATGAGAAAACACTCTTAGCTGGCTATGACCCATACAAGGGTTGATAGCCAAACAAAAACACATAGCTGCCAATCAATAAGTGGGCTAATGAAACGGAGAGACAATTCTCAAAAGAAGAAACACAAATGGCCAATATTTTTTTTTTTAAATTTTTGACAACCTTAGCTATCAGTGAGGCTGTAGGAAAAGATTGTCCATGATAGGGGATTTAAATACATTGAAAAGCCTTAAAGATATGAAGGACTGTATTTCCACAATGAAGTTAAATTAGAAATTAGTAATAAAAAGACATCTGTAAATGCTCAAGGAATTAAAAGCTAAATTACTTCATTGTAGTAATCAAGGATGAAAAGGTAGAGCTAGAAAATACTTGACTTGAACATAGTTAAAAAAAACAGGTGTGGTGGCTATAATGGTAAAAATAAAACACTGCAGGTCCCCGAGTAGCAGCAGTGGACAGCGGGCCACAAGGACCAGCAAGTCCCAGGCAGGGAGCCATGTGGCAGGTGAGAGACAGATACATATTAGGCACGCCATGCAAAGTAAGTATTTACTTAGTGGGTTATGAAAGGGAAAGGGAGTAAGTAAAGAAGGGGCAAGAGCAGAGAGAGAGAGAGAGAGAGAGAGAGAGAGAAACAGAGAGAGACAGAAACAGAGAGAGACAGAAACAGAGAGAGAGAAACAGAGAGAGAGAGAAACAGAGTGAGAGAGAAACAGAGAGAGAGAGAGAAACAGAGAGAGAGAGAGAAACAGAGAGGGGGAGGAAGAAAGGGAAGAAGTGGGGAGAAGGGAAAGAGGCAGAAGCTGTCTCTTTGGGAGAGAGACAGAAAGGAAGGAACTCAGGCTGGAAGCAGAAGAAAGATCTGCTGGCCGCATCAGACTGGGGGGGGGGGGCTTATCTCCATGATTACAGTGGCCAACGTTCATAATTCCAGTGAGATACTCTCCATTAGTTAAGGGCCAGCCTGAGCTATATAGTGAGATCCAGGTATGCCTGGACTACAAACTTAGATCATGTCTCAGAAATGTAATAACAAAATTTTAAAAATGAAAACTCAGCACAGAACAGTGGATGGATCCATACTCAGGAGCATATGGGCAGCACAAACTGGAGCAGACGGGTTATGAGAGAGAGAGAGACAGACAGAGAGAGAGACAGAGAGACAGTGAGAGAGACAGAGAGAGAGACAGAGAGAGAGACAGAGAGAGAGACAGAGAGAGAGACAGAGAGAGAGAGAGCAGTAAAGATGAATGGGAGTAAAGAGGTGGGAAGGAATCTGGGAGAAGTTAGGGGCTAGTACTTGGAGGGTGAATATGATCAAAATACATTATATGAAGTTCTTAAATATGACTAAAAATCAAAAAAATTATATTAAAATGTCCCTATTTTATAAGTACGACCAAGTGATAAGAAACAATAGAAAAGTGTAGATTTATTAAAAATCTATGCAAAGCAACTACACTTAAAACCACTAACAATTGCTTAGGAAAACGAAGGAACTGATTAAATAATTGAAGAGGCTTGAATGAGATAATCTAATAGTTTAAAACATCACTGTTTTTGGTCGTATTTCAATGCAATTGAAATAAAACCCACTAAAAACACAGTGTAACATTTCCTAAGAGGTTCTGAGGTGGGTATAACACACATACCCAAGAAATTTTTGAAAAGGAAGGAGAGAGAGAGAGAGTTAGTTGAGTCCACAGGTATTATATAGGAAGTGCACAGCTGACAGACCAATAGTTAGATCCATAGGAAGTGTATATGTACACATTCACACGGAGAAACCCTTTAGCAGAGCTGCAGAACACTTGTCTTTTTGTCTTTTGGATAAATCGCTGTCATTTCTGTAAAAATCTTCAAATCATGGTGTTTCTCCCTTCAAAATGGGATTCATTTATTTTATGAGAACATATATCACCACATACAGCAATGCATACCAAAAGAACTATGATGACTTTAACAAGAAAAACATAGTGAATGTAAACATGATCTACACCACCTCTAATGTGTTTGCAACAGTTAGACTAACTAGAAATAAACACACTCCAACGTCCCTCACACATTACCAAAATACCTCAGTAGTATAACTTCCTCCTCCTGTAAGGCCAACACATTCCCCCACACCATGGGGCCTTAGAGCAATAACATTCACTCTTTGTTCTAATAGCCAAATCTACATAAAATCAATACCCCACAATTACCCTTGCTAACAGACCACGTAGGAATTTCAAAAAGATAGAAACACACCACCCTTATAGACAAACAGGTCTGGGGATGGATGAGTCCAGGGTTCAAGGACTTTTAGTAATTATGTCTAATGTCAAGTATTTCCCCATAGGTGCTGGCCCCTCCTAGGTGGTGTCACCTTTTCCTAGAGTGCTGCCTTGTCAAGTTCTACCTATTTTTTTTTTTGTGTGTGTGTTTTTTTTGTGTGTGTGATTCTGAAATGCATGTTGATATCATTGTTTTTGCCTATAATTTTTTTTTTAAACCAAGACTGTAAAAACTAAAAACCTGGTGGAAATCACCCCTTCTCTCGACTTCTTCGCCCAAGGAATAAAGAACATGTAGAGATAACATACATGAGTTGATTTATTTCGTTTACCCTCAGATCCAATTAGCCAGCTTTTGCCTGCTATAGTGAATCTTTATGAACCCTGAGAGGTTTAATGGGCTTAACCCCAAAATAAACCTCGATGTGGGTGGACTGTTGTGTGATAAGGCAAGGAGAGGGTTTCTGTCACTGTGTGACTTGAACATGATTTTTTTAACGCATGAGTAGTCAAGAGAATGTAGTTCTGGTGTTGGACAAGTAAGCAGATCAATGGACCACCAAACACAGTCCAGAAGTGCATGTATATTGTCAAATGATTTTCAATAGAATTTGAAGGCACTTTAGTGAAAAAAGCAGTGCCTTTTTACTAAATGGAATAGGAAAACTAAACATTCACATCGGTAAAAGTGAGTGACAATCTTTTCTTCATATCATTTAGAAAATCATCTTAAAATGAGCCACAGACCTAAGTGTTAGGATTTGCTAGGTCTCACAGTTAATAACAAAACTCTAAATCTCCAGAAGATAGCACAAGATAAAAAATAAAAAAATCCCTCTGCCTGGGGAATAGGCAAAGATCCATTAGAACACAAAGTACACTGCTTGTAAAAGAAAAATAATGATAAATTTGTGTTTTCCAAATTAAAACTTACTCCTTTCTAAAGAGACCATTTAGAAAATGAAAATCTAAGTTGCTGACAGAATATTTTTGGCAAAGTACAACCTGAAAACAAAAGGCCTTGTTTTTAGAATCTTCAAAAGACAGATAGCTCAGAATAAAGAGATGAACATTTCAGTAAGAGTTAAAAGATAGTCCAATGAGCACATGAAAAATGTTCAGTATCATTCCTCATTAAAGGAACCTAATTTAAAACTACCAGGAGAGCCTGGTATACAGCCATGAATGTGTGTCTGAATGACTGCCATTACCATGACTGATCCATGGCCCCTAGCCACCCTGTGTAAGTTTTACTTCTGCAAAAGGCATCCTTTGAAGTCATATCTAACAGCTCCTCACAGTCTCCCTTCCTGGCATCTGAGCCACTTCTGCACTGTTTATTAAGACGAATAAGTGATAGGGCTTTGCTCTATAATCTGAGAGTTGTGAGGTCCAGGCTATCTTGGTCTGGATTCTGTCTTGGGGGTGACTGCACTTGTCCAACCCTCAGAAGAGTCTTAGAAAAGTATTTCCCGAATAAATGAGAGTGACATCCCTAAGAGAAGGCACAGGGGGTAGGGAGGAGTCAAGTATTTTCTGAACTGACAAACCTCTCTGCCCACGTAATAATCCAAATTAGACCAAATCAGACCAAATTAGAAGACACCCAGGTTTAATGGTGGAACCTGAGAAAACACCGAGGCGGGAGGTGGACTGGAATGACCACCAGAGAGGGAAAAGAGGAGACCATTTTTTCATTCTCTGAGGGGCAGTTTAAATAGCCTGTAGCAGTGGTCTTGACACTCCCTCGGGAGGGGTTACCATTTGGCAGACTTTTTCCGTAGGTAGAGTTTGGACTGAGGCAACTCCCAGGGAGGGACACTTTGAAATGGAACTTTCCACTAAATATTTAAAGATGGATGCCAGGGGCCTGGAATGAAGCACCCCAGTCAAACAGGGGTGATAAAGCAAGCTTCTACAGATGTGTTTTAAATGAAGTTGAGAAAGGGACATTGCAAGATTCTCATTCTTGCAGCATCTTGAGTGAAAGCCCTGCCCAGAGTAGTGATTTGGGACACTCTTCTCCAGATATGAGGCAAATTTCTGAGGTTTGGGGAAAAATTTGGCTTCATCTGTTTCTTGAATACTAGGTGAGGTACTAGTTTTACATGTCTTGATTATAGCTATCAGTTTGATGTCTCTGTAGCTGGACATTTCTAATCTCAGTGTTAAACTAAACTCCACTTTCAGCCAAACATGTAGGTGACACCAGGAATCCCGGAATCTGGGAGATGGAGATAGTGAGATCTTGAATTTGAGGCCAACCTGGGCCACATAGAGACTTTTTCTCAAAAAAAAAAAAAAAAAAAATTAATTAAATGACTTCCAGTAGTTTATTTGACCTGGGGCATACTAAATAGCAAAGAAGGGTAGAGAGACTCTAGATTGTAAACATATCTTACTGGTCTGTGGTGTGTTCCACACTATGGGAAACAGACTGTGTTTCAAAAAAAGCTTTGTTAAAAAGAAATGGCTTTCATAATGATCTGAATGAAACCTGCAATGTTTCCAACAGTTGCCAGGTGCACAGGGCACCCTCATTAGGTTAGACCAAGCTCTTGTGTGGATCTTGCCTCCTCTGTCACACTCTGTCTGTCCACACCACTCTCTGGTTCAACCTTCAACAGTCACCATGTCTCTGTAGAAGCAGGTCTTGGTGATCAATCCAAATTCCTCCCTTTCAGTCTTCACAAGTATTTGTGAGGACTTCTGCGCTCAGGGAAATGCTTCAGAGGCTGAATGTTAGGATAAATATTCCTTTCAGAAATATTTAGCCCAGTTGAAAGACTACAGATGATGGAATGTAAATATTCCAAATTATATATTCTTAAGTATTTAAAATGTTCATCGTTGCTATTCATTGACCTTTACTATATTCACAAACTGAGTGACCATCACTATCATCTAATTTCACAATACATTCATCACTATGCAAAGACAAATATGCGTCAGGTACCCTGGCATAAGCAGGTAATGGAGGCATAGACATGAGGACTACAAATTCTGTCATATCAGTTTGGTGTTTCTGTGGTTGGACACTTCTAATTCCATTTTTAAGGCCAGTGTGGGCTTCACAGAGACATCCTGTCTCAAGAAAACTAAAAGAGGAAAGAAGAGAAAAATATGTGTAGCCTTTGACTGTTGAGCCTCAATCTAATGCCTATAGAAACTGATAGTGAGATTTCTGATCCTATAAATTTATCTATTCTGGACATTTCATAACAGTGGCATATATATATATATATATATATATATATATATATATATATATATTGGAATATTTTCAAGTTTCATCCATATTGTAGCAATCCAGCTACTTTCTACCTTTTAATGGCTGAAAAGTATTCCAGGGCATAGGAAAATCAGTTTTGTTTGTAAATATTGCTATTAGACCTTTGAGGTCTTTTCATGGTTACCTGAGGATGCAAGGGAAATTGGGGTCAACTCTCAGGGTTCTTGGTGTCAATAATAAAAGAATTTTTTTTTTTTTTGGTTTGGTTTTGGTTTTTCGAGACAGGGTTTCTCTGTGGTTTTGGAGCCTGTCCTGGAACTAGCTCTTGTAGACCAGGCTAGTCTTGAACTCACAGAGATCCGCCTGTCTCTGCCTCCCAAGTGCTGGGATTAAAGGCATGTGCCACCACCGCCCGGCAATAAAAAAAGAATTTAAGAATGGATTGAGAATAATTTTATTTTTAAAACAAATACTATTTATATTTATAGAGTTAAAAACAAACAGGGATGATGATCTATAAACCTGAGCCGCTGTTTAGAGGAAGAAAATGGAGTAGAGAAGTGAGAGGGAGCCAAAATGGAAGTCAAACAATGGGAAGCAATTAGTAACATGACAGAGAAGGGAGTTTTAGGAAAAGGGTCAGAGCCCAGGATGCCAAGGAAACCCAGAGCATTAGAAGCAGGCCCAACACACAGAGAGAAAGGAAACACAGAGAAGTTGCCCTTTTCTGAATAATTAGGAGAAGGGGCAGGGAAGTACAGTTTCTCATTCATGGAATAATTATTCTGCTAATTCTGAAGCATGGCTTAAGGTGGGTCAGTCTTCCTAGGGGTGGTCACTTGGTCATGTACTTGATCTAGCCCAACTGGAATGTTAGGTCTCTACCCAGGCCAGAGATTCTATTATTGTCTTGATCAGACAGCATTTTTTTTTCTTAATGGGCCTTTATTGCTACTTTAAGAAAATGTTGGGAATTCCCTAGGTATCTGCTATTGATTTTTAGTTCAATCTCTCAGGGTTCAAGAGTACATTTCATAAAATTCTAGTACTTTCCAATTCTTAGGATTTCTTCTATGGTTCAGAACATGTAGTATCTTGGTGAGTATACTCTGTTTAGCTGAACTAAAGGTGGTGTGTTGGGCCCAGAAGGGCATTCAGTAAGTATCAATTAGGAGAAGCTGACTGATAAACAGATCTCACTTAAGTCTCCCTGGGACATACAGAGTGAGACCTGTGGACAACACAACCATAGATCCCGCACATCCAAGTTGTTTTGGTTTTTTTCTTCACATATTTTGAAGCTCTCTGAATTAGTACATACATGCTTAGGGATGATGTGTTTTCTTTGAAAGTCAAATCATTCAACAGAATAATAATAGCTATAATTGAGAATAATAATTCAAACTTTGACATCTACTAGGTTGTTGGGCCAAAATTATCTCAAGACCTGTACCTCGAGACCTGTAGAGCAGAGGTATCAAGGCACTGAGATATATGTTACTCTCCTGAGGCCTGGAATTGTCAGACCATAATGTGATCCAAGCATGGGAAAATATAATTACCCTGGCCCCTGGGTACCCACCAGGAATCTTTTCTCATGGGACACATGGAACCAGGTGGAGACTTTGAACAGAGAAAGGGAAAAACACCTTGATATACCCCCCACCATTGGAATTCTATCCAACTATTACAGCCCTTAAGGCATGTTTTCACCCCACAGCACTCCCCCAATGGTGGGAAAGGAAAAGTTCAGACCTCAGGAGAGGTCTGGAATCCAAAAGTAACCAATTAATCAAAAGAATGGGAGAAAAGGAGACAGACAAGGGGGAAGAGCAAGAATGCACACAATTTACTGAAGGGCGTCTCAGGGTGAATGAATAAGGCAGGCAGAGGCAAAGACAAAAAGGCAAGTAGATATTGTCTGTGATGAGGAGTGGGTACCTTCTTACATCCCCAGTAATCCTGGAAAGGATAAAATAGGAGATGGGAATAGGACAAATAAGGGGGCTCCATCCTTGCCAGGAGGAAATGAATATATAATTGGGTGGGGCCAGACAGAGACAAAGGAACGTTCAAGCCTCTGATCCTCCCGGGGTTATCTGCAAACCTCCTGGGACAAGAATTGTTAGGAGAAATGGACGTCATTATTACCACTGTCCACCTAGCCTTTTATGATAATAAAACTGAGCAAGGTGTCATTAGGCAGACCACAGATACCTGGATTTACCCCCAGAAGTAGAGGTCACTGCCCCCGTTAGGTGGACACCTGGTAAGCTGGTACCTGAACTTAAACTTAAGATGCTCAAAGAAATCACCAGAAATCTGCTTAAAGAAGGACAGGTACCAAGCCACCTAGAGATGTAGGGGGATTAGAAGTTTCACCTTATTTGATGGAGACCATTAAGATGGCCTTTATGGCTTTAAACCTTACTAGCCCTAAAGCCCCTGAGAACTGTTGGCTTTGCTTACAGTCACTACCCTTCTACATTGAAGCCTGTGGGGTAAATGTCTCTTATGAAACACTAGATAAAGCTGATATTTGTAGATAAGAAAACCCCAAGATGGGGGAGATGTTGGGACTGACGATCCCCCTTTGGCAGATGTCAAACGCAATTTGTGTCTCATACACCAGACACCTTCTTCTCAACCTCAGTTGTGATATGGCTAATGGGCCTATAGCTTCATGGAGGGTGCCCAAAGATCATGAGTATTTTGGGGACTGCCAAGAGACAGGGGTTACTTCCTGCCTGTCTGACCCACTGATCATTCAGTATAATGATACTTGCCCACTTGCATTAATTTTCCCTCACATGCGTTACCACATAAGAATTATTCCTGTCCCAAAGGCATAAGAGAGAGACCCTAACAGCCCTGGTCATCACCATGTTGATGGGGCTAGGGGTGGCTGGGACTGCTCTGAGCACCTCATCCCTGCTGATTTTACAACAAGAAATGGGAATAATTCACTCACATTTGATAGCGACCTTAGAAAAGACAGACACTGCATTATGTTATTTACAAAAGTTTTTGGATTCCTTACAAAGTAGGAGAGGCTTGGACTTGCTGTTTATAGAACAGGGAGGAATCTGCAAGGCACTTGGGGAAGAATTTTGCTTCTATGTGGACCATTCCCGGATAGTTACAAGAACCCTAGATGAATTAAGAAAAGATATCGATTCATTTAAATCAAGGACCCCCTATGAGACCTGGTTTAATTGGTCCCCATGGCTTACCACACTCATCTCTTTTCTAATTGGACCGATGACTATTTGTTTATTGATCTGTCTTTTTGACCCTTGTGTTCTCCAAAGGCTGAAACAAGCATTCCAAAAACAGATACAACAGGTACAACTCATGGCCCTTCAAGTACGTTATCATAGCTCGATACATCTCACCCCATGGATAAACTCTCAATTTAGGGGGTATCCAGGCCGAAGCTCCAGATAGGGGTGGCCCTGACCCATACTCTCTCCCCAATAAGCTATTCTGGCTTGGTGACAGGGGTAAGGGGTGGGATATAAAACAAAAAAGGGGGAGATAATGGGTCAAAATTATCTCAGGACCTGTACCTCAAGGCCTATAGGACAGACAAAAGCCTGGCTTGAATTTGAGGGAACCAAAATGAGGATGAGACAGCAAAATCTAGGTAGACACCCCTGCAGTCAGAGGGAGGGCTTGGCTGTCTCTCATTTGTTGGAGGTACCGCCACATAACACGATGTCACTTAATCTATATAAGCTGACGCTCACAGTAATAAACTGAGTTCCTGCTTTGACTCGACTCCCTATCACGTCTGATTGTCCTGAGTTGTGTGGCTGCAGGTCTGATTGTCCTGCATTATGGGGCTGCGGAATAGGCGGATAATGCACTCACCTTTCCCTGGGGAATAAGGCTAAGGAGGCCTGGCACTTGGTCAGATACTCTTAGTTGTGACATCACACTCGTGATAGTTTTTAACCTATCAGAAAGCAGAGGCATAAGACTAGCCTGAGCCATTCTTACAGAGGCACAGGAACCCAGGTAGAGGTCAAATGGAGTCAGTGGTGAGCTGGAGAAATCCCAGTAGCTAGCAGGTGGCTACAGACTACAGGCATATGAGTCCTCACCTTTTTCAGGCTCCTCCACTAATGCCAGGAGCTGTCCCCAGAAGAGTCTTAAATTTAACTCAGGGGTGGGGGAGCAGAGTCAGCCTTTGGTCTCAGGGAGCCATGCATTAAGGTAAGCAAAGTGTTAGTCTTATTTATTGTTCTGTTGTTCTGACAAAACACAATGACCAAGGCAATTTATGGAAGAAACATTTAACTGAGGGCTTGCATACAGTTTTAGAGGGTTAATTCATGATCGTCATAGCAAGGAGCATGCTGGCATCCTGATGCAACACTAGAAGGCACTGAGAGACTGGGGCTACCATGGGTTTTTGCAGCCTCAGAGTCCATCACCAGTAACACATCTCCTTCCAATTCTTCACAAACAGTTCCACTCACTGTTGAGATCAGGTTTTCAAACATATGGTGGCCAGTCTCATTCAAACCTCCAGTCTCTGTAATTCTCAGATCTCTTATGCTCCCTCCCCCTGAGCAGGTAGAATTTTGAGTCTAATACATCCCTGCTTCTCCTCAGAAATAGATCAATTTGCCCTCTGGTTTCATCCTTAATCTTCTCGGGTGAGAGTTTTAATCAACCTCTCCCCACATTGGTTAACAAGCAGAACACCTTAAATGACTTTCAGGGCACTCTGACAGGTGCTGGTCCTTGTCCACTGATCTGTATTATAATGCAAACTCCTCTAGCTTCTGTTCTGTGTTGTTTTTGGTGAACATCCTTCAGGATTTATGAGTGGGGGAAGGACTTTGCCCTGGGGAAGTAGATGCTAGAGGCCACACTGAAATCATCCATGATTCAGTTCATAAATTTCTCCCTCAAATCCTACGGAGTCCACGCCTGAGAGCAAGTGCTCCTATCTCTACTCTCTCCTCCAGATGGCACCCTCGCCTCAGATTCGGTGTCCAGTGAGTCTGCTCAGACTGAGCTCAGCTCTTGCAAAGGGTTAATAATAAGTCAGTAATTGACATTTGTGCTCAGTGTTATTGTTACTGTTGCAAGGGAAGGGGTACTTCCCTCCTTCCCACAAGATGGCAGAGTGGCTGAGTCTTCACCTAACTCTTGCACAGAAGTGCCTCAGTGGTTCTTCCAGGAGTCCAGAGCCCTGCTGAGTGGCATCTGGAATAGGTCCAGACATCTTGAAGCAATGCAGGCTTGCTCCAGGTCCTGCAGAGCTGTTCTCAAATAGACTGTACCTTGTGCTGGCACGTCTCCTTTGCTCAAAGTGGCCTACAAGGTCCCACTGTGTCTTCTTGACTGCAGAGGAGCTGAGGGTTGGTTTCTCTGATGCTCTGGCAAATATATATAATATATAAATATAATAATATAATTATAATATAATAAATATAATATAATATATACATAATAATCTGTCTTCCTCAGGCACTTATCTCTTCTTCTGGGTTGTGGATTTGGGATATCTGCCCCTCACTCTGCATAACTCCTAGGTCATCATGCATCCCTTTGTCCAAAAGTAGGAATGTATTTTCTATATTCCTTTCCCCAAATGCAGCAAGTTTCCTCAGGGGAATCAAGGAACCACATTTCCCTTGCTTTGTTTCCTAGGACAAAGAGGAGTCAGGCTTCTCATTAATCCTTGCTGCTCCCTTTTGGTCTACTCCAGGTTGTATGGGAGCTTGCTTTCTCCACCCCTTCACCTAGCAATCCTCCCTCATGATTTCTAGTAGAATTTGTGGAGAAAAATCCAAAAAGCCAACAGGAGTTTATTCTTCCCTCTTCCCACATTTGTGACCCACAGGACCTTCTCTGGTCACCAGCCCATAGGTGCCCAAATTTTGACTATTCTGGCTGGGTTTTACCCATGACTTCTGGCTAGTCGTCTCCTACACACCCATGTCCACATATCCCATCTTCTTCCAGGCACCTATCTCTTCTCAGATTCTAGGGAGATGGGAACGGTGCTTGACAGCTCTCAGTATTTCTGAGAAGAAAATGGAAGCTGTCACGCTACATTTTATAAAGGTATCTATTTCTGTAACCACCACCCATCAAGAAATGCGATTTTCCCCGCACCTTTCATGTTAATAATCCCACAGAGATAATTGCCACTCTGGCCAACAGTAGTACGACCCTTTGTAATAGCTATGGTTTTCATCACTGTGACAAAATATGGAAGGAAAGAGAACTACTTTGAAGCAGCACAGATTTGTTTGGGCTTACAGCTTCCTAAGTTGCAGAGTCTGAGCTTGCCGCTTGTTAGGGGCTTGAGGTGAGGCAGAAATTGGGGTAGGAGGAGTGACTGATGGAGAAGGCTGTATGCCTCATGAGGCCAGCAGATGGAGAGGAAAGATGAAGGACCTGGGATTCATATTTCCTGGGCATGTTCCTCAAGACCACCCAGCTAAACAACAACCTTTCCTCTCCTCCCAGTAACACTATCAGACTCCACCACGGGATTAATTACATTCCATCAGGGGATTTAATCCATCCCCGAAGCCAGAGCCCTCTGGATCCAACCACTTCCCAGAAGCCCAACAGCTGGCAATCGTGCCCCCAAATGTCCTCAGGGGGACATTTCATTTTTAAAGCATAACACCTGCTTTTAGATTTCAAATCAAAATCCTCATGTCTCTCAAGCTTTTGGTCTTTTGTTTCTTTTATACCATATTATGTGTCTTTGTATACACAGACATATGTGTTCTGTTGCTCTGAATATCTCATTATATGAAAACTGTTCAATTCACTATCCATTTTCCAAAATGATGGAAATTTGAATGTGTGGGATTTTTGCTGTTTTTTTTTCCTGGTGTACTGCTATTGTGAACAAAGCTGCTTTCTTGAAATCGTTGTAATGGCAAAAGAAGGATACAAACAGTAAAAATTGAAAATACAAATCGAGGGAATTAGTTTCCACGTCTGACAGGATTTCAATATTAAAGCTGCAAAGCAGGTCTACAGAATTAGCCTTGAGTGGTGTATTTCTATACCGCAGCATTGCAAAAAATGAATATTGGCTCGGAGGATCTAGAGGGATTTTATCTTTATTTTATTTTCTATTTCCACTTACCCTGTACCTTTGCAGGCAATTTTCAGAGTCCTTTTGACCTCTGTCCTTCTTGCTAGCTCTGGCAAGCACTGAGGGATGGAGACCACATTTGTTTTGCCGACCAGTCCTTGTTTAAAATGTGTCCATCATGTGCACAGACCCTCACACTCTTTATGATGTACAGCATTTGACTGGCACAGCAGACCACTTTCTAAGCCACAGTACTTGGGGAACTAATTTCACCATTAGATAAAGCAGTGCACTGAATCACCCCTTACAAGCCTTTCGTTCCTTCTTGTTACTCTAGTGCCACTCAATCTGTAATGACAATAATGTGTTTTACCTCTTACCAAATGCTTGCTATAGCCATGTGGAGCAAGAATATATTCTTAATCACTGTAGTATTTGGGCATTAGGATTAGAGATGCATAGCACATTCAGCCAAGGTCTGGAGCACTGTTCAAAACTGTTTAGTACTGTGACTGGAGAGATGACTCAATGGTTAAAAGTGTATATGACTCATGCGAAGATCCTGAGTTGGATTCCCAGTGCCGATTTTGGAAATTTATACCTCCAGCTCCAGGCGTATCTAATGTCCCTATGAGAATTACATTCAAATGCACACATACACACAGACACACACACACTTAAAAATAAATATAAAATCGAGCAAACAAACAAAAACCTATCAGGTGTTAACCTATTAGGCTTAAAACAAAATAAACAGCAAAATTTTCTAGGAATCAGGATCAAAAAGAAAGGAGGC
The DNA here is from genome assembly GCF_950005125.1 of Chionomys nivalis. Taxonomy (NCBI): domain Eukaryota; kingdom Metazoa; phylum Chordata; class Mammalia; order Rodentia; family Cricetidae; genus Chionomys; species Chionomys nivalis. Next base: position 90,597,455 of record NC_080087.1, read on the forward strand.
ACAGCCAAGCCTGGGTCTGGGAAGCAAACTCAGCACAAAGGGGATTTGAACAGCAAACACAGAAAGCTGGCCAGCACTTAAGAGGAACACTGAGAATCAGCCTCAGCTGTCTCTTGTCTTCTGATCCTAGAAGCAGTCAGAATGCTTTTGCTTGAGAGGAGTTTGTCATGATTTACTGAAAAGTATTCATCAAATGCTAGGTGATTTCAATGCTGCACAGGAGTAAAATTCATCATAATTAAGACTGTACAGTAGATTCCTCTGAATTGAAACATTCCCCCTAAGAAGGAGGGAGGAAGTTTCTTGTCTTATTTAGTGCTAAAAACATAGATACAAGTAAAATTACACAGAACAAATAGTATGTATATATATAATCAAATCTATATACATATAATATGTCTATACAACATATACATCTCATCAAATATATATACACACAATGCATAAATACATGAAATAACAATTATTGCAAAAAAGAAGAGTGGGAAGGGGTATAGGGGAAGGTGTGTTTCTGCTTAATCATCCGACATCATGGGAAATCTTCCACTGTGAACTCTCATCACCTTGATCTCAACCTTATCTTCTGGACAGGATGGACAGAGGATTCTGAAACCCTGAATCATAGTAACTCTCCCCTCATTTTGATTTGTTCTGTCGGGCACTTTCTGTCACAGAGAAGTGAAAGTCATAAACACAAGAGCAAAGATGAGCAGGATGGTGTGCTGTGTAGGGGAGACCCAGCCAATCACCTTGCTAGCACGGGGCGGGGTCCCCTGAGGATATTTTTTACTTATAAAGATTGCAGGCGTGCTCCCAGCCGCCCCTTCTTCTGCTTTCCTGTTCTCCACTGGAACTTCGGTTCTGTGAGTCTTTCCCTAATTAAAGCTGAATATTTTATTATAATTTCCGTCTGCCTTTCATTTACGCCGGTACAGTGCTGCAGGGGTTTGGAGGTATGCATGGGTTGTTCAGCCCCTTCCTGTCTTCTCTGGAGTGTGACCTCCTTTCTGAATGATGCCTGTTCATCAGGGCATGCTCACAGGATACAGACTTCTCCAATTTGGTCATTATTAACAAATTTCTATAAACTTCTGAAGGAAATATGGCCTTCACCCCATTTCCTAGTCTATCATCCCAAACCATACATTAATTTTTTCATTTATTTATTACCATAGCTTAATTTAGTTGAATTTTCCTCTTATATGTCTAAATACTAAAAGAAGTAAAACTCAAACTGTGATTATTTTTCCTTTTTTATTACATCAAATTTATTTTGTTGTTAGACTACACTGTAAGTATAAATGTCAGAGCGGTTCTCTCTTTCCACTGCGTGGGTCCCAGGAATGTACAGAATGGGCTGTGGGATAATTTTAAATGAGATCTATTGAGTTTCAGGTAGTTTCTATGTACTTTGAGTAAAACTGTACTTTCACAGCCTTGACACTGTTGATCTGACATCCCATGAATGACTGGAGATTTAGGAAGGTCAAGTCGGTGTCCAGGCCTCAGAGCCAATAAGAGATTGCCTAGCTCCAAACTCCACCTGCTTCTATGAGGTCATGCTACTCAGAACAGCCTGACAAGGGTTTGAACTTACAGATGAGGCACAGTAAGCAAGCTTCTTGTTCAAGCATAGTCTCTGGGACTTTTTGCATTTCAGTCTTCTTTTTAGGTTTTTTTTTGGGGGGGAGAGGGGGAGTCATCTCCTTACTGTATCCCAGGCTAAGCTTCAGTTTGCAAGGATGCAAGGATCTTCCTGGCTCTGCCTCCTGAGTACTGGGGTGAGTGTACACCAGTCTGCCAGAATGAACATCGACCATTTTAGTACAATTTTCTCTGTGACGGCGTAAATGAATGCAGACAGATTATAAAAATATATACAGTTTTAATAAGGAAATAGACTTACAGGACCACAGGTTCCCGCAGAGAACAGGAAAAGCAGAGAAAAGGGGGGTGCTGGGATCACGCCTGGCAGATTTATCAGTAAACATTAGCCCGAGGCGAACACGCCCCCAATGGGTGGGGCTGTATCCCTACATTTCTCCTGGGTTTGGTCTCTGGCCCACCTTCTGTATTACATCATCATACAAGCAAAGTGCACGGAGAACGCTTGGACATCCGTAGCTTGTCATTCCCTAATGTGTTCAGTAGCAAGGCAATTGAAAACGGCAATCTCAGGGAAATCAAAAAGAATCAGAATGGTATGAATTGCTTAAGGTAGTAATCCCGACCTTGAGTGACTTCTTGTTCTCCTGTTGTTTGGCAGGGCCTTTATATCTTTCTACACTTGTCTGATGTTTTCATGCCTAGGAGTGATCATACAAGAAATACAAACTGACAGGTATAATCAAATTTAATAAGGTGAAATTTTTAGTATGTTTATTTACTTTTTAACTTGCTTATTTTTATGAGACTGAGTTTCACTATACAGCTCTAGTTTGCCTAGAACTCACAGCGATTTACCTGCCTCTGCTTCCTGAGTGTGTGAAGACCAAAGGCATGTACCACCGCACCACACCCAGCTATTTATTTATGGTGTGTGTGTGTGCGCGCCTGCGCCACTGGGCATGTGTGGAGGTCAGAGGACATTTAGGAGGCAGTTCTCACCACTCACTATGTGAATCCTGGGAATCAAACTCAGGTCATCAGACTTGGCAGCAAGCACCTTTACCCACTGAGCCATCTCATAAGTTCTAATATGTTATTTACATATATTGTTTATACTGATCTCTCTGAAAGCCTGTTATTTTTATTATATAATCATGAGAAACGCGATTTTTTGGGGAAATAATTTTTGCTTGCTAAACCAACTTAAAAAGCAATGGATTCTTGAAGGGAAATTAAGAAGTGTTTGATACTCATGGAAAAGAATACCTGAAGAAGGTCAAGTGTCTAAGCAGATACTTTACAGACATTCTTATATTAAAGAGAGGACACTGAGGATTAGAGAAGGAAGAAACCTAGAAGGAAGGGGACAGGAGAGAAAGGAATGTTTGGAGTAGATGGGCAGATACAGTCCAAGTACATGATACACAAGGAAGAAATTGTCGCTATGAAGTCCATTATTCTGTTCATCAAATATACACCAATAAAAACTTTGAAAGTTGATCTGAAGCCTTGGTGATAGCAAGTGGTGATAGGCAAGCTTCCATGATCTTAATATCATCACAATTATAATAAAAATAGCAAACACTGACTGAAGCCTCCTATACGCCAGATCCCCCACAAGAGACACTTGGCATGCAGTATCTCAGTTTATTCCCGCGTGGCAGCTGAGACTGCTGTAGCAGAACCAGCTGGGCATCCACATATAACACAGAGGTAGAGGGTCAGCTTCCATTGAGTAAAAAGTTTATAAGATGATAAAATGAATTTGTATTTTCCAACTGGATATTATAGAACTCTGTACACAAAATCCAAAATAATCTTCGAGTTTTAAAAAAAATGACACTGAATTTTTTTTCTACTCCCCAGCACCTGCTTCTTACACCTCATTAGTCCAAAAGGGGGTTTATATTTACTGTCTGGTACTTGAACACTTTTTTCTCAGTTAATGGCTGGAAAGATTTTAATGGTAAAGGGATCTTGACAATTGGGAGCCAAGGAATGCCACAAAGTCACAACAAACAACAAACCTCACACAAGAGATTTGTTGTAGAGACCAGAATGGCAACTGCCTTTGACTGGGAACAGAGACTGCTCTAGAGGGCTGGGCATAAGGGAGGGCTTTTATAGGGTTTTTGGAGCATGTGAAGTGAGCTGGCGGAAAAGTACAGTGGGCCATATGTATTGCTTGGCCATTTACTCTGAAACATTGGTCACTAATGTTGAATCAATAGGGAGGGGATTTCCAGTCTCCAGGTGGATTAGGGGCAGGGTGATTTTTTTTTTTTTTTTTTTTTTTTTTTTGGCCTCTTTTCCCTACCATGATGCTGTTTGGGAAGGTTATGGAGCCTTTAAGAGAAGCAAGCATGCTGGAGAAGGCACATCACCAGCGTGGGCAGGCGTTGGGATTTTTATGTCCTCATCCCATTTCCAGTTTGCTCTCTGCTTAGCTTTTGTGGTTTGATGGAGGAAGCTCATTGGTTAAAAAATAAAGAAACTGCTTGGCCCTCATAGGTTAGAACATAGGTGGGTGGAGTAAACAGAACAGAATGTGGGGAGGAAGAGGAAGTGAGCTCAGATGCCATTTCCTCTCCTCTCTGGGGCAGACACCATGCTGCTCCTCTCCAGAGCAGACGCAATGAAGCAAGCTGCCAGGTCGGACATGCTGAATCTTTCCCGGTAAGACTGATGCTACACAGATTATTAGAGATGGGTTGATCGGGATATGAAAATTAGCCAGTAAGGGCTAGAGCTAATGGGCCAGGCAGTGTTTAAAAGAATACAATTTGTGTGTTGTTATGTTGGGTAAAGCTAGCCGGTGCTGGGAGCTGGGCAATGGAACACAGCCCGCAGCTCCTTCAACAGTGGTTCAAGATATAATCAGGCAGCTACCTGCCAATAGCTGCCACGCTTCTTCTCCATTATGGGCTCTATCCTCCTGGAACTGTAAGACAAAATAAATTCATTCTTCTATAAGTCACTTTCTATCATGGTGTTTCATCACAGCAACAAAAAGTAACTAATGCAGTTGCCTAAGTCCAGACTCCCAGACTTGGCATTTGAAATTCTATGGATCTTGAACCTGTCTTCCCCTCTTTGTTCTGTTGCTATATAGCCTAATCTCCAGAAGCTGTATTCCTTACTTTTGTGCCTCTACCATTTTTCTACTTGCGCTTTCATTGTTTGGAATTCCCCCTGAGTCCCATCCCTTCCTATCCAGCTATGATTCATCCTTCCAGACTCACCCTCTCATCCCATGGTTTGATCAGTCTGCTTTCTTATAGAACCCAGGACCACCAGTCCATGGTTGGCCCCACCCACAATGGCCTGGGCCCTCCCTCTTCAATCAATAATTAAGAAAATACTCTACAGGCTTGCCTATAACCTATCTTATGGAGGCATCTCCTTAACTGAAGTTCCCTCCTCTCAGATGACTTTAGCTTGTGTCAAGTTGACATAAAACTATCAGTACAGGAGGACATCCAGAACTTAACAGTCATTACTATGTTTTCAAAAAGTCCCATGTCTTTGTTTTCTGTTGCTACAATAAGCATTCAGACACAAAACCAATTTGGGATGAAAGGGTCTATTTGTCTTAGAGTTTTCAGTCTATCACTGAGGGACATCAAGGCATGAACCTGGAGGAAGGGTCTGCAGCAGAACCATAGAGGAACGGCACTTATTGGCGTGCACTCCATAGTTTGCTCAGCTTCCTTTTTTATATAGTCCTAAACCACTGCCTAAGATGCTGGCCCTTCTCCACCAATTAGTAATTAAGAAAATGTCCCTCAGACATTTCTGCAAGCTAATCTGATGGAGACAATTTCTCAACCGAGGCTTCCTTCTTCCTAGGTATGTTGAGATGACAACCAAGTTTAGTCATCACACCCAGCTTCCTTTGCAATTAGCCTGTGCCTACATGACTAGCTCCAGCTTCTAGAGTGAGTAGTACCAAGATGTGCCACTTCTGGAGTGAGATGTGGCCGTGGAGGGCTGCTGTGTCTTCCTCATCTGTTTCTTGGTACAGCACCTAAAAGATGACTTAATATTGGACTTTAGATGAATTTAAAAGTAACAGAAATCACAGCAGATAGATCCAGTAATTCAGAAGAATGACCTTTTACATGGCAATGTGATAATTTTATGTTGGTGCTAAAAGCATATGCATATTATCTGAAAATACTGCTCTTCCTATCCTAAAAAATATGTCATCAATTTAAAAGTTGATGTTCAGAACACTTAAGGATATTGTCTTAGTTAGGATTTCTATTTCTATGAACAGACACCATGACCATGGCTACCTTACAAAGATGGCATTAAAAGATGACATTTATTTGGAAATGACTCACAGTTTAAAGGTCTAGTCTATTGTCATCCTGGTGGGTAGCATTGTGGCACACAAGCAGATATGGTGCTGGAGAGTTAGCCATGAGTCCTACATTTGGATCGGTCGATAGCTGGAAGAGACAGTGAGCCACCAGGCCTGTTTTGAGCTTCTGAAACCCCAAAAACTCACTTTCAGTGACACACTTCCTAGTAGTGCCCCTCCCTAAAGACCTGTGGAGGCCACAGAGAATTTGTGCTTTGAAGTAAATTCCTTGGTTATAGAAAAATTTATTGTTTTTAATCTCATAAACTCAGAATGTATAGGCATGGTTCCATTGTGATGTTTTCATAGATGCTTCGTTCTCATGGATCTTTCTCTCCATCTCTCCTCCCCAAATGCCCTGGGCCTCTCTTTCTGATACCCTTCCTTCCCCACCTGTAAGTGTCCCTCTGGTTTCATGCCATATGTTTTTCTGTTTTCTTTATCATTCTCTTAATATTTCTTTTCCCCTTCCATGGTCCCCTTTCCAGCTCCATAATCCCACACTCACATAGGAACAGACAGACAAACAGACACACACACACAGGAAGAGGGAGGGAGGGGGAGAGGGAGAGAGAGAGAGAGAGAGAGAGAGAGAGAGAGAGAGAGAGAGAGAGAGAGATTCCCACATACTTTCTGGAGTATTTAATGTAACAGAAATTTTCTGATCCATATTTTTGTGGTGGTGTGATTTAATTATTTTTTAAAGCTGAATAAAATTCCATTGTGATTATATACCATAGTTTCTCCATCCATTCTCTATTGATGAGCATACAGCCTCATTACATTTCCTGGTTGTTGTGAACAGGGCAGTGGTGAACATAGATGTGCAAGTGTCTCTGTAGTGAGACTTAAGAGGTTTTTGTTTTTGTTGTTGTTATATACCCATGTGGTATACAACTGGGTCATATGGTATTCCTATTTTATTTAGTTATTTATTGATTTATTTGTTTATGGAGACAAATCAGTGCTGATTTTCATAGCAGCTGTATATTACAACCATTGTACATAAAGGATCTGATTTCTCCACATCCTCACCAGCATATGCTGCAATTTATTTTATTTTTTAAAAGGTTTGTTTTTATCGTTTATTTTTAAAATCTTAATTAAAATATAATCACATTCTTTCACAGCTTCCCTTTCTTCATTTCCGTCCCTTCCATGTCCATCATTTATTTTTGTTATTTTTTTCATTATATGCATTTGCATTTGTGCAGGGAAGGTATGTATGTGTATGGGAATGCAGTGCCCAAAGACTCTAGGAGAAGGGCATCCGCACATAGAGAGCTGGAGCCACCAGCTGCTGTGAGCTGCTCCATGTTGATGCTGGCACCCACACTCAGGTCCTCTGCCAAAGCAATGCGTGTCCTCAATGGCTGATCCATATCTCCAGCCTCACTTGTCTTCCTGATGGTAGCCATTTGGACTAAGGTGAGATAGACCTCCAAGAAGTTTTAATCTGTAATTTTCTAGTGGTTAAGGATTTTAAATTTTTAAAATTCATTATCAATTTGTGCCTCTTCTTTTGATAGCTATTTATTTACTGGAATTTAATTTATTATTAATTTTCATATTCTGGATATCAACCATTGTCTGCTGAACTGAAGAGTCCTTCTCTTTCTGTAAGCTGTCTCTTCACTCTAACGGTTGTTTCTTTGCTGGCTATGATACAATCCTACTTATTAATTCTTCCATCTTTTGTACTATTAGATCATTTTCCAGAAACTTTTTGCATATGCCTATATCCTGAATGCTTTTCACTCAGCGGTTTCAATGTCTTAAGTTTTATATTAAAGTCTTTGTTGCATTTTGAAAAGACATTTTTCTGCACAGAGCAAGAGAGGTGCCTGTAATCTTAATCTTCTTCATAAAGTTACTCAGTTTTCCCACTACCATTTACTGAACTTCCCCCGTGTATGTTTTTGATACCCTTGAAATTTTGAGGTGGCTGCAGATGGGTGTGTTTATTTCTGGAACCTCGCTATGTCATTGATTATTGATTTTCAAGTCTGTTTTCATGCCAACATCACGATGTCTTTGATGTCATAGCTCTAGTATTGGGATATCTCCAGCATCACGCATCCTGCTTAGGATTGCATTACTTTTGGGGATCTGTGTTTCCCCTTGAATTTTAGGATTTTCTTTTGTACTTATATAAAGAGTATCATTAGAATTCCTTTCTGGATTACATTGATCACTACGTATGATGGCCTTTTCACAATATTAATTCTGCCAACCAACAAACATGGAAGGACTTTTTATATTCTAGTGTCTTAATTTTCTTTCTTTAGTGATTTTTTTTTATTGTACAAGTCTTTAACCACTTGATGAAGCTTAATCTTAGAAAATTTTTTGAAGTATTATAAATGAGATATTTTTCCTGATTTATTTCTTGTCAAGGTCATTATTGGTAGATAGAAAAGCTACTCATCTTTGCTTAAGCCCAAATAAAATTCTTCCTGTATAAATTTCCTTGGTCACAGTAACAGTGATAAACAGTAATTAATGTAGAGGGATCTAAGACTGAATATGAAGGAAAATATATAGGTTAGAGATAAGAGAAATACCAGAAAATATTATGAGTATATGCACATAAAGTCCAGATTCCTGAGCTTTCACTAGCTTGGGTCAGCTGTCTCTGTGGTTTTTCCAATTATAATTTTGATCCTCCTTCTCATATGAACCCTCCTCCCTCTCTTCAGTCCTGTGCTTGGCTGTGGATCACCACATCTGCTTCCATCAGTTACTGAATATAGGTTCTATGATGACAGTTGGGATAGTCATTAATCTGATAATAGGGGAAGTGGTAGCACACACTTTTAATCCCAGCATTGGGAAGGCAGAGACAGAACTTGAATTCTGTGAGTTCAAGGATAGCCTGGTCTACAGAGGGAGTTCCAGGGCAAAGATACACAGAGAGCCTGTCTCAAAAAGCCAAAAGTTAAAAGTAAAAATAAAAGAAATACAGGTTAAAGTAAAGCCACATAAAGATGGAAAATACAGAGAGAATCTTGATACTGTATGCTATTATGCTCGCTTTGAATTGTTTGAATGCTGAGGAAGGAGCAACAGCTGCTAAAAGATATTTGCTTATAAATGCTGCTGAATTAATTCAAGATAGGTATTTTTAAAATACCTACTTCAAAATTTGGATCTAAGGTTATGATGCTTTGGAAAAGTTTTTTTTTTTTTTTTTTTTTTTTTTTTTTTTTTTTTTTTTTTTTTTTATTTTTATTGACCATGTCCTTTGCCTTACAGAAGCTCCTCAGTTTCAGGAGGTCCAATTGTTTCATTATTGCTCTCAGGGTCTCTGTCATTGGTGTTATATTTATCAGGTTCTCTCCTGTGCCCATGCATTCAAGGCTACTTCCCACTTCTCTTACTATCAGGTTCAGTGTAACTAAATTTATGTTGAGGTCTTTGATCCATTTGGATGTGAGTTTTGTGCATGGAGATAGATATGGATATCTATTTGTATTCTTCTACATGTTGCCATCCAGTTATGCCAACATAATTTGTTGAATATGCTTTCTTTTTTATTGTACAGTTTTGACTTCTTTGTCAAAAACCAGTTGTTCAAATGTATGTAGATTAATGTCGTGTTCTTCATTTAGATTCCATTGGCCCATATGTCTGTTCTTATGCCAATACCAAGCTGTTTTTATTACTATAGCTCTATAGTAGAGCTTAAAGTCATGGATGGTGATATCTCTGGAAGTTCCTTTCTTGTACAGCATGGTTTTGGCTATCCTGGCTTTTTCATTTTTTCATGTAAAGTTTCTTTTGAGGTCTGTGAAGAATTGTGTTGGGATTTTGATGGAAGATTTCATTGAATATTTAAATTACTTTTGATAAGTTTGGCATTTTTACTATGTTGATCCTACCTATCTAAGAGCATCGGAGATCTTTCAATTTCTGACGTCTTCTTCAATTTCTTTCTTTAAAGACTTAAAGTTCTTGTAATACAGGTTTAGTTAGAGTTACCTGAAGATATTTTATGCTGTTGTGGCTATTGTGAAAGGTGATGTTTCTCTGATTTCTTTTTTAGCCCGTTTTTTATTTGTATTTATGTAGAAAAGCTACTGAAATTTTTAGTTAATCTTGTATTCTGTCACATTTCTGAAGGTGTTTATCAGCTGTAGGAGTTCCCTGTTAGAATTTTTGGGGTCACTTATGAATACCAACATATTATCTGTAAATAATGATAGTTTGACTTCTTCCTTTCCAGTTTGTATCCCATTGGTATCCTTTTGTTGTCTTATTGCTCTAGCTAGAACTTCAAGTACTCTGTTGAATAGAAATGGAGAGAGTGGACAACCTTGTCTAGTCCCTGATTTTAGTGGACTCCTTTTGAGTTTCTTTCCATTTAGTTTGATATTGGCTATTGGCTTGCTGTATATTGCCTTTATCATGTTTAGATATGTTCCTTGTATCCCTGATCTCTCCAAGACCTTTATCATGAAGTGATGTTAGATTTTGTCAAAGGCTTTTTCAGCATCTAAAGAGATGATCATGTGCTTTTTAATCTCTCAGGTTTTTTATATGATAAATTACATTGACAGATTTTTGTATGTTGAACAACCCTTGCATCTCTGGAATGAAGCCTACTTGATCATGGTGGATGATTTTTTTTAATGTGTACTTGAATTAGGTTTGTCAGTATTTTATTATTTTTGCATCAATGTTCATGAGGGAAATTGGTCCGCAATTCTCTTTCTTATTTGCATCTTTGTGTTGCTGGGGTATAAGGGTAACTGTAACCCCGTAAAAAGAATTTGGCAACATTGCTTCTGTTTCTATTGTGTGGAATAATTTGAGGAATATTGGTATTAAATCTTCTTGAAATTCTGGAAGAATTCTGCACTGAAACCATCTGGCCCTAGACTTTTTTTTTTTTTTGGAGACTTTTAATAACTGGTTATATTTCTTTAGGGGTTATAAGTCTATTTAAATTGCTTATCTGGTCTTGATTTAGTTTTGGTATGTGGTACCTATCCAGAAAATTGTCTATTTCTTTCACAATTTTCAATTTTATGGAGTACAGGTTTTTGAAGTATGACCTGATAATTCTCTGAATTTCCTTAGTGTCTGTTGTTTTGTCCCCCTTTTCATTTTTGATTTTATTAATTTGGATGTTCTCTCTCTGCTTTTTGATAGTTTGGATAAGGGTTTGTCTATCTTGTTGATTTTATCAAAGAACCAGCTCTTTGTTTAATTGATTCTTTGTATTGTTCTCTTTTTTATTTTATTGATTTGATTATTTTCTGTCACCTACTCCTCCAGGGTGAGTGTGCTTCTTTTTGTTCTAGAGCTTTTAGGTTCAGTGTTAAGTCACTAGTGTGAACTTTCTTCACATTCTTTATATAGGCATTTAGTGCTATGACCTTTCCTCTTGCTTTCAGAGTGTTTCATAAGTTTGGGTATGTTGTGCTTCTGTTTCTGTTGAATTCTAGGAAGTTTTTAATTTCTTTCTCTATTTCTTCTTTGACCCAGGGTGATTCACTTGAGCACTGTTCTGTTTCCTTTTTTTTTTTTTTTTTTTTTTTGTAGTTTTCTGCACTTAGAATTGTTGTTGATTTCTAGCTTTAAGCCACAGTGATCCAATAAGATACAGGGGATTATTCTACATTTTTGTATGTATTGACACTTGCTTTCTTCCTGAGTATGTGGTCAATTGTAAAGAAGATCCCATGAGGTGCTGAGAAGAGGCATATTTTTTTGTGTTTGGGTAGAATGTTCTATAGATGTCTGTTAAGTCTATTTGAATCATAACATCTGGTAGTTCCTTTATTTCTCTCTTAAGTTTCTTTCTGGCAGACCTGTTCATTGGTGAGAGTGGGGTGTTGAAGTCTGCCACTATTAGTATATGGGGTTTGATGTGTGATTTAAGTTTTAATTTTTTTTTTTTGCAAATGTGGTTGCTCATGTATTTCAGGCATAGATGTTCAGAATTGAAACTTCATCTTATTGGATTTTTCCTGTGATGAATATGAAACGTCCTTCTCCATTTCTTTTGATTAATTTTAGTTTGAAGTCCATTTGTTAGATATTAGGATAGCTACCCTCTTGTTTCTTAGGTTCATTGATCAAAATTCTTTTCCCCACCCTTTACTCTGAGGTAATGTCTGTCTTTGTGGTTTAGGTGTATTTCTTGTATGCAGCATAAGGATGGGTATAGCATGATTAAAAAAAAAACAGAGACAGAAATTGGGGTTCAGCCTGAAGGTCAGAAAAGCAAAACAGCCAGCCACTGGCTCTTACCTCTTCCTTATTCCAAAATGTGGCTCTGGTGGTCACTGATATGATGGTGGCAAGGAGTCGAGTAGGGTTGGGGTCGGGGGATGCTGCCAACTGGTCTCTGGAGCACTGGAGTGGACTTTATTGACTTCTTAGGTATTTTTTTTTTTAGCTTATTCAAATCAACAATCTAGATAGACCATCACAATATATAGGCCAGGGTTTCCTTATGAGGTTTAGTTTGGCAATGGCATTGTCAGTGAGAATTTCTGCTTATCTCCTTAAGTGCTAGAATGCACAGTCTCTCAGGAAAAAGTCCTCATAGGACACTCTCTGACACAGCCCTTACAGTACTCCATAGTGGCCTGTAGTGAATGCAAGTAGCCTGGCTCAGAGAACAAAAAGCATGCTGTCCACATTAGAGTCAATATCACCTGGAAGAAGAAATGGGTCTCAGTGCTGGATACAAGTCTCTCATGTAAGTGTATTTACGGGAACCATCCTTGGTGGTTGAGGAAGGAGGGGTCCACCTTGAGGAAAGATTATGTCAGAGCTATGCAAAGACACCTTTGTCCTGTTTTGAGGGCTTGGAGACTGACTTCCCATGGTTTGTCTCCAAGCAGGTGGGGTTGGAAGATACTTGTAGGACAGTAAAGACAGGATGGTCACCAACGGCACACTGCCTCTGAGGAAAGACATTCCCAGCATATCCAGAGTGTTTGTACATGTTGTCCTACAGAAGGTTCTCAGACACAGAGAGGTAGAGGTGGTAAAGATGACCAGTTAGGTCTGAGGGGCACTTCAGGGAGTCTGTTATATTAGTTCATTTCAAACAAGGGTAAATGAGCACACCTTAAACATAAAAGAAACCAGAAAGTTACTCTAGATAGAGTAAAGAATAATTAAAAGATCAATTATGGGAAACTTACTATGTGCCACCTACATTTCAAACACTGTTTTATTGAATGTTTGCAGTCTCTGAACATGGACAGTGTTATTATCCCTTTGGCACAGGAAGACTTCAGAAGCCCTGGCAAGCCATGGGACTTCCCAGAAGCACAGCTGATAGAGGATGGAGCCAACCCTCCACTATAGGTGGTCTGTGTCAATAACCTCACTCATAAAGTTCTAGTTAGTCCTCTGTGCTGGTCATCTGAGTTGCTGAGACCCAAGCATCAAACAGGCTGGCTGCCATATTCAGCACTGTTGTTCCATCCACACACGGGCAAGTCCTGCTGTGCACATGGACAACATAGCAGCGGGCCCTTCTCAGCTAAAAACCATCTTCCGTTCCTGAGGTTAAAACCATCCAGTCACTCTCTTTGCTCACTCACAACTTGAAATCATGAAGTTGCTCCTCTGCTCCTCACTCCACACTGCTCCTGTGATGGACTCCGGTATGATTCATGGGCATTCTTTCAGGGAGAGCACAGTGATATTTTTCGAGGGGAAGGAACCATTTTTCATATGTCTCAGAATTAAAGGCCATTACTGAACTTTCCACCTTCATCTCATCTTCTTCTGCTGGCTCAACACCCATTCCAAATCCTTTGAGGCCTCTGCTGCCCAAGTAGCCACATAGCAGGTCATCACGGCACAGGTAGAAAAGGCAAATTACTTTTGCCACAATGTGAGCACTGAGACCCCGGATGAGTCATTTTGAAGATGGAGAGAAGTTTCCTGATAATACAGTCCAACCCAAGTGCCTTAGAGCCCCATTCTCCTGCATTTATCCTGGCTGGCTTACTCTTCACCACAAACATCTTCATCCCCATCCACTAGGGGATGAAGTTCCAGGCAAGAGTTTCTGCTCTTCTGTAGAGTAATTTACCTTCTCTTAATTTTTATTCTGTTTCCCCAGATGAGAACTGTATAAACAAGAGTTGGGACCCCACTAGTTCATGGATGTCTGCAGCAGATCCCTCCCCAGGATTCTTCTTGTCCTTTGGGTAGATCATGGCCCCGATGTTTGCTTCTCTTCCCAGGCAGGATTCTGAACTCTAGTAGAAGCCTACTCCATTGCAGCTCTGCCCAGACGCAAGACAATTTTGCAGAATTAGTGTGTGAATCCATGCTATCGATAAAGCACCAGAATGCCACAGGAAAAGGGTCTGTGGAACAGCTCAGTGTTAGAGCACTTGCTCTATATGCATGAGACCCCACGTGAATGCCAGCAGTGAGCGGGGCTCTATACATTTTCCTCTCCTCCAGTTTCCAACTTGTAGCCTCTAACCTGTACTTTTTCCATCATCGTAGGGATGATTTTCAGTTTTATCTAAGTTCATCGCTGAGTTTTACTTTTCTCTCTTGGCTTCTCATATACATCCAGCTCCCCCTCCCTAGCTCTTTTCCCGTGTGAGATTGCAGGGTAGCCTACATCTCCATTCTGTGTAAACGGATGGTGACCCACTCTCCAGTGCTCCCTTTGTTTCTCTTTTAGCCCATCATTCGCTCATGCAAATTCTCTGTTCAGGTCACTGTGAACCTAGACATCCTACCTATGATCAGGCTTCGACATTTCAGAGTCCCACAACTCCCCAATGTTTGCACAACTTCCCCCAACTTCCCACACACAGGCAGTCAGTCTAACTTGCCTTCAATTCATGAACTGCTCAAGGAAAAACAGACTCCATTCTGAGACCCATTCTTCTGCTGGGCATTGGAAGCTTTGGCCATCTCCTTTTTAAAAAAAATAAAAAATAAAAAACAAACAAACAAACAAAAACAGCCAGGCGGTGGTGGCGCATGCCTTTAATTCCAGCATTTGTGAGGCAGAGGCAGGCAGATCTCTGTGAGTTCCAGGCCAGCCTGGGTTACAAGAGCTATTTCAGGGCAGGCTCCAAACCTACAGAGAAACCCTGTCACAAAAAAAACAAAAACAAAACAACAAATGAACAGAATGTTTTAAATGTTTTTTGAGTATTTCATAATGCAGACAGTGTACTTTATACATATTACCCCTTCACCTCTCCAAATCCTCCCAGGTCCCCTCTGCCCACCCTTTCCCCAACTTTATGTCTTCTTTTGTTTTCTGTTGTTTTCTTTTTTACTAAGTCTGATTCTTGTTACTCATAGGTATTACTTTGGGGCCCTCTACTAGAACATGGTTGACCTACCAAGGTCCATAGCCCTAAAGAAAACTGACTCCTTCTTGCCTAATAGCCATCAGCTGTCAAAAGGTCCTCAGTTAGTGGTGGGTGCTTATGAGTTCTCCGTCATGATTGCTGATTGGCCGAATTTTGTGCAGATTTTCTGTAACAGCCACATCTACCCTGCGTTCATGAATGCAGCAGTTCTGTTAGATACAGAAGACATTGTTTTGTCTAGCCTTCCCCAGATTCTGCCTGCTGCAATCTTTTTGTCCACTCTTCAATGTTCCCTGAGCCTTGTGGGGGATGATTGTAGATGCCACATTTATGACTCAACACTCCATAAACACTTATTCGTCTCACTTGACTAGTTGTGAGTCTCTGTTCATTGCACAAAGACTTTTTTTCTGATGAGGACTGAGAGGTTCACTAATCCATGGGTATTCTATCAGCTTATAGAACAGAGATACATATTTAGGAGGCAGTTTGGTACCATGGCTATTTAGCAAAATATAGTAGTAGATTCACCCTTATGAGATTCCCATTCACAATATTTTAGCCAGATTTATAGCAGGAGGCATGCATTTCCCTGCGTAGGTCAGGTTTTAAATCCATTTTTTAAAAAGAGTAGTTGGCTACCCCCATAACATTTATATCACTGCTGTACCATGGGGGTATCTTTCTAGGCCAGTCATTATTATATCTCTTAAGCACTAAATCTTGGTAAGACTCTTGATGGCTTTTCTCCCCCAGCAACCTGCATAGCACCTTCTGACATAAGGTAGCAGGAAGAAACATGTCAGCTCCAGTTTGACTTTTCCAGGTGATATGATCAGAGTGTGTAGTGTCTTCAGAACTCTCTAACCACAAAACTCTGGTGGTAACCGACAGACATATCAATAGCCTCAATTATTTTGGGAGATCTCTGAGAGTCCCCCAACCAGCAACTTGAAGGGAGGGTCCTACAGCTGGCACTGGGCTTTTTATTAGGCAACCCGTAACTTCTAGGAGTAACACTATCCACCCCCCATGTTGAATAGATCCAGAAAGACAAACACTACATATTCCTGCAAGTTGTCTCTCTCATGGAGATCTCAACACTATGAAAAACCCATTTTTTTCATTATATAAATATAGCATACATATACACATATGCTTAAGTGGAATTACTGCTTTCTTCTTACATGACTCAAATGCCTTCTCTTCATGCAATTTCCAGAAATGTTTTTTTCTATGTTAAAAATGGGGAAGCTGGGGCCCAAGAATTATCCCTAGTCTAAGACCAAAATAGGGTCTGCATCTGTCAATGGACAAACTATGATAATTCTAGCCACCTGAACCTAAACTTTCCAGTCCTCCACTTCTTTGCAGGAAGCCTGCCTGATTCCTTTTACTTATTCAAATCTGACCCAAGCTGACTTATCTCTCTTCCAACATCCCGAAGAAAGTCCATCGGTCCCTCCAGGTTCTCTGGATGTGACTCATGTTTTGGCCTTTCTTCAATCCCATGTCCTTCTCTCCTGAGCTCCAAGTCTATTCTTCCTTAGGGCCTTTGATCTTGTGATTTCCTTACTTCATCCCTTTTGCCTGTCCAGCCTCTCCTTGTCACTAAGGAATCAGCTCGATGTCATACCACTTCTCTATGTATTCTTTTCCAAAGAGATGTTTTAGTGGCAACTCTGCTCCTGAGCTGCATGTAAACATGATGGCATTTTCTTGTAGCCTGCCTTATTATTGAAAATGGTTTTGAGCTAGTTTTTTAAAACTTCCTTATTATCCTTTATCTTAGTAGCCATTGCTATGACAGGTACCTACAACAAGTAATTTACAGTCTTTCAGAGAGCAGTCCATGGAGAGCTGCTCCATGGCTTTCAGGCCTGTTGACAAGGCAGACACAGCATGACAGAAGTGGATGGAGCTGCATATCCCATGGTGGTCAGAAGCAGAGCATGAGACAGGAAGGACTTGGGACAAAATCTGCATCCTTCAGTGACACCCATACCCAGTGACCTGATTTCATTACCCAGACTCAACCTCATTTTTTTTTATCACCTCCCAGCAATATCATCCAAATGTGAGTCCATCAAAGCCTTAGTCCGTTAGTTAGACCAGAAGCCCTGCCCTATGATCTGTGATCCGGTCATCTCTCAGGATCATCACCAGCTGGGAGACAAGCCTGCAAACTTGATTCTTTGTGAGAACACATCACATTCAAACCACAACAGCCCTTATCCACCCCTATGTGAAAAGTCTGTCATCTCTTTCCTGCTCTCTGCAACCTTTCAGCAGCTGTATGCTCCACGTGTGCTAATTAGCGAGCAAGCTGATTCAAACTCCATAGCCTCTCCTCTCCCCTCCTAGATCCTCGGTCATCGGGTGTTCTAAAGTGAGACGTGGCAGAATAGACATTCATCCCTGTAGACACTCTACACAAGCTTCCGTGCTAGCCAGGTTCAGTCCCGGGAGGTAACCACTGTTCTTCTGGCCATCCTGTCCTCAGTGAGCATCTGAGGTGGCCTCTTTGCTGGTGTGACTTGACAGCCTTGTAATGGATGAACTGTTTTTCTGAATGGCCAGCAATGACAATGTGGCCGGTGCAGAAATTCTTTTTGGCACCTTGTCTCACTCCCTGCAAATGCACGACTCTGCTGATTCTTGAGAAAGGAAGGATCTGAAATCGGATGTGCAGATGCCTAGCTTGGTGCCTCAGTGAGACTTGGAAGGAACAGATTGCCAGATAAGAGCTGGAGAAACTACCTACAGGCAAGCACTGAGGACTTAGTCTGCACTAAACAGAGTTGTATAAAAATGACCACGCTCCCACATCGTAGGTGTGCAGTTTCCGTCCATTGCACATTGCAAGCATAAGACACTGGAGTCAGAATCTAGGCTACCCTTTCCCAAATTTCCCCTGGAGCTTCAGGGGGCAGCCATTACAGGTGAATTGGAATGCAAGTCATGCCATTTCTGTCTCAAACTCTTTCAGAGTAACTGATGGGCCAGAGGCATACTAGAAGAAAAAGTGAGAACTAAATTCCAAATGGCACCTTCAGAGAAACTCCCCTCTTCTCTGTTGTAGGACACCATTGTTCCACAACAGGAGTCTGTGGGTTTGAAGTTGGAGGAAGGGTTTCCGGGTGGAATCCAGGACACCACTGACTAGAGAGTGGGACCTGTCTCCGGATGCATTCTGTGCTGCAGGAATATGACTCATCTCCAGCTCTTGGTTGCATTCTAGTTAAGTTCTTGACGAGGTGACGTCTGAGATATTTTTCCTTCTATCAAGAAGTGTGTTTGACTTTTGGAAAAATCTCTAGCTGAGGGGAAAACCGAGTCTATCTACAGAGTTGTTTGCCATTAAGCAGGGTCTGCCTCTGTTCTTATTCAAAGGACACTGAAAGAGACATCTCTCTGAGCCAGAGAAGCATCACATCTGTGCTTTGTGCTCCAGGCTTAGGTGGAGAGCTATGGAAGCAATTGAATAACACTTAGCACATTGCTGCCATGGCAGTTAATATAAATACTTGAGCTAGAGATGAGTCAATGAATGAATCCATTAGTGACTGCATAAGTGGATAAACAGGTTGATATATCTCAAAGCGCATGCATATTATTTACTGGCTTTGCACTCAGATGAGATCAGATGTTTGGCCTTGAGAAGATCAGTAAAGATTCAGTTTATAGAAAGGCAATGTAACTTCTTTATTGTTCTGTCTGCGTGTTTTAGGTTTTGACAGAATTTTCCTTGACGTTTTCATTCTTTTATTTTTAAACACCAGACTCCATCAATGGACACACCTCTAGCATTGAAAGTCATGACTGGGGACTTCAGGAGACACCTTTTGTTGTTTGTGATGTAGTCAGTGTGGTAAAAATGTTAATTCTAACTTTGAGGTTGGGTCACCGGGACTCAGTGTCATCCTGTTCCTTCTTAACAATGTGTCTCTGAGGAAATTATTCTTCTTTGTGACTTTTGTTCCTTTTTTAGAGGAATGAAGTGACAATGTTAATAACTATTTCAGATATGATGAAGATCAAAAAAGATAATTCATGCGAAGAATCCAGTAAGTGTTACTTGTCCACATCATGACAGTGTCTAGGACAAATGAATACAGCAGATAGAACACAATAAACAGTTAAATCTGAAGTGTACTTGCATGCATTGGAAAATGCCTCCATCAGATTGGACTGTGGATAATTCTGTGGGGCAGCCATCATCTTGATTGATGTGGGAGGACCCAGCCTATCATGGGCAGTGCCACCCCAAGGCAGGTAGGTGGTGCTGGGTTGTATAAAAAAGCAAGTCGAGCAAGCATTGAGAGCAGGGTGGTAAGCAGCATTCCTTTGTGAAGTGATCTCTGCTTCGGTTCCTGCCTCCAGGTTCCTCTCTTTACTCCCTGCCCTGACTTCACTCAGTGGTGGATTGTGGCAAGGTAGTATAAGCTAAACAAACCCTTTCATCTCCAAGATGCTTTGATCACAGTCTATATCAAAGCAATAGGAATTAAACTAAAACACCTTCTCAAACCAATAATAATCATAATAACAACCAATCAACCAAAATAATAACTACCACTCAAGACAGTGGGGTCAAACCATTCATTGCCTTTGTTTCTTAATCACTCATATAATCCATATTATCCTGGGATAACAACAATAATATTCACTTTTAAACAAAGATAGTAGCAGAAGAGGTCAGAGAGACAAAACATTAAAATCTGGCAATAGAATGTTAGAACTCTGAGATAAGAGCAGGTCGTCAGTGAAGCTGCTCACTTGACAAAGTAATAGGATACTTGCACAGGTGTAATTACTAGCATATTTATAAGCTGTCTAGCCCCCAAAGGCAAATATAAATGAAAGGTAATGAATAGGAGGGAAAGTAAGACATGTGTGGAAGAATGATTCTAAAAGTATAGCAGTTGGAGGACTGGAGGCTCTGAGCTATCAGTATTGTTGGTGGAGGTATTTTGAGACACTAGGTACCGAGCTGGCACAGGGCAGTGGGAGCCCACAGCAAGGAGGATGTGACATTCAATTGCTCCCTTCATGGCAGCAAGAAAACACTGACTAGGCTCTCAGTATTTGCTCTGACTTGAAAAGCCAGCCCTCTATTTTTTATTTTGTTTTGTTTTCTTAAAGTTCAAAGACTCAAGATATTTAAGTTTTTAAATTGCTATATGTTAAACAGTTAAAAGTGCCATTCAGCTGAGTGTGGTGGTCCAAGCTCACAATCCTAGCACTTGAGAGGCAGAGCTAGGAGGACTGCTATAAATTTGAACAAGCTTGAGTTGACATAGTGATAACACTGTCTCAAAAAGTAAATGGAAAAGTAAAGATGGATTAAACTCTTGCATTTTTTACTTTTTACATGTGATAGTCAAGGGCCTCCAAGGACCTTCATGAAAAGAACCCCCCATAGCTTACCTGCAAAAACTAAAATACTACGAAGCTAAGTACAGAGAAGATGTCTTGATCCTGTGAAACAGACCCGCATAAAAGCTGTAAATAATAAAATAATGGGGCAAGGAAGACTTTGAAATTTTATAAAGAATATAAACCAATGATATGTGGGAAAGGCCTTTACAAATAGGCAGGGAGGTTGGGCATGGTGGTGCACACCTTTGGTCCCAGCACTAAAAATGCAGTGGCAGGCAGATCTCTACTATGATCTATAAAGAGAATGTGGAATACATAGGGCAGGATGGGATGAATAATGAGACTGACTCAAAAACAAAAGCAACACAAAACACAAATAAAAAACAACAACAACAACAATACTTAGAATTCCATATCTTGCCAAGGTACCTCTCCTTCCAGTTTTCAAGAAGCTAATGAATCTACCCTACCAAAATCTAAGTGAGGGAAGGTTTTGGTAATTGATAAACCAAAGGCCCAAGAGTAAGATGTCACAGTTGCATCTTAATATGGAAAGAGTTTTTAGGAGTTGGGGCCTAGTAGGAAGTAGTTAGGTCATTAGAAGAATGTCTTTGAAGGGAAATCCCTTCCCATTCCTGTTACTTTCTGTCTGTTGTAGGAGATCATCTTCTCATCTGCATGTTCACTGCCACAGATGCAAAGCAACAAGTTTGAATGACCATGGACTGAAATCTCTGAAACCCTGAGCCAGATTGAAACTTCCCTCTTTATAAATTAGGCATTTTGTCACAGCTAACACATGGAAGGGAAGGGAAAGAAGGAGAGGGGAGGGGAGGGGAGGGGAGGGGAGGGGAAGGGAGGGAAGGGACTCTCTGGATGATGGTGAGGGGAGACCTGATGATGGTACTCCTGCTCCAAAGCTGAATGACAAACAGGCAGTTGAAGATGGAAGCAGTGGTCATACAGAGAATTATCTTCATGCAAATGACACTAATGAAATGTTCATGCCTAACTGTACTTACAAGAGATTTCTACAGCTGGCTGAGGTTTTATGGGATGTGTTACTACAAGAAAATAATGGAAGAAGAGCTAGGGGGTGCAGCAAAAACAGCAAGGTGGGATCCCTTGCACACAAAGAAACTTGGGGAAAAAAGAGGGCTAGTGCAACTTTAGGAAAAGGGAAGGAAAAGCTCGCACGTGGAAGCTGCACTAGTCACATGGCCTCTGTGTTTACAGGCTGTACAGAACCATTCAAGATCTGACTGGGCGGAATAACGCTTTGGGTGGGGGGTAGCACGGAGACATTCCTAAACCTGCGCAGTATGAGTGAGGGCTAACCTGACCTGCAGAGTGGGACATCAAGTGGAAACATATTGTTTAAAATTCTGCATGCAGGCGGATCTCTGTGAGTTCAAGACCAGCCTGGTCTACAGAGCTAGTTCTAGGACAGGCTCAAAAGCCACAGAGAAACCCTGTCTCGAAAAACCTAAATAAATAAATAAATAAATAAATAAATAAATAAAATTCTGCATGCAAATACCCAAAGGGCTGAAATTGACAAAGGATATCTCTTCTGAGTCGCAGTTGGGAGGAGAGAGTAATATAATATAGTCCGTATGTCATTAATCTTGAGAACAATATAACTTTTTAAGACCAGTATTTTAAAGATTCCCTTGTTTAGCCAGGGGTGGTGGCTCATGCCAGGGGTGGTGGCTCACACCTTTAATCCCAGCACTTGGGAATCAGAGGCAGGTGGATCTCTATGAGTTTGAGGCCAGCCTGGTCTACAAGAGCTAGTTCCAGGACAGGCACCAAAAGCTACAGAGAAACCCGGTCTTGAAAATCCAAAAAAAAAAAAAAAAAAAAAAAAATTCTTTGTTTTTATTTTATGTGTATGAGTATTTCTCTACATAGAGGTAGATGCATCAGGTGTGTGGAGTCAATTTAACTCTAAAAAATATAAATATTATTATGTGTGTAGATATTTTGTCTGCATAAATGTCTGTGCACTGTGTACATACCTGGTGCCCACAGAGGCAGGAAGAGGGCTTCAAGATCCCTGGAAACTAGAATTGCAGATGACTGTGAGCTGCCAAGTCAGTGCTCGGGATCAAGTCCAGGTCCACTGGAAGATCCGCCACTGCTCTCTGGCCCCGAAGTTAACTTTTTATCACCATGGACTCATACACATAGACAGACAAAAGAAAACTTCCTGTTGCAGTTTTAACACACCTGTGCAAACACATCAAGGGGTTACATGTAATATGTTGTCAAATAAATGCATGGCTGCTCAAGCCAAGATTAGGCATCCTCACAGAAGAGCCAAAAGGCAAAATGTCCATGCATGACCAAACTCCTGCCTTCCAATAGTCAAAGAATCAAAAACAAACATGGAGTTTCTATGTGGGAGTATTTGAAAATGACTTATGTGTGTGTGTGTGTGTGTGTTTTAAAGAGAACTACTTCTGCACATTTGCTTTCCTTTTGCTTTGTGTTTATTGAACATATGTCATGCACCAGATATGTCATAGTGGAGGTATTATGTGCACTAGTGCTTACAATACATACATACACACACACACACACACACACACTCATTCAATGTTCTTCGAGTAGCTGAAGTTGCTTTCTGAAGGCTGCTTAGCTAGGATTTGAGGCTGTGAGTAATTCTGACTCCAATGTTCTTTTTGTTCTATTGCTCATTTCCATTTCATTGTCCTTATCAGAGAGGTGGGGACCCAGGAGGCAGGAGGAAGTCTGTGAGGTAAGAACTAGGGAAGGACATTTGTTGGTTGGTATGGCCTGCTATAGCTTGTCTGAGTGACCAGAAGTAAAAGACTTCTATAGACACCTTGTAATGGAACCCCAGGAGCAGTTTGACAGAAGCATGAGTTGTTACCGGTAGTGACGATGTAACTTCTTTCAGACATAAGGGCAATAAACAATTAATCTGTCGGGAAGTTGCAGAACTGAAAGACTTTATGGGATCTGGAATTTATTTTTTGAATGAATAGCATCAGACCAATTTTAGCTTTCTTTCTAATATACTGCAAAGCCATTTTAGTGAATTAAACTATCATTTCTACTGAAGTTAGGTTGAATTACTTAACAGCATGGTGATTGCCTGGCATGGATTCTTGGCTGGTAATACCAGTTCCTTTGGAGGAGGAGTCAGGAGGACAACAAATGCAAGGCCAACCTGAGTCGCTTAGTGAGACTCTATCCCAAATGAAAAGTACAAAGAGTATATAGCTCAGTGTGAGAGAACTTACTTACGATGCAGCAGTGAGGGGCTGGTGGCCCAGCTCGGCAGGGCGCCTCCTGATAACCATGCACCTGACTGGCTTGCATAGTTCCTGAACCAGAAGGAAACTTCTGAACAGAGTTACTTTCAGCACATTGTTACCTTGAGTCCTCTGTGCTGTTGGCAGAGTTACTCTGATAATAATATTTTGGGTTCCTGGCAAGAACCATTTTTCTGTGAAGTCTGATTGATAAAATGCTCTGCTTGAGATCCAATCTTGCCTTTACCTTGTAGGTCTGGCACAAATATATTCTAGAGAAGACAATAGAAAATCCACTGTTACTACGTTTTACACTTACGGACACCCACATACACAAACAGAAGGAGAGAAATTGATGCTGATTTGTGCCAAGACAAAGGTTGGGTACAGAAGTCAAGCCTGACCCTATTTTGAGGAAAATAACCATGGAATTGTAAATTACAAGGGGGGAAAGCAAGCATGAGAAAGCCCGAGATGCAAAGGCTGGGAGAAGCAGTCCACTGTTATCTGCCTTGCCAATTAAGGAGAAATGGAAGAAAGGGGGAAAATTGGGTCACTCTGACATCTGTTATTCTAGCAATTTTGCTTTCAACATTATTCATAACGATGTCATCCCAGTCTATGATCTGGCCTCAAAGCAAAATCCTAGCTATTTATGAATAAAATACAGTAGTCGGTATATTGTAAGTAGAATAATAAAAACGTAGAGATTTATGATGGGCTGCTGCACAAGGTAGACAGGATCTATGCGAAAAAGATAATTGCCTTTGAGAAGGAGCTGTGCCCACTGCCAAGAAGCTCTCACCTTCTCCCGATGTGGAAATTGCAAATGGATCAATTCTAAAACATTTCCTACAATTTAGGGCCTCAAAGGCATGGTGTACCATGCAAAGGGAAGATTCTAGAGCAATGCATCAACATGGAAGGTTGAAGCACACACAAAATAAGGGCCAACATGTTTCACAATGCATTATTATAGAAAAGAGCCTGGCTGGTGGCCTAGGAGAAGAATTACAAGGTTACTGTTCTGAATGAGTCATCTTGCTGCCTCTGCAGGAGTTATCTATTGCAGAAGAACTACCATCCGTCCTGAACTAGTTGTCAGGATGCTGCAGATGTGGTTCAGACTAGAGACCAGGAAAGAAATCTTGCCATACTGTGGCTGGAATCTTGCATTCCGTGTAAACTGTATACACTTGGATGAGCAATGGAAAAGTCAGTCAACTCAGAGTCAGGTCCCAAGTTCCAAAGGAGTCAGAGGCAGGGGGACTGCAAGATCAAAACCAGCCTGGGAAACATAGTGAGAAACTTCCTTAAAATAAGAAGTAAAATGAGAGATGGGTGTGGCATAACGGTAGAAAGCTTACTTAGAACCCACCAGTGAGAAGCCAGTGCCACAGTGCAGCAGGAGAGCTCTTGCTTAGGATCAACAAGTCCCTGGGTTACATCCCCAGTGCTGAAGAATAAATGAGTCAGGCTAATTCACGACAATCACCTCCCCCTCTGTCAGAACCTCTGTATTTGATATTCTTTGTATGCACTAGCTAGGCTCTGTCCCCTAGAAGGACCCTGAATCCAGATCTGCCAGGCCAGCGTAGGGACTGGAAATGTGAATTTGTACCTAGCTGTTGAGGATATTATAGGACATGGAGGTTTCTAAGCTAGACTTTTTTTGTGCCACTGGGATCAGTAACTTCACTGAGGAGGTGTTAAGAATCAGTAGAAATTTTGAAGTCTTGTCCAAGTGGACAACCTACTTGCTCAGACACATAGAGGGATGAAAGGCAAGGGAGGGAAAGGGAGGGGAAAATGCCAACTTGGCTAGTCTGGGGCATCTGGCTAGCAGAAAAAATGATAAAGTAGCTTTAGTGATGATAAGAGAGGGCAGAGAGAAACCCAAAGTTTGTGATGGAAGGGAAATGGAAGAAAGGAAAAAACATATTGATGGGTTCTATACAGCAGAGCTGGTGGTATTGTGTAGGTGGTTGTTTTTTTTTCTTCACAGTGGTTATTGTTTTACACCATGGTTATTGTTCCTTTTGTTCTATGGAAACTTTTAAGATTATTATTATCATTATTTTAAATGATGTGTATATGTGACTTGAGCGCATTCCCTTTAGAGACCAGAAGATGGTGAGAGATTCCCCCAGAACTGGAGTTACAGGAAGTCATAACAGGTTGGTGGGAATCAAACTCCGGGCCTCTGAAGGAGCAGTACACATTCAAACACTGAGTCATCTTTCCAACCCTAGAATCTTTTTCATTTGATATGATCTGTGGTTTTTCAAATGATAATGCCCCCTAAAGATTCCTATATTTGAATAGTTAGTCTCTATCTGAAGAACTGTTTGGGAAGGTTTGGAAGAGTGGCTTTGTTGGAGGAGTTGTGTCACTGAGGAAGGGCTTTGGGGTTTCAGAAGGTACCACCCCTGTCTTGTTCTCTCGGCCTCCTATTTGCAGATCAAGATATGAGCCCTCAGAAAATCCTGCTGCCATGCTTCTGTTCTGCCACCACGGGCTCTAAGTTTCTGGAATCATAAGCCCAATTTCAACATTTTGTTTTTATTTCTTGTCTTGGTTCTGGCGTTTTCTCACAGCAATAGAAAAGTAACCAAGATCTGTTCTAATGTGTTATTTCTTACTATTCTCTCCTAGGCTGTTAGAGTCCTTTCCAGAATATCCTTGCCTATATGCCTGTATCTTGAAGGTTTTGCCCCATTTTCCTTTAGCAGTTTTAAAGCTTCAGGTCGTCAGTTAAGGTCTTTTTATCTTCAATAAATGTCTCCATTTTTAACTGAGTTTTGTAGAAGGAGAACTGTAAGGATCTGGGTTTCGGTCTTTGGCATTTGAGTATCTGGCTCACCTGGTGCCATTCCTTAGAGAGACTCCTTCCACCAGTATATGTTTTGATGTACTTTAAAAGCATCAGATGGCTGCAGTTGTGTGGCTTTACTTTGGACTTTCTTCTCTACTCACCAACAGGACTGTTTGGTCACACTGTCATGACTGTTTTGTTACTATGCCTTTGTAGAATCATTTGAAATTAGGTGCTGTGGTGTCTCCAGCATTGCTCTTTTTGCTCGGGATCATTTTGCCTATTGGGGGTGTATGCCTGATAGCTCATGTATGTGTGTGAATTTGACACAAGTTAAAAACATCTCAATTGAGGGAATGCCTTCATGAGTTTGGGCTGTAAGTAAGACAGTGGGGCATTTTCTTGATTAGCTATTTAGGCAGGTGGAACCAGCCTACTGTGGGTGGTACTACCCCTGAACTTTTCATCCTGGGTTATATACAAAAGCTGAGTGAGCCTTGAGGAACAAACCAGAAAATAATGCTCTCCATGGTTGTTTCAGATGCTGCCTCCAGATCCTACCCTGACATGCCTCAGTGATGGAGAACCGTAAGATGAAATTCCAACCCAAGCTATTTTTGGTCATGGTGTTTATAACAACAGTAGTGATCAATCTAATTACAACCGTGTATTTCTTAACTCCACATTAATTTTTAAGACTCTTCTGATTGGCATTTTTGATGGGGATTGCACCAAATCTGTAGATCACGACTGATATATGGTCACTGTCACAGTGTTGAGCCTGTTTATCCATGAGCATCAAAAGTTTTTCCCTTTTCAAGTATCTTTAATTTTTTCTTTGATGTTTTATAATTTTCTTCATAGACATTTTTTGTGAACACCTTGGCTCAGCTTGTATATAGGCTTTGTTAATATTGTCTGTTTTGTTTTGAGGCTGTTGTGAATGGAATCATTTTCATGAATTCTTTCTTACAGAGTGTATTTTTAGTGTAGGAACACTCTTTGATTTGAAGATGCTGATCCCATTATGCTGAAATTGCTTAGCAGATCTAAGAGTGTCAAACAAATACTCAAACAAGAGTGCTCAGACCCAAAGACATTCTGAAGCTGTGGAATTTCACTTTGTGGTGGCTTAAGTGAGAAGTGTGTCCCACAGGCTCCAGTATTTGAACACTTGGTCTCCAGTTGGTGTCATGGTTTGGGGAGGTTTAGGAGATGCATCCTTTATTGAGTGAGCTTTGAGAGTTTATAACATCATTACACTGTCAATCACTTTTCTTTTCCTTCTTCATTGAGATGGAAATTCAGTCTCTCAGCTTCTGTACATTGCCATGCCTTGCCACCATGATGGGCTTTTATACATTTGGAACTTTGAACCCAAATAAATAAACTCTTTCTTATATAAATTGCCTTGGTCAGAGTATTTTGGCACAGCAACAGAAAGGTAAGTGATATATCAATCAATTACATTTCTACGTGCTTACCTACCACAAAATGAAAAATCCACAGCAAAGCTAAAACTAGAAAAGCAATTAGCTTTATATCCTCTCACCACTTATGTCTTTTATCTTGCCTTGTTATCTAATACCAATCTTTCTTGTTCTCATTTCTACATGTTACAGTGTACTCACAAGTACATTTGTTCGTGTATATACATGCATTCATTGTAGGCTTCCCACATGAGAAAACATACGGATTATTTTTGTTTTTCTGAGATTGATGATCTTGTTTAATATTATATATTCTAACCGCACCTGGCTTTTTATTTTTCTTTAGAGATGATTCTTTTATTTTCTGGTGCTGTGGACAATGGTCTTTTACCCTGTAAAGATTTGTCACTTGTATTGGTTTAATAAAACACAGAATGGCCAGTAGCCAGGCAGGAAGTATAGGCATGGCAAGCAGAGAGGAAGTATTGGTGGGGTGACCAGAATAGGAGAATTCTGGGAAGAAGAAAGGCTTGGTCTGCAGTGGTCACCCAGTTGCAGAGAAAGCAAGATGAGAATGCCTCACTGATAAAAGGTACCAAGCCTTGTGGCCAACACAGACAAGAATTATGGGTTAATTAAAGATGTAAGAGTTAATAAGATGACTTAGATGCCAACCAGTTTATAATTAATGTAGACCTCTGTGTGTTTCTTTGGGACTGAATAGCTGCGGGACCAGGTGGGACAGAAATTTCTGTTAACATTCTGGTTTTAACTTCTTTATTTCTTTCTTTTCCATTATTACAACTGTTAAATTACAAGCACTATATTGAATAAGAATGTGGAAGAGGATGTCTTTGTCTCCTGCCTCATTTAAAAGAAAATCCTTTCAGATTTAACTCATCAAGTAGTAGATGGCTGTTCATCTTTATTGTGTTGGCATATGAGCTTTCTGTCCCCATATCATATCCGTCAGTCTTTTAAGGAAGATTTGGTTTTATTTATGCCCCCCCCCCCCGTGTGTGTGTGTGTGTGTGTGGTTTAATGTGTATTACTTGTTCACAAGCCAGTAGAGTATATCAGACCCTCTGAATCTGGAGTTATTAGATTGCTGGGAACCTAACTTGTATTCTTTGCAAGAACAGTAATTGCTTGAACAACTAAGCCATCTCTCCAGGCCATCCTTCAGACCTTTTAACCATCAGGGATGTTGAACTTTGTTGTAAGACTTTTATGCAAGTCTTATGTTAAGATGATCTTGGAATTTTGTTTTTGATTCTGTTTTTATGCTGTATTATATATGCTGAACCAATCTTGCATCCTGAAATGAAACAAACTTGACTGAAATGCACAATCTGTCTAATGTGTGGCTGAATTTACTTTCCGTTTATTTTGTAGAGACTTTGTATGTCTATGTTCATTCAGTACGTTGTGCTATAGTTTTCCTCTAGTGTCAGTTTTGGTATCAGGGTAATACTGATTTCTGAAGGTTGGGAACTATTCCTTTCTATATTATAGAATATCATCAGGAGCATTTCTCTTCCTATTAATGCCACAGCTTAAGATTTATGATAAATATGTCTTTTAATAAACTCTGACTCTGCTTCCTACTGGTCTTGGAGAATTCAACAGTGAATCCATCTAGTCTTAGGTTTTTGTATAAACACTTTATTACTGACTTGACTATGTTCTTTATTGACCTCTTAATTTTTTGTTCTTTATATTTTCTTTTTTAGTTTTGGTAGGTCATTTTTGTCTGGAAATTTATCCTCATCTTTTATTTTGTTGTAATATAACCCTTAACAATTCTGTGGATTTCAGAGGTTTCTGTGTCTCCCTTCTTGCCTCTAATTATGCTTTTTTGTTTCTATCTTCTCTAGTTTTTTTTTTTTTAGTTACTTTGATGTAGGGTTTCTCAATCCTTTCTTTTTATTTTGTCTTTATTTTCTGTGTGCTAGTGTTTGGGTCTTTGCCTATGTTTATGTATGTTCTCCACATTTGTGTAATGCCTATAGATGATAGAAGAGGCATAGGAAACTCTGGAACTAAAGTTGCAGACAACTGTGGCCTCCATATGGGTGCTGGGAACCAAACCTACCTCTCTACAAGAGTAATCTCATACTCTTAACCACTGAGAAATCTCTCCAGTACCAACCCTATAGTTTTAAACAACTAAGTCGTTGCTTTGCTGGTTGCCTAAAAATTGATAATACACGGAAATTGACCAATAATACACTTTTGAATAATCAACAGTTAAGTGAAGAAGTCAGGGATGGGGGAATTAAAACATCTTATGAACAGTTGAAAATTAAAACAAAATGTAGCAGAGTTTGTGGGATACAGTGAGGAGCTTTAAAAATTAAGACCTTAGTTATTAATACCTACATTAATACTCATAAAACTCAGAGAGATACCAAGTAACCTAATGATATACCCCAAAGTCTTAGAAGAGAAATAATGAGCAAAACCAAAAATTAACAGAGAAAAATAAATAATAAGGAGTAGAGTTAAAATTAATGGAAAGTAGCCTGATGGTGGTGGTAGCTCACAATTTAGTCTCAGCATTCAGGAGGCAAAGGCAGGTGTATCTCTGTAAATTTGAGACCAGCCTGGTCTACAGAGTGAGTTCCAGGACAGGGCTACACAGAGAAACCTGTCTTGAAAACAAATTTAAAATATTAATGGAGAATGGACCTAAGTAAGCACAGATTATTGTCTTTAGTATTTTTGTCTTAGATGTCTGTAGGAAACCATGAGTTATCTCTTTAGGCAATTCTGACTTTATGATTCCCCGGTTCAGGATTTCTGGGTCACTAATCATCTATTCTTGAATTCCAATACTCTTTCAGGACACTAACATCTTCCTAAAGTCGTAATTGCCGTGACAAGAGAGAAGATCTTACAAGGAGAGACACTTGTGACACTATAGACTATAGAAACAGTGGTTCCCAAGAAATATAAATTTCTCCAGAAACTTAATGCAGGTCAGGAATGAAAAAGCTGAAGATTGGTGTAGCCACACCCTGATCAGGGTGGCTTGGTTATGCATGTCTGTCACTTTCTACTTAAACCAGTATTATCCAACTTCTTGGCTTTTCTGGGCCACAGTGGATGAAGAATTGCCTTGAGCCACACAGTTAATTCAGCAGTGTCCAGCCCAGAGCCTGAGAGGATATATATTACTTTGTGTGACACTTGTATTAGCTCTTTCTTTGTTGTGTGATAAACACCAGGACCAAAAGCAACTTGCCTGGTATGTGTGTGTGGGGGTTGTATTTGCCTTACACTTCTACATCACAGTCCAGCTATGAGGGAAGTCAGAGCAGGGACTCAGACAGGGACCTAGAGGCAGGGACAGAAGCCAAAACCACAGAGAAAAACTGCTTCCTGGCTTGCTCTCCATGATTTCCTTAATTTCCTCTCCAATACAACCCAGAAACACAAGACCACAGACTTGCAAACAGTCCAAATCTGATGGAGGTATCTTCTCAGTTAAGGCTGTCACTTTCCTGATGACTCTAGTTTGTGTTAAGTTGACAAAAACTAACCAGCACAGTGTTCAAAAGCAGCTTACGGAAGTAAGAATCTATTTGGGTTTACAGTTCAAACAGACTTACAGAGTAATAAGAGTGCATCATCGAAGGAAGGCATGACAGCAAGAGGCCGGCGGGCACTGTGGCAGAAGCAGGAAACAGAGAACTCATATCTTCAACCATAAACACAAAGCAGAGAAGAAACTGGCCGTGAACTCTCAGTGACGTCTTCCCTCCAGTAAGGCTGCACTTCTCCATAACCTCCCCCAAAACAATGCCACCAGCTGAAAATAAAGTATACACATATGTCAACCTACGGGGGACAGTTCTCATTTAAACCACTACACTCATTACAAAGCTCATTGTAAGAACTGTGAAGTCAAGTTATTATAACAAAAAGGCTGGGTGTGGTGGCACACGCCTTTAACCCCAGCACCCAGAAGGCAGAGGCAGGAGGATCTCTATTATGTCAAGGTCAACCTGGTCTATGAAATGAGTTCCACGACAGTTAGGGCTGTTACACAGAGAAACCCTGTCTCAAAAAACAAACAACAATCTTACAATGGTTTGAAGAAGACCATTCTTTTGTGCTGAGCTGCATCCATACCTATCTCAGGCCATGTGTAACCCCCTTGGTGCATTTTGGACATCTTTGATTTAAACCTGAACCTTAGCTATTCAGCTCACAGGTAGATACAGTAGAGGTAGTCCCTGGATCTCGCTAGTCCTTTTCTCAACAGGGCCACATTGAGTAAACTTACTTCTTCTGCTCTTCACCATCAGGTTATTTTTGTGATTGGTTTATTGAGGAGAGGGCTGAAATCTTAGAGTATCAAGGCAGTCAGGACTGAGACAGTGACCTTCCACACATAGTCACACACCCGTTTTGTTTAACTCACATGGAGATGCAAGAAGGCAACTGTGCCTCTAATCTTATACCTTCTCTGCCTCTGAAGAATTCTCCTCAGCTCCTCATTGTCTCAGAGATTCTGTATTAATCTCAATTTAAGTTCATTAAAACTATATTTACAGACACTGGCTTGGATCTTAGCTAAACCTTATATTATATAGCACGTTGTTTCTGAGGAAGGCATCAGTTCCCGGAGACATCAGTTGTCTTTTTTTCTTTTTTCAAAGTAATCTAATTTTTATTGATTGTATCTTTGGCTTAACTCTTTTTGGCACTCCAAGATGATTTAAGAAATATACAATTATGTTTGCTTTTTTTTACCCAACATATTATTCAGAAAAAAATTCTAAAAACTATTGATTCCAATACTTCTATTTTCCTTTTAACCCATTCCAAGACTCTTTAAGTTGTTATTTTTAAATTTTTGTTATGCTGTACAAAAACATAAGTTTAAAAATGAAGTTTGAGTTATAAAAACAGTACAAAATTTCTTTTTTATTCTTTTTTCTTTTCTTTTTTCCCAACTAAAGCTCTATTACAAAGAATAGGAAGCATAAAACCACTCAAGCCTTTCCCAGGAGAAAACAAATCAAATTAAGGGCTCTCCAGTTAAAAACTAGCAATGGCCTTCGAATCTCAGTCAAAAGGCCTGGTTTTGATTTTCTGTTTGGGTTTTGTAAACTGACTTTTTTTCTATATATTTTTTTTCTTTTCTTCCCAGTTCCCCTTCCCTCCTCAACTCCTGCTCCCCCTCCAACCCCCATCTCACCTCCCATTGGCTCCTCAGAGAGGGTAAGACCTCCTCTGGGAAGACAACTAAGTCTGTCCCATCACCTAGTTGAGGCCGGACCAAGGCCTACCCCATCCCACCTCCAATCCCTCGCCTAGGCTGAGGTCTCTCTCCGTAGAGAATGGGCTCCACAAGTCACTTTTTTGTTCACTATCCACATGAGATCCATTAACACGCTCATTTTGAGAAGGGTTTATTTTTACTTTCTGTCTATGAATGCTCTCCTGTTGTCTGTATGTGCACCTTGTATATACCTGGTACACAAGGGAGTCAGAAAGGGGCATTGGATCCCTCAAAGACCAGAACTACAAACGGCTGTGAACCTTCATGTGAACCCAGGTCCTCTGTAGGAACAAGTGCTCTTAACTGCAGGTAAACCTCTCCAGCTCCACCATTCTGGACTATACTTTTCTTCTTCCTTTTCAACCCCAGATATCAAAGAAAGCTCCAGAATGTAAGTACTCTGCTGTCTATGATGCTGTAGACGCAGCCATTCAGAAGAAGCTTCCCAAGATCTATCTTGTTCCTGGATTGGTGACTCCCCTTGTGTTTCCTTACCCACTCAGCATAGGACACGTATATGGCCACAAAAGAGGCAATCAGTTATTTTAATCAATGTGTT
The DNA here is from genome assembly GCF_950005125.1 of Chionomys nivalis. NCBI lineage: Eukaryota > Metazoa > Chordata > Mammalia > Rodentia > Cricetidae > Chionomys > Chionomys nivalis. Next base: position 90,631,512 of record NC_080087.1, read on the forward strand.
CCAAGGGAAAAGAAAAACAGAATGAAAAAGTCCTAAGCCATAAAAATTATCCTATCCTAAGAATTAACTAAGAGTGTTTGGTTTTAGGGAGAAGAAAGGATGGGGTCATAAATTTGACTGAAACTGGAATTATTAAGCAACAGCATCACTATGGGAGCCCTGCCAGACAAAGCAATGTGTCTTTCTCTGATGGTTCTCAAGGTAAGGGGAGGTCCTGTATTAAGAGGAAGGACACTTACAGTGTGACCTAAGGTATGTGACACAAGTAGAGGAATATGCTACAAGTGCCTTTTTCTACATGGCAGAGGTCATTCTTTAACTGGGTAGAAGAAGAGGGATGATAACAGCTTCATTGTTATTACCAGAGTCCTGGGTATCCCCAGGATCATTCTGCTTATTTCACTGACCCCAAGTCTTCTATAGATCACCATAACAGCTCTATTTCTTGATGACAATGCTCAGGCTGTGCCTACGGGCAACAGCTATACTACAACAGTGATCGCAGTGAGCAGTAGATGAGATTCTTTATATGAATATAGAGAGTTTATGTCACTGAGAAAAGTATTACCCACGGACTCAGGGCTTGAAGCAAGGTGATATTTACTCTGGATTTACATACCTCTCAACAAGGTTAGAATGTATCCAAACAAGTTTGGGTACAATAAATGGGATGTTGCTTGTGGCACCCACATCTTTCTCCTTCCGGGGATAAATTCCTTTCCAGTCTCTAAAGCCCAAACAAATGCTTCTTCATTTTTCATCATGGCATTTTCTCTCCCTCTACTTAACACATTTTTAGCTCAGATGTTACCAAACTCTGGGGTCACAGCCTGTGCCCCAACAAAGCCAGGTTCGGCCATTCATTGTCAACAAGCCCATTAAAGGAGTTGAATTAACAGTGAAATGCGGGGAAAAAGGATATTTCTTCAGTGTGACTGCAATGGGAAAGGGCAAAGAGATACAGTGACAATAGCCATCCAGCCCTCCTGTCTATCTTTAATGTCTCAACATGAGAGTAGAGTTTAAATAGGCAGTAACAGATAAGTATCTCAACAGTCCCCTTAGTCATGATCAGTTCAGCCTTAGTCTCCTTTGTAAGGTGCTCTGACATGTTGTAAATTCTCCTCCTAAAGACACCTCCCTTTGACTGGTGACTTTTGCTTCCCCTAGAATGATATTCTTCTGGAAATTCTCTCTGTCTCTCTCTCTCTGTCTCTCTCTCTCTCTCTCTCTTTGGTCTGGGACCCACTGTTTCAACACTCTGATTGAGACACGCTACTAGTATTTCTTAAGAATATCTTCATTTCTATCCGGCCTCCCATGCAGACTCTGCCCTCTTCTCCATGCTTTTCTTTATTCACTAAATGAAAAATCTGGCATGAGAGCATAAGGACCCTGCCCCTGAGTTTGCCACTTCCTGACTGTGCCATGTGGATCATGTACTAGCATGCCTGGCTTCACTTTCTTCACGTGTGAGGACAGTAGCAGCTGCTCTAGAGAGCCTATGCGGGGAAGGCACAAGATGAAGAGTGCCAATGTACTGGATGAAAATCTATTTCCAAGGCTGTGAAATGTTATCAGCAGATGCTGCAGCTCAGCCAGTGCACGGGTGTACTCTCAGACCAAGAATTTTTCCTCCCAGAAGCTCTCACTAGTGTTTTCACTGGAACAAATATTCAGGTCTTAGAAAAAGACAGAGATCTCAGAGAAGTTCCCCAGAGCCACTCCTGGAAGGAAGTTACTATCTGGGTCTGCAGAACCTTGGGGGACCAACTAAGCAGTTGTCTGTCAGTGCAAAAACACAACGCTCACCTCAAAAGGGATAAGAGATAATTTATTTTGGGATGGATATGAGTAGCTATGACCCAAGAACACAGCTTTAGGTTACCTAAGACTCCGTGTTCTAATGTGGAAGCAGTTTTGTGAAGTTTTAATAGTAAGAGAATGAAGAAGATCATAAATGAAGACACCTTTCAAGTATTTACTGGGAACATCAGAGAGGGGAATAAGAGCTAAGTGGAGAAACCTTGGCTGTAGGCCTCACATGCTATCCGATAGCATCCTTAGCCTTTGGGTTAATGGAATCTACTGGTCTGCTAAGCTAGCTAATACATTACAAAAGATTTTTAGCTGCAAACATAGGATATTAGGTCCCACACAGAAGCAGACAAAGAATGACTGTGTATGGGGCTAAACATAGTGCAAGACAAACTGTAATGAGGCTCCAGACTTGCACCAGTCCAACTTTGTCACGTCGTTACAGTTCTCAGAAGTTAAGCAGCCTTTGAAGACTCAGCTCATGTCCAGGAAATTTCATTCACGAGTAGGAAAGAAGCAGAACATCAGAGGTCACATTGAAACACCATTGAAGACCATTAGCCTTCAGCCTAATCCACCCGAAGGGGCTGAAACATGAGGGAGGTGAGAGTGAGGCCTGAGGTTTCTCTGCTGATGTCTGCCCAGTACAGAAGACAGTGGTTCGTGCACTTCGTGAAGGCGAGAAATATGAGGGGACCTGACACATGGAAGGACCATTGGGTCTCTTAGGAACTTTCCACATAGATTTTTAAGAATAGGGATTAATAGAAAGAAAAGCTAAAAAAAAAAAAAAGAATAAGACATATCTGTGTGTTGGTGTGGCCTGGTTTCACTCTTAGTTGTCTTTACAACAACCACGTGTATGATTGTGATATCAAAGGATGAAGGAACACTTTGATCTTTTCCTAATGATATTCTGCTAGACTGGAGCCTAGAATAATCATCATCAGAGAGGCTTCAACTGGCAACTGATGGAGGAAGATGCAGAGCCAAACATTAGGCAGTTTGGGGAATCATGAATAAGGTGAACAAGAAAGGTTGTAGGGACCAGACGAATCAAGGACACCACAAAACGGCACACAGAATCAACTAACCGGGGCTCCTAGGGGCTCACAGAGACTGAACCAACAATCAGCGAGCTTGTATGGTCCTCTGCATGTATATTATGGTTATGTATCTTGATGTTCTTGTGGAACTCACAACAGTGGGAGTGGGGTCTGTCTCTGAGTCTTTTGGCTGTTTTGAGACCTTTCTCCTCCTACTGGATTACCTATCCCAGCCTTATTATGATGGGATATGCCTAGTCTTATTGCAGCATGATATGCCATGTTTGATTGATATCCCTGGGAGACATGCCCTTTCTTAAAGGGACATGAAAGGCTTCCTTTTGGGCCACTAACCATCTTGCAAATCATGACACAGAAACTTATCATTAGTTTTGAATGTTTGGGCTTATCTTATGCTTGCCCCATTAGCTCTTTTATTTTAACCTGTTTCTCTTCATCTACATTTTGTCTTGGGGCCTTTTATCTTTCTTTCCTTCTGTAAGCCCTACTTTCCTGCTTTCTTACCTGGGTATCTGGCCCCAGGCATCTCCCTTTTTTTCTCCCTCCTTCTCTTCTTTCTTCTCTCTCAAGCCTAGATTCCTCCTCCTACTTAATTCTCTCTGACTAACAGCCCTGCCTATCCCTCTACTGCCTAGCTATTGGTCTGTTCAGCTTTTATTAGTTGCTTTAGGTAAGCAAGGTGACACATCTTTACATCGTTAAACAAATGCAGCATAAACAAATGCAACACACCTTTACGTAGATAAATATTTCACAACATTAACAAATGTAACACATCTTTTCATAGTTAAAATAATATTCCACAGTAGGAGTGGATCTGGGGGTAGCGGAGAGAGACGGGGAAGAGAGGAAGGAGGAGAGGCTGTGGTCAAGATGTAATATATGAGAGAAGAAGAAATTAAGAAAAAAGCATTAAATTGAAGATCTATTCCACATTCTGTTTAAAATGTATCATGAATGGAAAAAATATTAGCATATATTTACTGTAATAAGATGATAAAAGAATCATTTTCATTATTATAGTAAAAGACAAAGATATGTTTGTGAGGAAGGATGTGGGGTTGGACCATTCCAGTCTATTTCTAGCACACTCAGAAATGGGACTCATGAAAACTTTCAAGAAATTAAGCTGAATCTATTGAGAAAAAAAAATCATGTTTGGCCCTTATCGCAGACTCCTATGTTTGAGTACTTAGTTTCCAGCTTATGGAACTTTTGGGGAAGGATTAAGAGGTGTGGCCTTGTTGGAGGAGGTCTATCACTGGATGAGGTTTCAAACACTATTTTTAGTATGTTCCCTGCCTTCTGCTGTGGCTCCATAAGCTTTTAGCTGTCCCTGTCCCCATGCCTTGGTGTGTTCCCCTCCCATGTCTTTGTGTGAACCACATGGATTCTAACCCTCTGAAACCATAAGCCCAACTAAATGTTTTCTTGTATTTTTAAATAAAAGAAAGAGGGGGGAGAAAAACAGAGGGGGAAGGAAGAAATCGGGCTGTATAACTCCATCTATTTCTAGAAAAGCTTTAATAAGAAATTCCATTAATGTATTTGAAATGGAAAGATGTGAGATACAACTAAATGATTTGGTTTTGAATAAGATCAGAAAAGATATTCGCAATTTTGACTTATGGGGAAGAGTTTTTAGACAATTACTCTTTGAGTTATGAAACAATACAAGATGACAATCATTTTCATCATCAGCCTTTGTGTATAGTAACTTTGAAATGGATATAATAATATATTTTTATTGTGATAATGGAATTAAAGAAGTTAGTTATACTCTTTGTCTTTTATATAGAAATGCTGTATGTATAATAAATACTGATGGTATCTACTAAATATTTCCCAAATTATAATCACACAGGTTGAAATCATTTGTATCTATCCTACAAACATCCCTCCACTGCAATCACATTAATGTTTCCTAGCTTCTGTGCTTATGGTCATAACCACTGCCATCTTTTCCTTAACTGGGTTTTCTACAAACATCACAGAATTGTGAGATATGTTTGATATGTCATAAATACTTATTTATTCTTAAGTCTTTCAGCATGCATCTTTAAGAGTAAAGGATGACTTCTGTAGTGATATTTCACTCATATTTTAATAGATAATAGATAAAGCTTGCTTGAAGAGTAAAACATTTGCCCTGTCAGTCTTACAGACCAGGCAGTGATGACACACACCTTTAATCCCAGTAGCCATGCTAGTTTGCCGTAGAAACCAGGCAGTAGTCATGCATGTCTTTAATCCCAGTCCTAGAGAGGAATATAAAATGAGAGGAGACAACTCTCAGATACAGTCTCATTATGATATTCCTGGAGGTAGGATGACCATTTTGGACTGAAGTAGAGGTAAGAGCCAATGGCTGGTTGTTTTGCTTTTCTGACCTTCAGGTTGAGCCCCAATTTCTGTCTCTGGGTTTCTACTAATTGTGCAACAGGCTCTTCATGAGTCACCACAAAAAAAGGGATTTATTTTCATTTTATGTGTTCACCTATAAAATATTATGTGTGCAATGCCAGCATAATCCAGAAGAGGGTACCAGCTCTCCCAGGAACTGGAATTACAGATGGATGTAAGCTGCCATATAGTGCTGGAATTCAATTGAGATCCTCTACAAAAGCAGCCAGGGCTCTTAAATATCAACATCCATTTCTCTAACTCTAGGAAATCTTTTAACTTTTAGCAAGACCACAATTTAGTTCCCAGTGTGCATTGGGTGAGATCACAGCTGATAAGGTGAAACCATGACTCACAAGGGTTATGCATGAGGGAAATTAGGAAGCTTTTACTGTAAATAGGTATATAAAATTTTCTTTGTGAGATTTCCAGAAAATATCTAGAAAAGTGAATAAAGCAATATTCAAGGTCATAGACACCCAGTCTTCAAGAAAGATTCATTGCTATTCAAACATTTGAAAATATTACTATATAAAAAGAATATTGTATCTCTATCTTCATCCTCCATAGTAAATGTTAATTGTTTAGGAACTATATTAAGTCTTTGTTTGTGTGTGGTGTATTGTTTGCATATGTCCATACATATGTTTATATATATCTGAACTTATATATGAACTTGCATGTTTATGTGCATGCTTGCTGAAGCAGAAGTCAATGTCTTTCTTCATCCATCTCCACCTACTTTTTGAGACAGGGTCTCTTGCTGAGCCCAGAGCACATCGATTCAGTCCGGTCTGCCTCTGTCTCTTCAGTGCTGGCATTACACTTGTGTGCTACCACATCTGATGCTTTACATGGTTGCTTGGGTGTGAATAAGACCCTCAGTTTTGTGTGACAAGTACTTTGCCTGTTGATCCATCACCTGGGCTCAGCTGATGAGAGACTGTAACCAGTCTCTAAGGTGAGGGCCTTCTTCCATGTTTAATATTCCCTTAATGACACCTGACTTTCTAGCCTGCTTCATTGTGGAGTTTGTTGGAAAAAGGTAAATCAGCCTTAAGATATTTTCTGAGACTTTGAGGAAAGTTCTAAACTGTGTCTTCAAAAATGAATATGGCCTTTTGACAATGGCTAGGCAAAATTACAAGAGAACAGAGCCAGGATGTGGCTGCTGCAGTATTTGAGTGTGGAGAGCTCAGAATAGATGGCAGATCAAGAAAAGCTTCATGAAGAAGGTGATATCTAGATGACCATTGAGTCATAGTGAACAAACTAGGATAAAACCGAATCAATAATCCACCTAAATTAATTATAGGTATATCCCAACCCCTCCCACAAAATATCAAAGTCAAAGTTGAAAGACCTACATTTTTATGATATCCATATGGTTGTTGATGGAGGTGGGTCATCTTTCTATCTGTTGTTTTATTGGTTAAGTAATAAAGAAACTGCCTTGGCCCCTTTAATAGGACAGAAAATTAGGTAGGCGGAGTAGACAGAACAGAATGCTGGGAGAAAGAAGCCGAGTCAGGAGTCGCCATGATTCTCCCACTCCAGACAGACGCAGGTTAAGATCTTTCCTGGTAAGCCAGCTCGTGGTACTACACAGAATATTAGAAATGGGTTAGATGAATATGTAAGAGCTAGCCAATAAGAGGCTGGAACTAATGGGCTAGACAGTGTTTAAAAGAATACAGTTTCCGTGTAATTATTTCGGGTAAAGCTAACCGGGTGGTGGTGGGAAGCAGCCCTGCCGCTCATATTACAACAGGTTGTTATAGAATCAACCTAGAGGTTCATCAGGGAATAAACGGAGGAAGAAAATGTGGTACACACACACCACTTCTACCACCACTACCACCACCACCACTACCACCATCACACTATTCAGCCATAAACAAGCAAACAATTAGGCTGTTTGTGAAAAATGGGTAGAACTAGAGATGTTTATTTCAGCAAGGTAAGTTAGATCTACAAATTCAATTACTGAATATTTTGACTTACAAAATTAAATATTGAATGTTTTCTTGGGGGTGGAAAAGAATATTGAAATAAAAGGGGGACTAATAGGGTTATAAGATAAACAGAGGGAGGAAAAAAAGATAAAGTAGGATAGTGAGGGGTTGGGAAGGTAGATCAACAGTTAAGATCACTGGCTGCCTATGCAGAGGACCCAATTGGATTCTCAGCACCCAATTGGTAACTCATCGATAACTACAGTTCCAGGGAATGTGATTTCCTCTTCTCGTCTTGGCAGGAACTGTACACATGTAGTAGTCAGACATACATGCAGGGAAAACATCCAAACACATAAAAATAAATAATTAAAAAGTGTTAAGACAAAAAGGATAATTAGGGATTGACAAAGTAAGCACACATTATATGTATGTAAAAGTGTTATAATAAAACTTATTATTTATATATAAGTAATATTAATACTAATCAAGAAGACATGAAAAATGATTCAATATATTTTGGCTACTGAAACAATTTTTATCTAAAATAAGAGGTTATGTTTATGCTAAAAAAATAACCACTGAGCCATCTAATTTGAGTAGACATTACACTAACCAAAATTGTGAATCTGGGGCTTAGGCATAGAAAACTTGAAGAATTGCAGTCAAGGTTGTACCTCAAAGATAGGTGACGTGAAGGAATGTTTTTGCTGCTGCAGACCCTGGCAAACACAAAGAGCACATGCTCCCCTGCCCCCACCCATATGCTCCTGCTGTGTAAGCTGTGCAGCTATATATCGGTGTTTTGGCACTCAGCTGGCCTCACAGACCTGGGCAGGAGTAGTATCTAACCTTCTAGGTTCTGGCAAGGAGGAGGGCTCTCTCTCATGCCACCTCACACAATGTTGCAGCCCTCAAATTCAAGATGGAGGGGCCTAGGATTGAAGGGCAGGGAGAATTGAGAGATGCTGGATGGGAGGGAAGTCTGGGGCATGATTGGGGCACAACTGGATGGGAGAGTGAGTGGTTGAGGCAGATTTACTATGATGTTTGACTAGTCTATCGTGGTTAATGATAGAAGTGTGAGGCTGAAGTTGCCTGAAGAAGCCATATCTGTACTAGAATCCTATAATCTGGAGACCCATGCAAACAAGAATGTGGCAAGTCTACAGGCACATTTCCTTTGAGTAATTTTAGGCTCTTTACGACCCGTCCACTTTTACTTTTGTGTCTTTACTGTGACAGCTGGTTTTAATAGTCAACCAGACACAATCTTGACCCACTCAGTGGCTAGCACTATTCCCTGGGTTGGAAATCCTGTCTTATGTAAAAGTGGACATGCAAGATGAGCAGGTGAACAGTTCCATGAATACATTAGCTTGTTCTCTGCTTGTGACTGTGGACATGATGTGACCAGCTGCTTCACGTTCCTGGCACTGCCCCGCTGTGGTGGATTGTAATCTGGAATGGTGAGCTAAAATAAACCTTCCCCAAGATGCTTTTGTCGAGGTTTTCACAGTAGAAACGTGAAACATAAGTAAGATGCAAACTTTCTTGTGACTTAGGCAAACATTGTCAGTAGCCTTAGCAGACCTCTCTCATGCATCAACTCTAGATCTTTGAATGGTACCAGATGACATCTGAAATCTATGGAAAGATTTTCTTTGCTTGCTGTAGCTTACTGGGCTATCTAAGTTTTAACATACACTAGAGTCACCACAGAAAAGAGAGCCCCTCTTGAGTTGTTTCTATCAGATCGGGCTGTGGGTCTGTTTATGAGGGTATTTCCTTGATTGCTGATTGGTGTGGAGGGGCCCAGCCTGCTGAAGACAGTGCCATATTTAGGTAGTATTCCTGGTCTCTATAAGAAAGGTAGCTGAGCAAGCCAGGGGAAGTAAGTCAGTGAGCAGTGTTCTTCCATGGTCTCTGTTTCAGTTCCTGCCTCAAGTTCTTATCCTGAATTCCCCAGTGATAAATGGTGATGGGATTGTGACCTGGACGTATAAGATAAAATAAGCCTTTTCCTCCCCAGGTTGCATTTGGTCAGAGTTTTATCACATCAGAGAAGAAAGCTGTAACGGCCACCTTCGTAAAGCCCCAGCCAATGCATCTATTTTGAATGTATTACTGTATGCTTGTTTTGTTTTATGCCTATAGATAAATGTTCACATGTCCTCTTCCATAGTGGTATACATCCTTCAGAATACCTGGGTCTGCCTTCCTGGACCATAACACACATAGTTAGCCCAACATCAACTACTTTCTTATCTTATTCTTTACTGAAGACAAGTGATTTTATATCTTCAGGGGGCTTTCCATCTGTGATGCTGTCTTTATGAAGATGGAACTTGGGAACTTGTCTCAGACTGTACAAAGATGGGGTTTGTATCCCATTGCTGTATCCCATTTAATTCCTATTTCTGAAGGCGGAACGGAGGTGGTACAGAAGAGAGACACCTGATAGCAGGAGTGCCAAGGTGTGTGGCCTGTGGGATTTTCTTCTCTGAGGTAATCTTGAACTTGATGGCTTCCATTGCTAGTTAATCAAAGTCACAGGGACACACCTCTACAGCATCTGGAAATAGCTTATGGCAGCTCCGTGGCTGCTCTGGCCTAGGCTGCTTCCCTGCCAGGTACTGAAGGGCCTGGCAGCACGAGAGAGAGAGAGAGAGAGAGAGAGAGAGAGAGAGAGAGAGAGAGAGAGAGAGAGAGAGAGAGATCAGGGTTCTCTCCTAAGTATTAAGTGCATCAAATTTGGCAGAGCAGGCTCCGGTTGCCAAAAGAAAATGCTTTAAAGGTCCAGAGTGGGCAGGAGCAGCCCAGGAGGTCAGACTCTTAGCGGCCCATGCTGGTGCATGCATGTAGAATGGTGTTCGTTCCCCTGGGTATCCAATGGGAAAATGTCCCTGTTCTCCACTCGCGTGCCTCCTGGCCGCTCAGAGCAAACTTCCTGGAGCCTCAGCAGTTTTGATTCACCTAAAAATATGATTTGGAATCAGCTGCCGTGTTAGCTGAGTAGCAGATTCTGTTTTCCTTTCTATTTTTGCACTATCTTTCAGAAACACGTTCTCCATAAAGGATCTGGATACTTCAATGTTGTGAACTAAAGCCATATGGAGTGGAAGGAGAATCAGTTATGGGTTGGTGGAAGAGCTTCCTAGGGGCTTGTTAATCAAGTTTACTCCCTGCTGTCCCTCTCCTCTCCTGGCATCCCAACCCCACAGTCCTTCCTTTGTTCCTTCAATCAAGCCTGAAGTGGAACCTGCTGAGTGCTGTGAGCCTGACAGATTTGCAGGGAATCTCTCTGTCCTTGCCTTGGATGTTTGACTCAGTGAATCTGTGTGCTGTGGCTAAAGATTCCTAGATGGAAAGCTAAGGGTAACTCTAGTCTCTGGACTTCTCCTGCTTACAGGGACACCAGACAGCTTTAATGCAGCAGGTTCTGCAAGAACCTCCCCCAGCTTCACCCAAGCCCTCCATTGCTTTCACAGTTACTCAGAAATGGGAACTGGGGCCCGCAAAGTTTTGGGCTTTCTTTCACTTACCTTTGGAGTACAGGGAATCTCATTTCCCAGGTTCCCTTGCCAATTTGCTTCTAAGTGTGGCCATGATGAAGCAGGGGTAGAACAGAACAGAGGACCAAGCAGAGAAGGAAGGTGTTCGTCTCTCTGGCTAAATCTTTCCCTTGGGAATTGTTCACTTCGGTAGTCCAGTCTCTTCCTACAGCGTCACCAGGGTTCCAGCTCTTTCTGTGGCCTTGCCTCCTAGTCTCTGTGTAGTCACTTTCTCTGTGTGGGAATGGCCTCTGTAGTTGCTAAGTCTTGATTTGTGCATGGATTCTCAACACTTTTACCATTTCTGTGACCAATTTCCCACAGAACATAGTACATTTCATTCATAGGGATAGGTGTGCCCGACAAGCCATTTGCATTCATTTATTTTCTGAAATTCCTTTCCTTTGACCACTTTCCTATTGTATGGTTGATTTTTCCAATGAATTATAAGCTCTATGTGGGTATTATTGTGTGACTTTTCCTGGGGACACATGAATGAACATCTGATCACCCAACATAGAGCACCAATGACAAACCAATGAATTGATTCCACATGAGTCTGACTGAGAGAACCCGTGAGTCTATCGGAGCCATTCATAGGAACATAAGAGATGTAAAGGCAGCTGCATCACCAGAAACAAATCTCAGCCCAGTGCAGTTGATGATTCGTGAGAACTAAACCCCCAGAGCTCTTGGCACAGCTTTCAGGCAACTTGATAGCTCAGAGAATCTCTTCTCTTTAACAGATGTTACTTCTATATAATCTCACGGAGAGGTTTCATGAATTTTGTAAGTTCCAGGGACTTCCTGGGCATTGTAAGTTTTTTATTTCCTGTGTCATACAATCTCTCTTTTTTTTTTTAAAATGCTCCCCTTTTCCTATCCATGAAATAATGTTTAAATGAAAAAGAAATGGCTGTACCCTGCTTTTCTATTATGTGGCTGACTTTTTTTCCAATTAATTTATCATAAGTACCATGCTAGGAATATTAGTCTCTTATCTACGATATAAGTTGAAATTTTTTCCTGATTTTTGACCTTTGCTATAGGTATTTTTGTTGTTATTATTTTCTTTGGCACAAACCACATTTCTAAAAACTATTTCAAATACATGTATTTATCACTACTTTTGATGCTACATTTAGAATGACTAAATTAATCATAGTTAAAATTTTTCTACACATTTTATTTTAGCATTTTAATAGTTTCATTTATTAAAATGTGCAACTGATTCTATAATCTGATGAACAAAAATATATAGATATGACTTTATTCCTCTTACTTTTTTGGAAATGATTGCTAAGTTATACTAATGTAATTTGTTAAATAGGTCACTGTATTTGTTTATTTTTTTGTGTGGCTATAACAAAATGCCTGAAGCTAACTAGTTTATAAAGGGAACTTTAGTTCATAGTAATTGCAGTTCAAGGGCATGGCACTGACATCTGTTTGGCTCTAATGAGGGCCTGCAGCAGATGGTATCACAGTGGTGGGCATATGTGCAGAGATAGGATCATGGATCATACTGGCTCTTTAATAAGTTGTGCTTATTCAATATTTATTAATTGGTCAAATTAATGGATTGCATTTGATATTCACATATTTCTACTATTGCCTATGCAAACCTTAGATCATATGCCTTTCTTCCAACCCCCTCTTGCCTCTTTCCTTTTCTCTAGACCCCATCCTCATTCCTAGGAACCCAACAACCATTTTTTGTTTTTTTGTTTCCAGACACAAGAGATAGCATGGCATACTTGCCTGTATGTTTTGGCTAATTTTGGTTCAGAAAATAACCACTGGTTCTACCCATTTTCCTGCAAGTAGCATGATTTAATTTCATCTTTCTTATTTGTGACCTAGAGAGACTTCACTGTACATATAAATCAGGCATTTAAAAATTCATTTGTCTGTTGGTGAAGGTCAAGGCAGATTTCATGTCTTGGTTACATAGATACAGGGCATCTCTGTGGTAAATTTTATTTATATATGCAGAACTGGTACATCTTCATTTTAAGATACATTTATTTTTAGTTAAAATAGCTTTAAAAAATTCAAACTTTGTTTTCATAGTGGCTGTAATAATTTATATTAACACTGTGCAATTCTCCCCCTACCATATCCTCAATATTGCTTTGTTTTTATGATACTCTTATGAGTATTATAGAGGTCCATTAGAAGTTATATTATGCCTTTTTGAGATAGGGCCTCACTATGTAGCCCTGACTGGCCTGGAATTTGCTGTGTAGACTAGACTGGCATCAAACTCATAGAGATCTACCTGCTTCTGCCTCCTGAGTGCTAGGATTAAAGGTCTATACAATCCCAGGCCCTCATATTAACTTTCTTTGAGATTAATCTCCCAATACCTAATTACCTTTCACTAAGTCCCATCCCTCTCAAGTTCTACTCTTTTTCCACATAGGCACCCTCGGGAATGAACCTCTAGGGCATACAGCCTTGAGCCACACCCTTACATCACACCCAAAGCATTTTAGTGAAATGATTTAAGATGGCACTTCCACGAACCCATAGTTTACTATATATATTTGGTCTATTGTCATCTTTCCCCCATGTTTCTTTGATAATTATATGAATGGAATTTGGCTTTATTTAACTTTGGAGACTGGCTCCATTGGAGAGTAAAATGCATTCGTGTTTCAGTTTTTTGGCTATGTGTGCAGGATGTCATTCCTTTTATATATCTCAAATTGCATTCCACTGTATGTGTGTGCGTGTGTGTTCTTAGTTGCTTATCACTTGTCAGTTGCAGAATATTCAGTCATTTCTAGCTTTTCAATGATGGGGATTAATGAAACCTTATGGCTTCATTTAAAATAATTTAAAAATAAATCCACATGTAAATGCTCCTCATAGAACATTTATTTTAAAAATCTTTAAATAAATAAATAAAATTCTTTATTTAAAATTATTTTTCAACTCATATGTATAAGTGTTTTACCTGCATGTATATCTGTGCACCATGCATATGCCATGCCCTTAGAATCTGAAAGATTGGATCCTCTGGAACTGGAGTTGCAGACAAAGTGAAGTGTACTGGGAATCAATCATTGGTCCTCTGGAAGATCAACCAGTGCTCTTAACTGCTGAATCATCGCTCCAGAACCTTGACTTATTTATTTGTTTTATGGCCCTGAATTTCCTTTAATCAGAGATAACCATGAAAAATCCACTAACTCTCAAAAGCTATGTTTTACTTAATTGAATCTTCATCTTTAAAAGCATTTAATAAAACATGTATACAATATATGCTGCTTCCCCTTCAAGATACATCACATCATATTGCCTTCAGTTCGTCAGCTGGCATCAAGCATTTAGCCACTGCTGGCTCTGACTCAGAGAGATTACAGGCTCAGAAAATTCAAAACTCTTCCCCATCTCCTCGCAGTCACCATAACTCAAAGCTATAATTCCTTGATTCCTAATTTAAGTGTTTTGGTCAATTTCCTCACTTTCTGTAACCGCCCAGCAGGTCCAGTTATTCCAGGGTCTGAAGGAGCGCTACCTGAAAGAACATGGGTGAGAGAGAGGAACGAGGCCAAGCAAAATTCTTTTGTCAAAGCCTCCGCTTATTAGCGTAATGGCAGTGGCTTATATAGTCCTTGAATGAGGCTTTTGGGTTGGAGTGGGGGATTTTGCCGGGGTAGCAAAGGTTACTAGTCAGCACACCTGGTCAAACAGCTCTCAAGATGATAGGGATATGGGGGCTCTTTGCAAACATTCTTAGGACAATGGTCCCTGCTATCAAGATAGTTGGGACGTGAGGCAGGTTCCGTCCCAACAGGTTAGGTCAGCAAACAGCTCTCAAGGTAGTGGGGCTTTCTGCAAACATTCTTAGAACAATGGTCCCCGCTATCATCTTGGGGAAAATGGCTCCTGACAACTTTCTTCCTTCATCACTGGTTCTATTAGTGATAATCAGTCTTGACCAAATCTTACTCTTGCAAAAGCATCCCGTATAATGAAGCAAAGAGGAAAGATGTTTTCCACTATGTAGGGATCAACCGCAAAATACTAAGAGGACACTGGAGTATCAAGGTCTTCTCTAAAGCAAGTCTGCAACAATCTGGAGATTCCACTTCTTTCTCAGTCGCTTCTTGATGAGACTCTTCCATGCATTTCCACCAAGCATGCCTTGTATGTGGCTCTTCTAGCCTAGGAGATTGTCTTAGACAATCAGTTTGTGGCTTTGGCACAGGAAATTCTCCATGTATTGAACCCGAGAGAGAGAGGAATGTATGGGCTTTATTAAAGATGTTTTCTCATTTTTGCCTAATAAGTTTCAGGAGTCCTAGACAATTAATCAAAATCAGCTTTATCTTCGTCACGGTTGAGTTCTTCAACTTCTACTGAATTTACACCCATGTGTGTCAGTAGAGTTTCAATGTGTCTTGACATCAAATAAGTTTAGGTCAGAGTACAGCCGTTTGGCTTTCTCTCTGGCTCAGTCTGAAGCAAGAACAAGAAACTGGCCATCAAGAACTATTTCTTATGCTCACAGTACTTTATTATACAGAGTGTTGACCTCTGCAAGAATCTCTGTTAATTTATCACCAGCATTCAGTGCGTCCTCCAGATTTTGTTGGATGGAGTTGATGAGAGAGCACAGTAATGATAGCAGATCAGGTGGCATAGGCTGTGATTGTACTTGGCCTCCAAGCACGCCAGGTCCATCAACTTGTCCCGCAAATCAGATGGGTTGATGTCCTCCTGCAAGCCAGCCAGACCACAAGTGGAGTAAGAGCAAATGTGATCCTAGTGTGGGCCGGCAGCTGTTGTTCTCATGATTTATTTTATTACATGTATGAATGGTTGCCTGTATGCATATGTGTGCAATATCCATAGATGTAGGAGAGGGCATTGGATCCCCTTAAATTAGAATTATTAGAATTGTGAGACACCATATGGGTGCTGGGAACTGAACCTGCGTCCTCTGCAAGAAGGGCAAGTCTCCTAACCTCAGAGTCATCTATCTCTACAGCTCCTCACATATAGAATTTTATATAAACCTAAGTTTTCATTCCTCAGAGATAAACATGTAGGTGTAATATTACTCATTAATATAGTAACTGCACATTTCACTCACAAACAAACAAAAAATGTTTGAGGCTGGAGCTGGCCTTGTACTTTTTATGCATTGAAGGCTGATCTTAAACTCTTGATCTTGATCCTCCTATTTCTACCTCCCAGTGCTAGTTAGGATTATACATACATATATATTATATATGTGCCAAACTGTTCCCGAAGAGGCTGCGTTCCCATTCCCACAGCTATAATGCTTAAGTCCATACTAAAAATATAAAGCTCCAAGCAAACAGGATTCTATCCCCTGTAAATCTCTGCACTGTCAGCTGAGAGGGGCTTGATACTTAGAACAACCAGGGCTCAGCTCTGCAGCCTGAGAAGGAGGGGACTGGGGCACATTACAGCTCAGAGCTGCCATCCTTTGACCTTGAGAGAGGATGTTTCTCATTAGTGTTTACCCACAGAAATACAAAGCGAGTGAAGCAGCTCAAAAAGGAGTAATTGGGTCCTCTGGACTTCCTACCTCAGCTGTAGGTTGCTGGTCTAGGAGACGGGATGATGGAAATGTTGCTTTCGGTACCAGAGCAAGCTCATCAGACCTAATCATGGGACTTGAAGATAAAACTTGTGTCACACAAGTTTTCCTCCTGTTGTGACCTGCTCCCTCACCTGTGCAAAGAAGCCACCCTCTCTGCACCTACCTGTATTCTTTGCACCCCTCCTTTAGGCACCACTTCCTCTATCTGTGTCAGACTGACACTGGTCCAGAGGAACACAGGAGCTAGACCCTCTCAAATGAACACTTTTAGCATTAAATACCTATCTAAACATGAACATGGACTATGCTTTGTCAACAATATAAGCCATAACCATTGTTACCAGATGTTGGTAGATTATTTTTGCCATGAAACTTCTAGGAATAATTAAACAATGAGAAGGTGATGATTGCCAGGAAATAATGGGCAAGCAGCCAAGATGGCAATGTTCAGGAAGAATAGGGAATCCTGACTCATCTTGGGTGGTGGATAGAGAGAAAAGTGACTCTTCCATGTCAGCCCCAGAGTGAGGACCGTGAGACTCTCATTGCCTTTTAGATCTCTTCCTCACTTTGAGGCATATAAAATTTTACACTCCATCTCCCCCAACCAATTAAAGCTGTTAGAATTTATCTTTAGCATAAAAAGCTACATTTTCCCCACCATAAAAAAACATCTGTTTGATTTAAAAGCATCATGTGCCATACCCTAAAGATAAGTTGGAGATCCAGAGTGGGGAAAAAAAGGAAGCTTAAAGTAATGGAGCATAAACATCATACAGAGGAAAGGTAATCAAAAGAAAGCTGTAGCTGGCTTAGAAGACTTGTACCCAGGAAATACGCCTTAGTCTTAAATGGGGGTGGAGGCAGGATGGTTGGATCCCTTACAGGTTTGTGCTGTGGGCCTTATTGAGAACTCTGAATGATAAAAACTCCAGATGCTGCAAAACTCAGGATGTCTCTGGATTGTGAGCTGTTCTTTACTCA
Organism: Chionomys nivalis; assembly: GCF_950005125.1. Classification (NCBI taxonomy): domain Eukaryota; kingdom Metazoa; phylum Chordata; class Mammalia; order Rodentia; family Cricetidae; genus Chionomys; species Chionomys nivalis. The sequence goes on from NC_080087.1 coordinate 90,648,877, forward strand.
AAAGTTATTCCAAGATTCAAACTAATGATTGAGATTTAAAACATTCCCCCTAGGGCTCTATCTAGTTTACTTTCTGTGTTATATATTTCTTTTTTTGTCTGGGTAACCAAGTACTCAAGAAAACAACTTCAGGGAAGAAGGCTTATTCGGGCTTGTAATTCCAGTCTATAATCAGCTAATCTGTTCAAGGTCTGAGGCACTGTTTCACTCCGTGTTGGAGCTAAACCACTCACTTGGTGGTGGGAAGGTAGAGGGTGACACAGGAAGAGGTTTGAGCAACCCATACCTTTCATTAATAGATTTGCGTATGTTGAACCAGCCCTGCATCTCTGGGACGAAGCCTACTTGATCATAATGGATAATTTTTCTAATGTGTTCTTGGATTCAGTTTGCCACAACCCATACCTTTCAAATATAAGTTAGGAACAAAGATTAATCACCTTGTCCCGCAAAGAAACCTATGCACAAAGCAAAAGCACCTTGGCGAGGCAATGGTTTTTACAATCAACCACACCTGATTGGTCAACACAAAGAGACAAGGAGGTCAGTTGGTTTTTTATTCTAATTTAGGTAGCTACTGCATCTTTCTCCCATTGGTTCGGATCCAACCTCACAATCCTTCATGATTAGCTAGTTTTAAAAGAATTGGTGCAAAAGAAACAAAGGCAAAAAGGAATCAACTGCTCCCTGAAGTCCCTGAGCCCTGAAAATGCAGGGGAATCTTTATGTAAACAAAGTTTTACAGGATGGGCATAGTAAAACATTTGCATAAAAAATTTTCAAGGTTGGAAAAACAAAAAGATTTGCAGAAGGGTCTCACAGGTGCTGGGGTTAAAAAGACTTGAATTATTTGTCATAAACAAAAATTTTACAGAATTTGACAGAAAGCATAATAATTAATATTTCTTACAGGCACATCAGATGACTCACTTTCTCTAGTCAGTCCCCACCTTCTAATAACCCCTTCAGTATGACTCATCTAGCTGCTGATGAAGTTAGTGGCCTCAAGAGTCAGCCGCTTCATTGATCATATATACCAATTGGAAAACAACAGTCACCACATAAGCCTTTCACAGAGACATTTCATAGTCAAACCATAATGCTCTTTGCTATACAGAAGCAGAAACTGATGCAAGGAATCTCTGATAGCATAAATAGGTGAGGGAACTGTGAAGGCCCCAAAATGTGAGCCGATTTTCATCTTGTCTGAAGGTCAGAGAGTTTCAATTTGCTCAGAGTTGTTGCCATTCAACCTTGATCAAAGGTCAGAGAATTGAAACTTACTTTATTTCTTCAAGGTTATTGTCTGTTTGTACCTCAAACAAAGGACCCACCTAGATTTAGGTCAGAGAGTTCTGCTCTCTCAAGGTTATTGTCAACAGGTGTGGCTAATATCCAGACCTTGTATTTCAGGCATAGAGAAATAGATCTCTTTCTACCTCAAACAAAAGTCTATGGATCCAACTAAGTTTCTACTCCCTCATGGAGATAACAATGGATTTCACCTAGGGAGTGGGTTGCCTACAGAATGTTTTGGTCTAGAGTGTGAGATTACTTGTCTTGTTCTAGCAACAGAATATTTAAGAATGTAGCCTGCAACCTTCACCTGGTCTGTTCATTTCCTTGTATCATGTTAATGCTTTTTTTCATTTTTGTTTTATCTTACTCTTACCTTTTGGGATCAGGGGTATTCTAAGCAAATGAAAATTAAACACGGGCAATTTCATTATTCACTGGACCACTCTCCCAGTACTATCCTGTGTTTTCTGTTTTATTATTTTCCTTTGTGTCTTTGTTATCTTTACTTGTTTTTCTAATATCCATGCCCCTACCCTGGTAAGTGCTATTTTTGTCAAAGCTGGTCTCTGACAAGGAACATTACATCACTGAAAGAGAGAAGAAAAGCCCCAACAAGCCAAATTTAAGGCAAAGCTAAGATGCTATTTAGTCCCTTCACTTCTGTACACAGACACTCGTTTCAGCTTCTTCTTCTCTTGTCTAGGGTTCCAGGCTATGGGGAAAGATGGAGATAACAGAAACATCACACCCTCTAGACCAACCCAACAGTTGTCATTGGATTTGGGTTAAACTAATTCTGTGACTCATACCCTTAAAATCAATAAATTCTAATTTTAAGAGTAGTTTTAGATTCACAGTAGAATTGGAAAGAAAGTATAATCTTAACCACATACAACGCCCATTATTCGCATCCCACACCTAGTGATGTATTTGTTGTAGTTGATAAACCAACACTGACACATCATTATCACCTGAAGTTCACGGTTTGCATTAGGATCCACATGGGGATTGAGTTTTCTATGGGTTTTGACAAATATAGGGTGACATCTAACCTCTATTACAGCATCATTCAGAAAAATATTTACCACTATAAAAGCATCTCTGCGTTCTGCCAGTTCCTCCTCCCTAAGTCTCACACCCTGCCTTCTACTAATCTTTTCATAGCCTCCATGGCCTTTCCTTTCTATGATACCACACAGTAAGAATCATTCTGTAGTGACGTATTTTCAGATTGGAATTTTTTACTTTGTAATTTTCATCATATATGATTTCCTTTCAAGATGTCCTCTTTATTGAAAGGTTTATTTACTTTTATTTTATGTGCAAGAAGTGTTTGGGCTACGTGTGTATACCTGTACCATGTACATGGTTGATGGCCTTGGAGGCCAGAGGAAGGTATTAGATATCCAGGATCTGGAGTTACAGGTAGTGGTGTACTGCCATGTGGGTGCTAGGAACCAAACCCAGGTCCTCTGCAAAAGTACCCAGTGCTCTTAACTATCAAGTCATCTCTCCAGCTCTGGGGGTCTTATTTTCCAAGTTCCAACATATCCGTGTGGCAAACAGTGAGTCTCACCCAAGAAGCTTCTTTAGAAGGTAGTCTCAGTTCTCAAATGGATTTATCTGGGAAGGCAAAGTAGAAGAGATATCCTGAAGAGAGGGATGGAAACATGAGGGATTGGTTGACTGGCCTGGGGACAGGACAGAGGAGGAGAGTAATAAAAGAGATGTCTTGTGAGGGGGTATTTTGGCATCAGGGAGAAACCTGGTGCCAGAGAAATTCCCTGCAATTTACAAGAATGACCCCAGCTAAGACTCCTAGCAATAGTGGAGAACATGCCTGAACTGACCATCTCCGGTAATCAGATTGGTGATCATCCTAATTGTCATCACAGAACCTTTATCCAGTAACTGATGGAAACAAATACAGAGATCCATAGCCAAGCACTGGGCCGAGCTCTGGGAATCCTGATAAAGAGAGGAAGGAAGGATTGTAAGAGCCAGGGAGAGTCAAGGTTATCATAAAGAAATCCACAGAAACAACTAGTCTGTGCTCATAGGAGCTCATAGACTCTAGACCAACAGCTAGAGAGCCTGCATTGACTGACCTAGGCCCTCCACATATGTGTGACAGTTGTGTGGTTTGGTCTATTTGTGGGACTCCTAGCAGTGGGATTAGAGCCTGTTCCTAAAATTTGAGCTGGCTTTTGGGAACCTATACTGGGTTGCCTTGCCCAGCCTTAATACAAAGAGAGGAGCTTATTCCTACCTTTACTTGATATGCTGTGCATTGTTGACATCGGTGGGAGGCCTGCCCTTTTCTAAACAGAAACAGAGGAGGAATGGTGAGGGTCCAGGGGATGTGAGGGGGGGAGAGTGTAATTGGAGACTGCTCCTTTGTTTGCCAGCTGCCCTCACCAGAATAATCACACAGAAACTATATTAATTACAACACTGTTTGGCCAATGCCTTAGGCATATTCCTAGCTAGCTCTTACATCCTCAATTACCTCATTTCTATTAGTCTCTGTTATCATCATGAGGCTGTGGTTTACCAAAAAGGTTCTGGGCATCTTTTTCCTTCAGCAGCTACATGGCATCTCTTTGACTCTGCCTACTCTCTCTATATATTTCTGTCTAAGATTCCTACCTGGCTTTATTCTGGCCTGCCATAGACCAAAGCAGCTTCTTTGTTAATTAATGATAATAAAACACATTCACAGCATACAGAAGGGAATCCTCATCAGGAGAGGAGAGAGGGTAAACTGTGGCTGGTATGTAAAACAAATGAAAAATTTTAATTAATAAAAAGTATTTTAGAGCCACCTATCACTCTGCACCCTCAGTGGAACTCTGAAACACAGCTTGCTCCAATACTGAGGGGACTTAAGAGGTAAGTGAACAACCACATGGCAGGAAGCCCCACTCTCTAGGATCTCCAGAGTAGGACAAAACTCGGGGCCCCTCCCCCAACTCCCTTGGCTTTTCTAGCCAGCCAGCAGGGAGTTTCCTGCAGCTAGGCTCCCCTAAAGCCCATATCCATCCAGTGGCCATCCAACTGCTAGCCACACACCACCCCCAAACCTGCCTATCCTTGTGCAACCTGGATGGAACTCTAAAACACAGCTTGCTCCAATACTGAGGGGATTTAACAGGTAAGTCAACAGCCACACAGTGGGATGCCCCACTCTCTAGGACATCCACAGTGGGACAAAACCCCGGTGTAATATTCTGTCTCTTTAAGAGACAAGCCATGTCAACTTTTCCCCTGCTTGCAGCCTTAGCTTCTCTCTCTTCTTTCCATCTTTCTCTCTCTCTCTAAGAGGCAGCTTCTGCCTCTCCCCATTTCTCCCCTTCCCCCTTCTCTTTCTCTCTCTCTGTCTATCTCTCTCTCTCATCTTCTCCCCTTCTCCCCTCCCTTCCATAGCCACTAAATAAATATCTAACTCCATTCTTTATGATGTGCCTATCTGTCTGTCTGCTGCCACCAGGATCCCACAGCAAGTCTCGCCTGCCACCACATCGAGATATGCTACGTGGTCTCAAGCACCATCCCTGCTCGGGACTGGGTGTTTTCAGGACCCTGAAAAACAAAAAAATGCAGGATAGCCAAAAACAATCAAGTACAATAAAGGAACTTTTGGAAGCATCACCATCCCTGACATCAAGCTCTATTACAGAACTACAGTAATGAAAACAACTTGGTATTGGCATAAAAACAGAGAGGTTGACCAATGGAATCGAATTGAAAACCTGAATATTAATCCATACACCTATGGACACCTGATTTTTGACAAAGAAGCTAAAATTATAAAATGAAAAAAGAAAGCATCTTCAACAAATGGTGCTGGCATAACTGAATGTCAGCATGTAGATGAATGAAAATAGATCCATATCTATCACCATGCACAAAACTCAAGTCCAAATGGATTAAAGATCAATATAAATCTGACTACACTGAACCTGATAGAAGAGAAAGTGGGAAGTAGTCTTCAATGCATGGGCACAGGGGACCACTTCCTAACTACAACACCAGTAGCACAGATACTGAGAGCAACAATGAATAAATGGGACCTCCTGAAACTGAGAAGCTTCTGTAAAGCAATGACATAGTCAATAAGACAGAAAGGCAACCTAATGAATGGGAGAAAATCTTCACCAACCCACATCAGACAAAGGACTTATCTCCAAAATATATAAAGAACTCAAGAAATTGGACATTAAAATTGAAATAACCCAATTAAAAATGGGTACTGAACTAAACAGATATTCTCAACTGAAGACTCTCAAATGGCCAAAAGACACTTAAGGAAATGTTCAACATCCTTAACCATCAGGGAAATGCAAATCAAAACAAACAACTCTGAGACCATCTCACACTTGTCAGAATGGCTAAGATCAAAATGTCAATGATAGCTTATGCTGGAGAGAATGTGGAGTAACTGGAACACTCATCCATTGCTAGTGGGAATGTAAACTTGTACAACCACTTTGGAAATCAGTATGATAGTTTCTCAGAAAACTGGGATTCAGCAATACCAATCTTGGGCATATACCCAAAAGATGATCGATCATACTACAAAAGCATTTCCTCAATTATGTTCATAGCAGCATTATTTGTAATATCCAGAACTTGGAAACAACTTAAATGCCCCTCAGTCAAAGAATGGATAAATAAAATGTGGCATATTTACATATTAGAGTACTACTCAGTGGTTACAAAAAAACAATGACATTTTGAATTTTGGATGCAAATGAGTAGAATTAGAAAACACTATCCTGAGTGAGAAACCCCAACCCAAAAAGATGAATATGTTATGTATACACTCATAAGTGGATACTAGCTATAAACAAAGGACATTGACCCTATAGTTCATGATCCTAGAGAAGCTAAGTAATAAGATGAACTCAAAGAAAAACATATACAGACCCACCTGGAAACTGGAAACAGACAAGATCACTGGACAAAATTGGTAGCATGGGAGTGGGGGGGAGAAGGAAGGGTAGAAGGAGAAGAGGAAGGGAGAAGGGGAGGGGTGAGGAGAACTTGAGGGAATGGGTTAGTAGAGATGAAGGAACGACAGAGGTGAGAGCAAGGAAAGAGATATTTTGATTGAGGGAGTTATTATAGGGTTAGCGGAAACCTGACTCTAGAGAAATTCCCAGGAATCCACAAAGATGACCCTGTCTAAGATGTTAGGCATTAGAGGAGAGGGGGCCTTATCTTCACTTGTCAGACTGATGATTATCTTAAATATCACCATAGAACCTTCATCCAGAAACTGATGGAAACAGAGGCAGAGACCCACATTGGTCCATTTGAGCTCCCAAAGTTCAGTTGAAGAGTGGGAGGAATTAAAATATGAGCAAAGAGGTCAAGACCATGATGAGTTAACCCACTGAGCTAATAAGTGGGCATCAACTCCAGCCAGACTGGCAAGGAACAAGTATAGGACCAAACTAGTCCCTCTGAATGTGATTGACAGTTGCATGGCAGGGGCAGACTGAGCAGCCACTGGCAGTGGCACCAGGATTTATCCCTACTGCATGTACTGACTTTTTGGGATCCTATTCTTTTTGGATGTATACCTTGCTCATCCTAGATATAGCAGGGAGGGCCTTGGACCTTCCCCAAAACATGTGCCTTATCCTCTTTGAGGATTAGATGGGGGTGGGGTGGGATGGTGTGTGGAGGGAATGTGAGGAGAGGAGGGAGTGGGTACTTGGATTGGTATTTTTAAAAAAAAAATCTAATAGATTAAAAAAGTAAATAAGCATGGCAAAAGTATTTTTAAAACACAGAGCTAGTTCTATTCCTTTTACTACTCTCATCCACAAGGATGTGAATATAAAGCTATCAGGGCCAACAGGATAGTTCCATGAGTAATGGAGCTTGCCACCAAACAAAATGACTGGAGTTTGATTCCTGGAAACCACATGATGAAAGAATTGACTCTCATGTTGTCCTCTGACCTTGGAATGTAGGAGTGTTCATGTGCACAGAAACACACACACACACACACACAGTAAACAAATAAGTGTAAAGAAAAATTAACTACTTTCCATATTTAGTGGGGCATGCTTGTAATGTTGGCCCTCTTGAGGCTGAGGTAGATGGTCTGAGATTTCAAAGGTGTTTGGGCTAAATAATGAGACCCTATCTCAAATAAACAACATGCAAAAGTAAAGGTGAAAGCAGGTGTTGGAGAGACAGCTCACCATTCAGAGCAATTGCTGCTCTTGCAGAGGACTGAGGTTTTATTCCCAGCACCCACATACAATGGAAACTTATAGTGGTACATGACTAAACTCCAAGATATCTGATGCCCTATAGGTACCAAGCACCGATATGGTACACATACATACATGAAGGCAAAATACTCATACATATAAAACAAAATAAATAAATCTAAAAGAAATATATAAAAAGTCAATTTTATAAAAGTATTATTCATTCAATATTCATCTTTTCTATTGAAATACAGGCTCTCCAGGATAAGTTTATTCCTGACTTACCTACCAATCCTTACAGTTTACCTTACGACTTAGCAAGTAACAAGAACAGAGCAAAATGGTGAAGGACAAGGTGTATCCTTCTCAAGCCATGGCAACTCAGTTGGCTACCTTGCTTCCCAGTCTTACCGTTCAGTGCTGGATCAGAAACACATGGGGGGAGTTGTGGGTGCTTAGAACATTCTACATCCTCCTCTCAGAATGAGCCCTTCAACTATTCACTTCAAATATTGTGATTAAATTCTACATCCAGAACTGCAATTACCTATCAGTCAACCAATCATGTGATACACCATTCAGACTAATTGCTAACAGAGCCTGATTTACAATCACTCATCTTCCAGCAGAAATTGCTATGATATGGCAAGATCAAGAGAAGAGAATAAAAGCAAAGAAGGGCAAATATTATATGTAGAATCTACAGTATGTATGTGGGAGTGTATGTATTTGACTCTGTGTTTCTGTCTGTCTTTCTCCATGTGAGTGTGTGAGACATGGAAGCAGAAGGGAGACTATTGGAGGTAGAAAGGGAGCACATGGAGGTGGGAAAAGAGAAGGTGAAAGGGAAATAAGGAAAAAAAATTGCCTCAGTATGGACACAAAACAGGCATCTGTAGGCCACAGTTACAACAGTACACTCTGTCATATGTGATATCCATGCATGTGTGTGCGAGTGCGCGCATGCATGTGTGTGTGTGTGTGTGTGTATGCATGTGTTGATCCTACCTGACTCTAGAAGCTTTAGAGTGCAGAAAGGCCAGGACTGTGTTGTGTTAAGGTATTTAGAGTAGATTCGTTGCACTACTCTCTATATAAAAATAATGATTTTTGTGGTGAAGTTTCCAGATTCGCACATAATGCTCTTTCATCACTTTGAATTCTTTACTGTCACTCTTTGTTACCCTATATCCTCAACCCCTCAACCTTCCATGTTCTCTTTCCTATTCCCAGGAATAGTAATAGTCTTGTAGTTTGAAGGAGAATGGACCCCACAGAATCATATATGTAAATTTTTGGTCCCTAGTTGGTCGGCTGTTTGGGAAGGATTAAGAGGCACAATCTTATTGGAAGAGGTTTGTCACTGGGGGCATGCTTTGAGATTTCTGAAGTCTACACCTTTCCTAGTCATTGTTCACCAACTCATACTTGTGCATAAGATTTAAGCTCCAGCACCCTGCCTGCCTATTGCCATACTCCCCATCATGATGGCCATAGATTCTAAGCCTCTGAAGTTGTAAGCCCTCATTCATTGCTTTTTTTCATAAGTTGCCTTGGTCTTGGTGCTTTGTCACAGCAGTAGGAAAGTAACTAAGATACCATCTTGGTAGTTTTATGACTTCAAGGAAAGTTTCTGTGTATGAGAGGAACATGAGCTGTTTGTTCTTCTGAGTCGGCCTTATTGTTCACGTGATAATCTCCAATTTTTATCCTCTCTTTGCAGATGATGTCTTTTTGTTCCTCTATCTATATGGCTTAAGGAAGCTCCATCATGGATATATAGCATATTTTTTTTATCCACTGACTTGTTGATGAACATCTAGTCTGTTTCTGTCTTTGGGCGATTGTTATGGGATATTTGTACACTGTATAAACATGTATTTGTTGTCATTGATGTAACAAAAAGCTGAACAGACAATATCTAGGAAGGATGTATAGGCAGGATTTCTGGGGGAAAAAAGAAAGAGGAAGAGGAATCTCGGTATGCAGGAGAAGCCAGATGATGTGCACAGGAAACAGCCTATAGGCCCATAGTACCCAGCAGATTTTTCTATGAAGCAGGAAATTGGAAGATCTGTTCTGCCTATATTGAAAGTTTGTCAGTCACTTTCTTCTGTCCTACAGAATGTCTGGCAGTTTCTTCTGTGAAGTAGGGACCCTGGAGGATCATCCCGTCTTTTGAAATGTTCAACATTCACGTTTTTGTGAGTCCTGCATGTCCAGTTCACATAGCATATCATCAAGCAGTTCAGGCAAGAGCAGTTTCTTGCTCAAATGGCTAGCCTTGTCACATTGAAGGCAAATTACATAACAAGTTTCTTAAATGCCCATCCACCTCTCTGAAGTAATTGGTACTGCCAGAAGCAGACATTTCTCACTGTTGAGAAAAGTCCAAGTTCTTAAAACATTTTAAATGCCATTTTCTGTAGGTCTTTGAAGTGCTGAAGATTATCTATCAAACTGAAATACATCTCTATATATCTATAAAACCTAACCAATATGTTTAAAAGTTTGACTATTATAGATGACTATCTATTAATCTGTATTTATTAACTATACATTACATTTTTAAATGAGGTTCACAACACAATTAATTTAATATTAATCTGTATTTATTAACTATACATTACATTTTTAAATGAGGTGCACAACACAATACCTTAAACAAGAACTGAAATACATATACATATTGTAACAAAGTTGACCTTAAATTTGTATCAATAGAGCAAACTCCATACCAATGCAATGTATTCATCTCTATATCATATTCCCCTTAATTGTTTTTAGCTTGACTGTGGCCATTAATCACTTACAATCAACCCACTTTAAATTAAAATGAACACTTATAAATAAATAGTCATTTTGGGAATTGGGACATTGTTTTCTTCAAACTGCTTCCTGCTGTTTATTGGTTGAAATATTTTTAGGATTCATGGAGACCTTTCCAGGGGGGTTTGTTCCATCAAACCACATTAACATGCAAGGAGCCCACATGTTCTTATCTTCTGTGGAAATAAAAGCAGAACCTCTTTTCTAAAGCAACATATTCTTAGAATCAAATTTTGAAGCCGATACCTTTATACTAGCAATCTCTAGAAACAAATGTCTCTCTGTAGTCAAAAAAAAAAAGCAAAGAAAACACAGTAATATGCATAATCCAGACTCTGTCTATATTTTCCATCTTTATGTGTCTTATTTTTCTTTACTCCTTTAATCATCTATGACTATCTGTACTTTCATATTACTTGTTTTATCTCTTTAAAGACTTTACTTCTTTTTATAACTGTCAATACTCTTTTACTTCTCTATTCAAAGACTATGTACATTCAGAGGTCTTTTTTATCTAAATCTGTTTTTATTGTATATCTGTAATCATTTTCTGACCAGGAGCACTTTTTTAAAAAAATGCTAAGAGGTCATGGCTCGGACAAACTCTGCAACCCTGCCAGTTTGTTTCACCCAGTTCAACATGCTGGAGGTATGTTCACCAGCTCTGCAAGCCAGGCTCACTACCCCAGCTTCAGGGACACAGCCAGTTTTATGCTGCCATTAAGTAACTTGTAGCACTCTGCTCACAAATCCCATTTAAGTGTTCTGTAGCAGGACCATGCTGCCAATACAAACCAGCAAACAGAGGCTATCTGAAAATATGTTGCTACCAAGAAGTTGTGCTTAACTCTGTTCTTTGGGTCTAGAATTCCTTTCCAAGCTCTCTCATTTTTCATGTGGTTGTAATTGCCCCATGTTTGGATGCCATTTTGTAGATGGAAATTGCGTGTTCATTTTCCGACTATTCAGACCTGAATAATCACACAGAAACTATATTAATTACAATACTGTTGAGCCAATGATTCAGGCATATGTCTAGCTAGCTCTTACATCTTGAATTAATCCATTTCTATTAATCTGTGTATCATCACATGTTTGTGGCCTACTAGTAAGCGGTTCCTGTGGGCATCTTTCTCCTTCAGCGGCTACATGGTGTCTCTTTGACTCTACCTGCTCTCTCTATACATCTGCTCAGATTTCCTGCCTGGCTTTACTCTGCTAAGCCATTGGCCTAAACATCTTCTTTATTAACCAATAGTAATAAAACATACTCACAGCATACAGAGGAGAATCCCACATCAATTTGTTTGTTTGTTTTACATATATAAGTGTTTACATGTATGTCTGTATAGCACATGCATGCTAGAGGAGGCCAGAAGTAGAAAACAAATACACTTGAACTGGTTATCAGTGGTTATGAGAGGCCACGTAGGTGCTAAGAACTAAACACTGGTTCATTGGAAGAGGCTGAGCCATCTCTTTACCCCTTTCTACCTTCTGTCTCAATGAGATCTTTTTTGTTTGTTTAGACTTCATATTCAAGTGACATCACACAGCATTTGTCTTTCTGTATTTGGTTTATTTCATTTAACATAATGTCCTCCAGTTCTATCCCATGTTGTCCTGAATGGTGGAATTATCTGTTTTAATGACTGAATAATATTCCACTATTAGTATTCCACATACCATCTTTCGTACTAGTATTCCACATAACACCTGAATTCATTCACCCACTGAGGAACACTTAGGCTGCTTCTATGTCCTTTAGTAGGGTCAACTCACAAAATATCCATCTCACTTTACCACTTACTCTGCAATATTTTGACAATTGACTCTATATATGTTTCTTATTTTCCTTATGGTTTTTAGATGGTTTCTCATTTTTCTTCTCTTCCAAATTGTACAGTACTATCTGCTTTGGGTCCATAAGTAGGAAAGGTATAAGAACTCACTAGAAAAGTGTTGAAACAGAACCATTAGATAGGTCTATGTGTTTTCCAAAATATGCATATATCCAAACTCTGCATTCATTTTGCTGTGTCTCCTAGGCTGCTAGAGAGAATATCCCTCAGGGAATTTGCAGTTTCTAAATGAAACATTTTTTTTTTGTCCAAAACAATGACAACTACTGTCAGTTACTAACGTTTAAACTTTACTTATTGGGCAAATAATGCCTGGGCCACTATTACCTCATTAACCCAATGTCTAATTCTCCACCATCTGTCATATTTCACTCTAGCTTGTAGGGAATCATGTCTCCCAAAGGCCCATGTGTTAAAGACTTGATCATTAGAGTGATTCAAAGGTACAGCCTTACAGAGGTTAAGCCCAGTGGGAGACTTTAAGGTCATTGGTGTCAAGATACAGTACAAGTGGGATCCTAGCAGGTACTGTTGTGGGTGGGGTGACCACAGCAGGTGACAGAATGCAGAGAGAGTTTGAGTGTGGAGTTTTATTGAGAAGAGGATATTGGGAAGGTAAGGGGAAGAAAGAGAAAGGAAAGAGATAGAGACAGATTGAGAGAGAGGTAGGGGAGAGAGAGGCTGAGACCCACTTGCCTCAGTGGGAAGAGAGAGATCAGGAGTGGGCCGAACTTGTCTCTTAAAGGGCCTTTTTGCAAGGTATAAATAGATACTAACAATTGGCAGCATTCCCTTGAAGAGAACTGTGGGACTCCATGACCTCCATTTCATCCTGTATGAGATAATTTGGCCATGCCCACCATTCCCACAATGCTCACTATAGATCTGAAACAATCAGGTCAATAGATCATAGACTAACATTCTCGCCCCAAAACGGTGAGGCAAAATGAATCTGCTCTTTACATCAATGACATTGTCTCAGACATTTTGTACTAGTCACAGAAATCTGACTAGCAAGTATACAAAGCCCCAGTGGCTCTATTTCCCTCTCGTTTTTGTATCCCAGATACTCAGGCATTCTTGCTCCGCTTTAGGTACAACGGAGTATCTTCTTGCTGCAATTATGATTCCTTATGATTCCTCTGTGCCATAGAGCTTTGCAGGGGCTGGCTTGACCTTGTAATTCAGGACTCATGTCAGATCCTCTCTTTCCTTCAAAGCCCTTGCCAAATCACTTTGCTCTTATACTAACAATGCCTATATCAATGACTGACACAGTGACTGGTGCTCAATGAATAGACAACTATTTCTCATCCCTGAAAGACTGTCAGTCATCGTGGCTCTAGAGCTTTAGGCCCCAGTGCTGCTTCTGTTTATTAACATCAATATTCCACCTGCCCAGAGACGGGTGCTATTGTGGTTGCAGAATCCTGCATGAGTAGACACTTTTTGTTTTGACTTCTCTCTGGTTTGCTGAGTGAATGCTTCCAACAAAAAGTTTTTTCAAACAGAAAACTCTGGGAAGCAGAGTAACTGATCAAATTTCAGCTATTGTAGAAGGGTTGGAATATTGCAGATCTAGAGGTAAGCTACAATTTGTCATGAAGAATTCTTGCCCACTCCGTGTGGGACCTCATGTCCTGTAACTGACAAATGAAAACCTTTGGGAAGGTGTTCCCTGAGATCACTAGCTCCACTAACCCCAAAGCTAAGACTATCATTAGAAACCATTGGAGGCCTATAGCGGAGATTTCACCCCTTGGCTGTGACCCATACCTCTGATGTTCCCACTAATGTGTTTGAGAAGTGTGTGTTTTCATTTATGACTTTTTTCTTCTGTTTCTATACAAACTTCATGAAACTACTTCCATTTAAGAATGTCAAATTTGAGGTAACCTGAGTCTGTGTTCCACAGGCTCCATTATATTTGGCTCCAGAATAAACTGTCTCTCTCATCTTTCTTTTGAGGTGAGAGTCGTGTTTTGCATCAGTATATTCTACCTAGAGACAGCCATCATTTTGTACCATACTTCTCAGACAGACCCAGGACCTGGACCCCTTCTTGTCCTATACCTCAGTTCTCTGGCCTAATCCTGCCAGAAACAACTCTCAGTTATGAGTACCAGACCCATCATCATCTCTACTGCTTCCCTACCCATGGTGCCTCCTCTTATGCCACAGCATCACAGGCTTACCTCTTCTCTGGGCCTCCCAGTTCTTTTTCTGTTTGTGATGGCTATAATATAAAACTCAAGCACCATCATACTGTTTAACCAGGCAGATAGAAGTACTGGTTAATGAAGGGAACACATAACAAATTTGTTGTCTTCTATCTGATGGGGGAGGATTTCAGAATCCCAGTTTTCAGTATCCAATATCTTCCAAAATTCAGAAATAGGATGCCAGTGGCCGAAAATGTGTGCTTCTTGCCTTAGACCTTTGCTATTCCATGAAGCAAGGAAGATGCTTTGTATCTTACCATGACCCAAGCCGTGACTGCTGCACAATGGCTCCCCAGCAAGTATTTGTTGATGATGCGAACTTAACAAGACAAATAAAGCAAATGCACTCCAACCTGTGCTTTGTAAGAAAAATGTTTACCATTTTTTGTTTGGTTTTGTTTTCAAAGCAAGAAAAAAAATGGAGATTGCCCACATCTGATAGAGTTCTGTTTTCTGTCATTCATCTAGGTATATTGCTGTGAGATTTAGTATAAAGTTTATACAACTAAATGTGAAGGAAAATGAATCCAATTGGACCACAAACTAACACAGAGGACCCAAGCCCTTCCTCAACACAGAAATACACCAAATGGGACAATGTATGGGGAATCAATTAGAATAATTCCAACATGGTGCATCATTTGCCCAGTCACCCTGAGCCCAGAGCTGTTCATTCACACAAGTCCACTGCTCTCATTCAGTGGACCAGAAGAGTCAGAGTCTGCTGGGCCATGGCTCCATAAAACTAGAGGCTCAAGAAGGATGGTGGATAAGGCAGCCACCTGGAGAGCTAACTCTTAGGTCGTCACTGTCGATTTCTGATTATTTTCAGATGACACCGATTTGCGCATTCCCCCCAACAAAGTGAAGCTAAAACATTTTATTTTCTCCAGGGACTTGCCATTTGGCCCACACCGTACTTAATATCAGAAGGAAATGAGCAGGTGCAATCTCATCAGCCAGTGCATGAAGGCATAAGAGGACAGGGCCTCTCAGGATTGTGGCTCATCCTACTATGGGCAGAACTTCCTTTAGTCTTCATTCTTGGATGAATGTGAACATTTTGGGGAGCTGAGGGGGAAGTAGTATTTGGAGAATCAAATGTTTGTGGAAGGTACAAACTCATTTAATTTCTATTTGTTAAATTTTAGTTTAGAAGGAAAGATTTTTCCTGACAAGTAGAGAACAAACTTAATTCATAACAATGCCAAGAAATAAGTTACAGAATTTCAATTCAGTTGCAAACAAACAAACAACAGCAACAAAACTCTAAAAGAAACTACGACTCCCTTATTCCAAGCAAACTTCAGTGTCATTTGCTTGAGGACCAGGAGACAGTGGGGAGTTGTGTCCACATGGTCCCACTGCTCTAAAGTTACTTCCATTGGTGGAACAGGAGTGAGCAGTCTTTGTAAACAAGAAGAAAACACTGTCTTCCTGCTCTCAAGACTTAGGAAGACTCTCCTTACATAACAAGGGAAGGCATTTCAGAATCCATATCTCCATGAGGCTGGAGAGATGGCTCAGCAGTTAAGAGCACTTACCACTCTTGCAAAGGAACTAGTACCCACCTAGTAGCTCACAGCCACGTGTAACTCCAGTTTCAGGAGATCTAATGTGCTCCTCGGGCCTCCATAGGCACTGCACAACTGCACACACACGGTGCACATACACACATGTGGGCAAAATAACCATACACATAAAATAAAAGTAGATACATATTTTTTAAATAATTTCTCTTTCTCTTCTTCCTTGCCAGGATTTGTTGTTTGTCTTCTTTGTAATTGCCACTCTGATTGTGTGTGTGTGTGTGTTTGTGTGTGTGTGTGCATTTGCGGTCTTGCTTTGAATTCCCCTAAATGATTAGTGAAATTGGACATTTTTCCCACATATCTGTTGGCCACTCATGCATTCTGTTTTGGGAAATGTCTGTGCCATCTTTAGTCCATTTTAAAATAATATTTATATTTTTTTAATCTCTTGATTTTTACTTTAGAATTACACTCCTTTTATGTTCTGGATATTAACCTCTTAGTAGACCTACCTATAGTTTACAAATATTTCCTATTCTGTGGGCTGTTACTTTTCTCTGTTGCTCATGTTCTTCTCTATGTGGAAGTTTTAAAGTCCTTTTGTCCATTTCTGGCTTTGCCCCCTATAGTTTACAAATATTTCCTATTCTGTGGGCTGTTACTTTTCTCTGTTGCTCATGTTCTTCTCTATGTGGAAGTTTTAAAGTCCTTTTGTCCATTTCTGGCTTTACCCCTGCTTATAACCAATAAATCCCACACTATGCCTCTGCTCAGAACCATTTCTGTTTTCTTCCGGTAGTTTCAGTTTCCGGTCTTACATGTGCATCTGTAATATATTTTGCATTGATTTTTGCAGCTGGTGAGAGACATCAGTCTAAATTCATCCTTCTGCATGAAAGCAACCAGTTTTCCCAGCATCATTTATTTTATTTTTATTTTGTGTAATTGGGCAAATTACCCAATCCCCTTTGTGTATATTTGGCTCCTTTGTCAAAAATCTGCCATCTAAATGGAGTGAGTGTGGGAAGTAAGACAGTAACAAAAGCAAACAACTAGTGAAAAATGGCTCTGTGCATAAAGTGATGACAGAGTAGAGAAAGGCGGCATGCAGGTTTGGTGAAAGATAGTTTTCAATATCCCCACATCTTGAGAAATACTGTCCTTATCTCCACAGGCTCGGACTTGCCGCATTCCCAGTTACCTTGTCTCTTTGGTTTAGAAACCAACGCCTTATTTAATGAATAATTTGGACACGGGGCTGTCCTCTTTCCTGATAGTGGGCTCAGTCACGTGGCGGATCACCTGTAGCTCTCCAGCCCTCAGAGTTCTGACACAAGCAGGCACCTCCTTACCCGGAACTTTGATGAACTCTGAGTGTACCTCACACTGAAAATGAACCAAAACCGCCTGTTTCTCCTTCTGTAAAGATTATTGTTTTGTCACTCTTTGGAAAGGCATTCGAGAGGGGATGATATTTCCTTTTAAGTGAGTTGTTCATTAATTAATGAAGGTGTATGGTAGAAATATTATATTGATGTCTGTATAGACGATGTTGGAACATAAAAGTTAGATGCTGGAACATGCATGTTAGAGCTAATGGCCCTGCTCATATTACCTGTATGCACATCATGATCTGTTGAGAAGCATTCTCACCACCAAAAACTTATGACTGGAAAGAGATGCTGGCTTTGTGATCCTAGCCAAATGAGTAACTTCTTTAGAAGCCTTACCCCTAAGCCACCTGTTTTCTAATCTCTGCAAAGATCTGGGGTGTGATTTCCAAAGCTTATATTGCATGCAGAAATAAGGTGGGTCTCAGGCTTAAACACATCATTGAAATAAAAGATAGAGTTATTATAATTTTCATTGAGTAGAAATTGGAACTTTTTTTTTCACAATGACTTATGACTTTTGAAACTGTGTTGTTTGTTAGGTTTGGAAAAATAAACGAAATCTTTTAAGTATGTTATTTCAAAAATGAATTCATAACTTATTTATGTGCAAAGATAAGATTGAAGGGCTTACTATAAAAGTTAATATTTGGAAGAATGGTATAGAAATAGTTCTTCAGAAATGTCTGCAGCTACTGATAACTTAAAAATTGACCATAACCTTCCCAAAGTTGTAATTGTGAGAGTTACAACTAACCATCAGAAATATCTGCAGTTTTAAAACCCCTTCCTTTCACATTGATTCTAAAAACTACACTGAATTGAGAAAAAAAAAAGTCAATCTCCTAGATTAAATGTTCAAGGAGAAGGGCTAGAGAGATGGATGGCTCAGTAATATGGCTAAGAACGCTTGTTGCTTTTGGAGAGCACCTGAGATTGCTTCCCATCATCTTCTACTTCCAGGGGATTGAATTACCACTTCTGATCTTTATGGGGTCATGCACACACATGGTACACATACAGCAATGCAGGCATACACACATAAAACATAAATAAGAATATGCTATCTTAGTTAAAGAAGACTGTTCCAACTTACCAAGTGATATAGATTTAAAACTTCAGTTTCACTTAAAAAAATACTAAGTGAATTTTGGTGTGGTACTAATCAGGACACAATTTCGAACTATTTCTGTTTTGCTTATTTGTTTTTTTTTGTTGTTGTTGTTGTTTTTCTTTGTTTTTTGAGACAGGGTTTCTCTGTGTAATAGCCCTAGCTGTCCTGGATCTAGCTTTGTAGACCAGACTGACCTTGAACCCACAGAGATCCATCTCCTAAGTGCTGGGATGAAAAGTGTGTGCCACCACTGCCCAGTGCTCCAACTATTTCTGAAACAACTCCAAACCTACCATTTTGTATGGGCACTTAAGACTAAGCAGCAACCCCAACATTGACAGCTATAAAACCACAATATTGATCTCATTTGAAAAACACTGAAGATGCTCTGAAGTATAAAATATTCAGCCCTGATATATTTTTGGCTAAAAATAAAAAGCACATCCTTCTCGTTAGCATGCAGATTTGCTTTAATCTTTAATAAGTAGTAAACATGCATTCCAAAGGATTATTTTTAAATTGACTTCATTATTTATTATCAGCAAATGTTTGAAATATCTACCTATTTTCTGCACCCATATGCCCAAAATGATGCACATATTTCTTGAGGGAAATGGTGCTGTTACCGGAAAGATTTCAGAAGCCCAGATCTGTGTCTCAGCCTGTACGGTGGGGCAAAGAGTCAGGAGAGAACAGTGTGTGAGCTGCGATGGTGGGTAAGACGGGAGTGGATGGTCAGACACTGAGACTGGTGGTTACAGGCCAGAGAGCAGGGACTGCATGCAGGGATACGCAGAGCTATGCATTCAGTGTGTGTACATACTTGTTGAAGCCGTATTATCAAGTATGAATACTGGAGAATAAAATTAGAAAACCAGACATCTGATTTTCCTCATGACACCTGTTCTGTCGGCAGGAGGTTCCGGCTCTGAGAATTTAATTAAATTAATTAGCTTAATTTAATTAAATTCATAAATCTTGAGGATTAGTAACATTAAGGGAGAATGTTTGGCACAGGACTGGAGATTTGGGTTCTAAGTGGGAGTTCCACTTTTCCCTTCTTTTGCTATAAATATGTATTCACTGTATAAAGTATCCGACTGCACTGTGATGTTTTCGCACATGTATCATGACCACAGTCATCCCTACATTAACCTCTTCTGTCTCCCCCAGCCCTCCTAACAGTGTTCCCCTTCTTACCTCTAATGTCAGCCATCCCTTCCTAGTGTCCATGCTGTATGATGCTAAGTCTCATCCTGTATCCATGTGTAAGAGCTGAGTTTCCAGCTTCTCATAGTGAACTCATTTCCCACTCCTGGGCCCAAGCAAAGTCTGTGCTCCTTTGTTGTACCCCAAGCCACAGGTGGAGGCTTTTGTGCTTCCATTGACCTGATTGGCTAGTTACATCTTAGCATGACTGTTGCTGTGTCCCACGGTTTCGGATTAGTGCTATTTCTTTTTTATTAGATTCTTATAAGTTTTAATCACCCAATTCTGAAATTCCTTCCTTTGTTCACATAGAATTCAAATATATTATCACTAAATCTCATTTGCTTGTGAATTTTTTAATGTATTTTATCATCTATTTTTACTGATCTGATAAAATTAGGTATTATTTAAGCTTTGTTTAACTTTTAAGACTTATTGTGTGGTTCCTCTTTCCCTCTCTTCTTGTTGACCACCAAGTCGAGACTGGAAAGAGGCAGAAGGGGCCACAAAGTAAACTTTTTATCTCACCCATGAGCTTAAACATAGACAGCCCTCCATGAGACAGATTTCAGTGAATCAGCTCAGTTTTATTTCAGACTATAAGGAAGATATAGGATTGGGGAGCCTGGGGACAAATTCTAATTTGCATTAAGTGTCTTTCTCCTATCACAAGGCTTAGTAAGTAGCAGTAGGGTCCTATAGCAGAGCTTCCAGCACAAGTCTTCTTAGCAGGGATCTGTGCCAAGGGTCAAACTAAAGATGAATCAGGCATCTGGTTTAGAGACAGCTTTCATATAAAGTCAGTCCTCTAGGCCCAGGGACATTCTCTGGATACTGGCAGGCAGAAAGCAGGAAGCTTTACTGGAGGGAGGAAGCTCCATATTGCTGACCTTAGAGAAAAAGCTGCTGGACTTATGGCAGACTAGAACCTCTAACCAGCCAGCAATGTCTTCCAACAACTTATGGCTAAAATTTAATCTATTTTATATTCTATTGAATAGGCTCCTAAAGATAAATAGATCTTTCGCTGTTAGATGAAATATTCATTAGGATGTTGTCTATTTGATCTATGGTACAGTTTAACTTTCTATTTCTTTAGTGGGGTGTGTGAGTGTGTGTGTGTGAGAGAGAGAGAGAGAGTGTGAGTGTGTGTGTGTGTGTGTGTGTGTGTGTGTGTGAGAGAGAGAGAGAGAGAGAGAGAGAGAGAGAGAGAGAGAGAGAGAGAGAGAGAGAGAGAAAGAGAGAGAGAGATCTGTTTGCCCATTATTCAGAGTGGTATATAGAAATCTACTTTTGGTGTATCTGGGTCTATATCATCCTCTATTTCAAGTAGTATTTGTCTTATGAAATTTGCTGCATATATATTACATATACTTTGATTGACTAGTTCCCTTCTCACTGTGTCCCTTTATTTCTTCCAACTGAATTTTGTTGCAGTCTGCCTTGTTGGATACAAGAATGATACATAGTATCCATTCTTGTTTTCTTTCAGGTTCTACTCACTTGTAGGACTTTCTGTCCTGCCCCTTTTAGTCAGTATATTTCTCCTTTAGAGAGGTGTGTTTCTTGCAGGCAGAAATTGTTGGGTCTTGGTTTTTAAATCCAATTGTATCATTTGCATCTTTATTTAGGGAATCAAGATTATTTACAGTGAAAATTATCATTGATAAAGTTACATACTGACTCTTGTCATTTATCTGTGTTCTTTTATTGTTCTGAGGAACTGTGGTTTTCTTTCATTCTACTCATCTGAGAAACTCAGTGGTTTACTAAATCACCACATGGATGTATTCTAGTCCTCAGCATGATCTTTCATTTCTTATGTTTCTCTGGTTTGTTTGATTTCCCCTTTTTATGTGGACACTCAGTGCTTCTAATATTCTTCCTTCATTAGCACATTTGGTAGTTTAACTGTGCGATGATGCATACAGGTCCTTTTCTGATTGTTCTATTTGGTATTCTAGATACTTACTACACTTGGATTTCCAAGATTTGAGACAATTTCTGGTATTCTTTGCTAAACATGTTCTATTCATTTAGCCAGGAATTTGGATCTTTCATGTGTTTCTGTTTTGCATAAATTTCACATCTCATGCCCAAAGGCTTTGCATTATTTTATTAAAATTTGCTTTTCTTTATTATCAGAGTTGGTAAGTCATCAGCCTATCTTGAAGGTGTGCTGCTCTTTCTTCTGCTTAATGTGGTCTGTTGCCAAGTCATTCTAAAAAGATTCTGTTTGCTCCACTGTAATTTAAATTTACAAACTTTCTATTTGACTGTTCTCAGAACTTCTTTTAGCAAACCACTCTTTCAGATCTCACATTACTTTTCTTAGCTCATTCTGCTACTGATTCATGAATTCACTGACCATTTTTAATTTTACTAGCTTGAGCAACCACACAACAGCCTTACCATCTCAAGGTTTTATAGTTGAAAGAAACTTTGTAATGACTTCAGGGAAACTTCCCTCTTTAAGTTGAGAAATGACTCCTCAAGAACCACACAACCTGTTAAAAGCACTCATGTCTTCTCTCCATAGCCAAGACTGTTGCCAACACCAGCCTCCTTCCCTGAGAGACTTGGAGACAAGGAGAGATGCCCATCTCCAGAAACCTTTTGCCACTTGTCATACTCATTCATGCCTTCTCCAAAAAACTGGTGATAAAGTAGCAGTAAGAGCAAAGTGTCTTTACACATCTGTAAAGAAACATAGAGAACATGCCATTGGGAGGGAAAAACCTTGCTTTTCCACCAAACTTTTATCTGTACATAAAAAGTCAGTTGGATTGGCATTGTTCAGAGAGAGAGAGAGAGAATGAGAGTGAGTGAGAGAGAGAATAAGAGAGAGAGAATGAGAGAGAGAATGAGAGAGAGAGAGAGAGAGAGAGAGAGAGAGAGAGAGAGAGAGAACGAGCCTACTGAGCACCAGCCATGGTGCGTGAAATAAGCTCCTGAGAATGAAATAGAATCTAAGGAGAAGACTCTCAGAATCTAGTAGGGGAACTAAAAGCATCTTCAGGAATGAAGGCTGGGGCTAGTTTCTGTGTCACAAGTCTTCCTGAAGAGTGACGCCTGAGACTGGAATGTGATGATGTCGCCCAGTACTAAAGAGGTGATCATAAGCTAATTCTCTACTTTTCAAAGCAAAGTGTGGGTGGTTGCTTCCCTTGCTTAGGTGAAGGATAGGATAAAGAATGAATGGTTGCACAGTGACATGGAGAAGCTGGTGTGATGAAGATGACAATGAAGATGATCCCCACTGCCTTCTCACTGTGGCCACCAGGCTGCTTGCTTTTCAGACATCTCATCTGTATTCATGATGACTTTGTTAAGTGAACACAATAACTCAGTGCCAGTTTTCTAAAGAAACAAGGCAATGGGAGGTCTATTAACCTTCTCAGAGCTGTCAGATAGAATCAGAGCTGAACTGAGGTCTGATCCAAATATCCAGTTTCCTGTTTCTCTCTTGATTGGAATGCATCAATTGTACAGAGTAAAGCATTTTGCTCTTGCATTTTTATGCACATAAAGTACTGCCATCATTTCCTCTCTGTATCACCTTTCCCTAGTTCCCCTCCCAGTTTTCCCTTTTCACATCTTGAATAGTCTCTCTTCTACTTTTATGTCCATTCCTCCCACGGATTCTACATGAGAGAAGAATATACAGGGCCTGTTTTGCGTTATCAATTTATTTTGCTTACTATGATAACCTTCAGTTCCATCCATTTTCCTGCAAATGATATAATTTCACACTTCCTTTTGGATGAAAAAGAAAACTCTGTAAGTATCCTTCATTATCTTTCTCTATTCACCCACTGATGGGCACCTGGGAAGATTTGATAACTTGGTTCCCAATGATCATGGTTGTGTAGGTGTCTATTGTTAGAGTGTTGCAATTTGGGGGGGGGATATCCAAAGTCTTATTCATAAACTACCCAGGTGTGCTTTTGTGTATGAATATTCTCTAGAAAGACTTGAATTGCTTTTTTATATATATCCCCAATTAAGTTTTGTGAATTAAAAAGCTACATCAGCACATTAGGCAAGTGTGTTGAAGTAGCTTATGAGGCTGAACAGAAAAAGATGTAGTCCCTTGCAGGTAGGTGATATTCAGCTGCTATTACTAGATGTCATTTCAAAGTGAGGTCATGTTTAAATGTATACAAGTCACCAGGGCAGGGTTCTCAAGCTGTTCCCCAGGGCTTATCCTTCATGTTTCCCAGTATGTGTCTCATCTGGGTTCTGGGAGCCCTACTCACTGGCATCCAATTTACAATCAAGCTTTAAAAGCTTGGTAGCATTAAATGACTAATGTAGTCATGATGGACATATAGAAAGTAAGCCATTCATATATCATATTCTATATGTCTACCCACCATTATTGTTTCATCTCATCTTAAATATTAAACAGCTCTTTTCTTATTGCTTTATATTATGCCATTATGGTAGTTTTTAGGACAACATAATGTCCCCAAGTTTGAATAATAGACTACAGATTTCCATTAAGCAAAAACTCACTGTCCACCACATTCTGTTTAGACTTTTGTAAGTAGAGATGCAGCCAGTTATTTGGTACTTAAGAATCACCCCTCTCTGGTAAAACAAGAAGAAAGTTCTGAGACCTCTCTGTTGGTTTTGGCTGCACATCGATGTGACTGCTGTATGGGTGGGAAGATCGCATCCCCGAGACTCTCCTAGAGATGTTGTCCTAGTCTGTGAACAGGTGGTATGACAGCTCAAAAAGAGTAGCTGTTCCTACCTGCCTGGAGCCAGCTCCATCTAAAGACGGCCACCTGGTCCCTCTGTTCTTTGTAGGGGTTTATTAATTAGAGTAGTTCAAAATGACTTCCCACCACTATACTCTGTACTGTAACTGTCTTCATGTCATCTCATACTTGAATGTTTCATTTACTCGGGATGCCAGGAGACAAAGACGGAACTGGAGAGCTGTCTAACTCTGTTGTAAGAATCATTGTATGGGAAGAGCAGTTTGGTGGGTCTTGAAGGGCAGAACATGGGAGCCTTAGACAGGCAGAACCAGCTTCTCACACAGAAGCTTCCCCAGGCCAAGGGGTCAGCTTGTCTGAAGTATACAATGTATAAACTGTGAGCATGGGGTGTGATATCAGCACCAGTGGGGACATGATGCAGCCACAAGTCTTGGTGTTCTTGTATAATTAACATGCCTGTAACAGTCAGATTGCAAGAGGTATATTCTAATGTTGCATGATTTAATCTAACACTATATAGGTTCTATAGATTGGATTATAAATGTGTAAGAAACATTACATAGGACCTGGGAGATGGATCTGGTAAGAAATAAAACATAGACTTCCTTCTTCTTATCTGTCCCCTAACCTCATAATGTTAAGTTTTGGTTTTCCTTCTCTGAATGCACAGTTTTATTCTCTGAAGCTTGGGTCTACTTTAAGTTGGATACCTGAGAGTTGAGATGGACATTGAAGCCCTGTGGGAGTTCTGTGATCTGGATCTAAGGGTTTCACAGAGGTTAGGGAACTGATTCTTCACACAGTAAATATGTTTTGCCCCTAATACAAAGAATTTAAGATGGAATGGGAGCAGAGGTCAGGCTAGTAGGAGTGTGGGCATCACACAGTGAGCTGGTGCTGTAGGTTGGGAAAATGGGATTGACTGTGTGTAGTGGGAGCTGCAGGCTGTGTTCCGCCCCAGCTCCTGGTCGCCTGGCTAGCTTATGCCCCGAAATAACAACACACAAACTGTATTCTTTTAAACACTGCTTGGCTCATTATATCTAGCCTCTTCTCGGCTAACTCTTGCACCTGGACTAGCCCATTTCTAATAATGTGTGTAGCACCCCAAGGTGCGCTTACTGGGAAGATTCTAGCCTACGTCGATCCTGGGTCAGAGCTTCAACGCGTCTGCCCCAAAGAAGAGCGCTATCGAGTCTGAGCTCACTTCCTCTTCCTCCCAGCATTCTGTTCTGTTTACTCCACCCACCTATGTTCTAACCTATGAGGGCCAAGCAGTTTCTTTATTTTTTAACCAATGACCTTCCTCCATCATTTCCCCCTTTTCTGTTTAAACAAAAAAAAAGGAAGGCTTTAACTTTAACATAGCAAAATTACATATAACAAAACAGTTATCAAGTAAAAATTACAATATTTACATCTATTTTATCTTTATCATAACTAAGGAAAACTATAACTAACTATTCTTCAACTCCATCAAAGACTCCAGAAAGATACAATATTACCTAAGAAAACAAGAAATAAGCAACTTTCAAACTCTAGAAATGACAGAGACATCTCGCTGCCTTGACAGTCACCTAAAGTTTCTCTGTACCGTTGGGGCATCCATCTTCATCCTTCAGGCCCATAGTTTCCAGCAGACATTTCCATGAAGCAGGAAATTTCAAAGGCAGTTCAGTCACTATCTGCTGTGTCCTGCAGAATGTCTCACAGACTCTTTCATGAATCAGGAACCCTGAAAGATCATCTCACCTTTACGCAGGTTCAGCAGTCCTCTCTCTGTGGGTTCTTTGTGTACAGTTTATGCAACAGTCGAGGCAAGAGGAGTTTCTTGCCCAAATGGCTATCAAACTCCATAAGGATCCTCTTCGATGCCCATCTTCTTCTTGAAGTAGATTGGTGCTGCCAGGAGCAGAGTGTCTTATTGTCATGAAAAGTCCTAAGTTATTAAAACATTAAATAGCATATTCCGTAGTCTTTGAAAGATATGAAGAATGTCTATCTAAAATATATCTATGTACATCTAGAAAATCTAACATGACTACAAACTTGACTATAGATATATAACTATCCATTAACAACTTATATACGTAACATTTTTACATGAGCTACACAATCACAATACCTTAATCAATATCAGAAATACATATACATATAACAAAATTGACCTTAAATTTAAATCTCTAAAGCAAAATCCATATCAATGCAAATTATTCATACCTATATCATATCCCCCCTTAAATGTAAAAGAACATTTATAAACAATATTTGGGAATATGGACATAGTTATTTCTCTCCAAACTGCTTCCTGCTGAATGGGGGTGCTGTTAATCAGATATTTCAGTGTATAACTTGTGTGCTAGGTTCATCTCAGTCATCAATTGAGTGAAGTAATTTTTTGAAGGTGTTCACAGCAACCTTTCAGGAGGGCGTGGTCTATCATACCATATTGGGATGGAAGCAATCCGCAGGGTGTCATCGTCTGTGAAAACAAAAGAAGAATCTCTTTTCCAACGTATCATATCCTTAGATCCAAATTCTGAAGTCAAGGTATTTTCAAAATATCTATGTTGGATTAGTTCAGTAGCATTTATAAACAAATATCTTTTAACAGCTATTGCTCCTTCCTCAGCATCAAACAATTCAAACAGAGTATAATAGCATATAGTATCAAGATTCTCTTTTATTTTCCAACTTGGTGCGGCTTTGTTTTAATCTCTATTTCGTTTATTTTTACTTATATTTTATATTCTCTGTATATATTTGTCCTGGAATAACTCTGTAGATCAGGCTATCCTTGAACTCTCAGAGATCCCTCTGTCTCTGCCTCCCAGGCATTGGGATTAAAGGTGTGTACTGCCACACCTTGAAGTCACAGAGGTCAATCTCCCTCTGCCTTCCAAGTGTTGGGATTAAAGGTGTGTACTACCACACCCAACTACTTCCTTATTTTTGTTTTTTTACTTTTAAGAACTTTAACTTTTACTCTGCATATATTTTTAAATACACTGTAAATCATTTAAAGTTTTCTTTGTCTTTGAATCTCTCTTTACTGTATATCTCTCTTTTTCTGACCACATGAGTCTTTAATTTACCAAGCCATATCACTAGGACAAAAGCCGTGTCTTTGACAGCTGGATCCAGCCCATTCCTTAGCTTTCCAGCCTCATGGTAGAGATACCGGCTGTAGCTATTTTTATTGCCACAAGTCTAAGTCTATGGCGTTTCAAGCTCCCTGCCAGCAAGCAAGCTGCAACAGACCACACTCAAGTCCTCTCTCTGTAGTCGGCCCTCCTGCCTCAAACAGAGTTTGCCCTGGCAGGACGGCCCAGAAAGCCCACATTTTAAAACAACACAACTTTTTTCCTGCTATGGCTGAAAACAAACAAGCATGCAGTCAGCTTTTATCAATACCATTTAAGTGTTGCATGGCAGGACCTCTTAAAAGAGCTGCAAGGTTTTGTAGCTAAAGCTGAGTCAGGAAGCCTCAGCACTTGCTTGCTTGCTTGCCTCTAGCAAGCAGAGCAGACCCGAGAAATTACTGCTACCAAGAAAACATGCTTTACTCTATTCTTTCCCAAGCTTTCTCAGGCTTTCTGTGGATATAGTTGTCCACACGTTGGGGGCCATTCTGTAGTGGGAGCTGCGGGCTGTGTTCCTGCCGCCCCAGCTCCTGGTCGCCTGGCTAGCTTATGCCCCGAAATAACAACACACAAACTGTATTCTTTTAAACACTGCTTGGCCCATTATATCTAGCCTCTTCTCGGCTAACTCTCGCACCTGGACTAGCCCATTTCTAATAATGTGTGTAGCACCCCAAGATATGCTTACCGGGAAGATTCTAGTCTACGTCCATCCTGGGTCAGAGCTTCATCGCGTCTGCCCCAGAGAGGAGAGCTATCGAGTCTGAGCTTACTTCCTCTTCCTCCCAGCATTCTGTTCTGTTTACTCCACCCACCTATGTTCTAACCTATGAGGGCCAAGCAGTTTTTATTTTTTAACCAATGACCTTCCTCCATCAACTGTGGTAGATGAGGCTAGGGAGGAAAGTTGGCTCAGGGTTAATATATTTTTCTTTGCATAAGAATTTTAATCTAAATTTCTAGATGTTACTAATGAATTAACACACACATATGCACAACAACACACACATGTGCAATGCAGAAGAACAAAAGCAAAATATATCCTTTTGCTAATTTTAAGCAGTGGGACATTAGTTTGCAGTATATCATTCCATTTGGCGCACACCGAGTCTTTGAGATTCAAACAAAATGAGGACTGTGAAGCCCCTCTCCTCCCCCAAAATTCCATGAATGAATATCAGCTGTTTGGCTCATTGGTTAGGATGGGGTGGCTTTTAGGCAACCAGATGTTCCCATCTGCCCTCCTTTTTGAGACACAGCCTGTATCAATAAATGGAAAATAAGTTATTTGTAACCTCACTCTTGCTTTTTAGTGTGCTATATTTTACTTCTAGATGGTTGAATAAATTAACATGTAAGACCTTGATGAGTGTATCCATAATCCCCCAAGATGCACACACAGCACAAAAGAAGGCGAGGATAGTTAACTACCCACTCTTAAGCAAACATGTCTCAGATCTTGTTTGTAATGGTCCAGTCCATCAATTACTAATCAGGTACCGTAAGGACATTGCCAGAGTATCTGCTTTTAACCCTTGTAGGGAAAAGTTGGCAAAAGTGTGAGCTTAGGAGGTTCTCATAATGTTGAACTAACATTTGCTTGTTTGGAGAGAAAGAGGAGGATTCACTGAATCTGTCTAACCTCGAGTTTGTTACTCTGGGATACTCTAGAAATGTCCCAGAAATTTCCATGCCCACAAGGGTCCAAAACACACAAACATCTGCATAATACTTGTTCACAATAAAGGGTTTCACGATGAGGAGGGTCTGACTTAGAAACTTCCCTGTCACCAGTCAGCCGCGTCATCACTGTTTTCCAACCCTGTTGGCTTTGTTTGACTTTGAGTTTTGTTGATTTACAGGACACCATTACTTACATCTGGCTGGCCAGGAAGTCACTATACAAACCAGACTGGCCTCAAATTCAGCCTTTTTCTGCCTCTTGAATGCTGGGATTATTAAGGGTGTTCCATACCAGGCAGACCCCGGGCTTTCTCTGTATAATGTGTGTCTAAGGAGTATCTGTGGTGGGAGGAAATCAATCACCCTCATTATTCAACCACATCATGCAGAACAGTGCTAATGGATCACATACTGCTATGTGGGCAGACGCTAAAGCTCTAGCCATTGCTAAGCTAGGAGAATTAGAGAGGCTAGCTCACCTTGCCTGGCTCCCAGCTGTGCCAGTAAAGAACATTTCCATGTCAATTTATGAGAGTCTTGATGGAGAAGCCAAGCCCTCATCCTCAGAGGTTTTTCTGGTCACTAGATGGATTCAGGACTATCTCAGGAGTGTTTGAGGACCACACTGGTTACATACTGGTCATATGATCTGAATAAGGCATGGGATGCTTCACAGCTAGGATTTTTCTCTATATACTGGGGTTGATGTTCAAAACCAGCAAAAAGTCAACAAACTAACACACTACACTATCTGTCTCTTAAGTCTGTTGTGAGACAGAGTCAGGTGAAAATGAAGGAGATTGCCACATCCCTTCAGAGTACATGATTGCCAGATGGCGCATTTGTTTCTCTTTACAGTTAGTGACCACAAATGTAACAGTTGAAAAGCACACAGTCTGTGTTATCCCACAGTGCTGGAGATAAGAAGTCAAAAATGGGTCATGTCAGACTATAGTTAAAGTGTCAGCAGAGTCTGAAACTGGGGGATTCGGGCCCTTGCCATTTTCAGTTTCTAGAAGCATCCTGAATTCCTTGGTTCATGGTTCCTTTTTCCATCTTCAAAACCAGCAAGATAGTTCTAAAGACCCTGCCCACTCCCTCACATTATACTGTGTAGGCATCTGTTGATAGGTTTTCTTTTGAGACAAAGGTGCCCTGGGACCCTTTCATATCACAGTGCCACCTCCCCACACCCCTGGACCCTGACCCACCTTGACATCAAAATTACATCTTGTTTCATTATCTTTTGTTGACGTTGTATCTAAGGTGATCTTTTCAAGGAGATGTGGGTTGTTGGTGACTGGTAAGACAGGAAGTAATGCAGATGGAGTTGGTAGATGAGAGCCTGACCTGGGTTCACCAATGTCTGCTCAAATCACAGAGAACAAGAGTGCCAGTCGAGAGTCTCTATCTTTCCCACTTCTGAGACTCTGCCTTTTGCCTCACTTGTTCTTCACTCTGAGCTCAGCCTGATTCATGATCCAGTTATAAAGTCCAGAACGCAGATCAAGGTGAGGTAGCCTAGAAGCGCTGCAGGATAGGACCAGGGTATTTTGAGCATGTTGGTGCCGAGGAACTTCTCCTGTAGGGTGTAGTGGCTTCTGCTAAGTAGGGAACTAAGCCTGGTCACTCAGCTTTAAATGTTCTTCAGGTTCTTCTCATCTCCTTAGTCTCACCTGTCCCTCAAATTTCCTCTCTGTCACCATCCATCACCATAGATGTATCAGGGACATGATTACTTGTTGATATGACATTGCAACCAGGTGGTCAGGATCTAGGATTACTTCCTCACCTACAGAATGTGAAAAAGCACTCCTCTATCTATCTATCTATGTTTTGTCTTTCTTGCTTAAAAGAAAGTCTATTCTCCAGATTTTGCCTTTTCTATTCTTATTGACTGTGTTAGGAATATTTTCCCAAAGACTTGAGTTGATGACCCTTTTTCCAAAGAGAGCCTAAAATATTGACCATAAATATCACCTCAGCTTCCTGTCACCCCTTATACATACAGTCTGGAATGCAATCCCAGCCTCAGAACTCCATCTTTGGAGGCCTCTCCCCCTGTGCCCATTGAATTTTGACCCTCCCTGGGGAGGATCAAGGTAGCCCGCCAAACCTTGACCCCTACCCAGGAAGGGTCAAGACCACTCCCACAGGCTATTTAAAATGTGCCCCCAAATATAAACACCTGGTTTTCCCCTTTCCTCTCAGGTGGTCGTGTTGGCAGCTTCTCGTTCCCTTCAGGGCTACCCGGGAGAGCAGGAGCCCAATTAAACCTGAATATCTTTTAATTTGGTCTGATTTGGTTTGGTTGGGATTAATTGTGTCAGCCGTGAGCTCACTTTAGGAAAACATTCCTAACAGACTGGAAGAGTGTTGAAGTCATATGTTTGAGGGTTGAAGAATTTCTGCCAGCCTGAAGAGGCAATGAATATCTGATAAGATGTTGGCTGCCTTGATGCCTCTTCCTGTCACCATCTTCTCCACGTCCTGGAAGTTTATTCAGTCATAATCGCCTCCCTGACTGCAACAAGACTTGAGATCAATATTGGAAAGGACTCTAGCACTCCCATCTCTTTGGTGGTTGTTGGAAATTCCCTTTAAAGGGTCAATGTTTAATGGAAACCCTGCTGCAGTAAGTGCTTGATAACTAGGAAGGTGGGGCATGTTGTGACTACTGCCATCTCCACTGTCAGAGGCTTCCTTCTTGTGCCGTGACGGGTGGAGGGTCCAGCCCTTCAGTGCAGAAATGAACATTCAGTTAGGTAATGAGAAAGGAAGGCGTACTGTTTTGTAAGCCGAGATAGATATTACTGACCGTGGGGAGGAAAGACCCTCTACTTTTCCTACCTCGAAGGTCAACTACAGCCCTTAAGGCAGGCAGCACAAAGCACCTTGCCATTTCTGGTGTTCCTAGGCTCAGCCTGAGCTTCACAGGGGTCAGGGATTCACATAGTTTGACATTAAGAACTACCTTAGAGCATAGGGGCCAGGGGATCTGTAACTTCACGTGAAGCTAGATTCCTAGATTGAAAAGTCAATTTTCTAATCTCCTTCGTAGGACTGTCTTAGTTTGGTTTCTATTGCTGTTATAATCCTGATGGCCACAAGAAACTTCGGCAGTAAAGGGTTTGCTTCATCTTATAGCTTACATCCACCGTAAAGGGAAGGCAGGGCAGAAACTCAGGACAGGAACCTGAAGGCAGAAATTAGAGCAGAAGCCATTTACTGGGTTGCTCTCCTTCTCCCCACCCCCACCCCCGGATAACCTGTCCAGAGTTGAGATCACCCACAGTGGGCTGTGCTTTTGCACATTAATCATTAATCAAGAAAATGCCCCACAGATGTGCCTACCAGTCATTATGATAGAGGCATCTTTCAACTGATGTTCTCTCTTCCCAGATGAGACTGGCTGTTGGGAAGTTGGCAGAATCTAATCGCACAGGGACCAAACAATCTACCACAGCAGTCAAACGCAGCTTTTTCTTTTTACTTAGTGTGAGGGCACAAGTCATCCCAGGGAGCCTCTGGACTTCCTTTGCCTGCTTTGGGATTGTGGTGCTTTGTGACAGCATTCTCTCTGTCTTAGTTCATTGTCAAACCAGAGAACGTCAAATAATTTCAGTCGGATAAAAAGACAAACTTCTACCTCCCCATATCAAGTGCATTCTTAAGTTTACAGTCTGAATACTTTTAGTATTTAAGACAAATTTGTTCTTTAATAGCAGTGCAGAATATTCCTAAAAATGGATTATAGAGGATCATAAATACAACCCATGATCTTATCACCACGTATTGAATATATCAATTCACATGGAATTGAATAATAGGCTTATGGAAGGAGAAAATGAAAATGGGTTTAGACTAGAGTTCAGCGGTTTCCTGCTGTGAGTGGTCCACTGATTCCACAATCTCCCAGCCCAAAAGCATTGGCCTCTTGATGACGGCCTCAGCATACACCGACCACCACTATATGATGGCTTAGCCTTAACTAGTGGCCTAAATCATCCAAATGTGTTCTCTGATCCATCACACCTCATGCTTGTCACTTTGCCATAGTCTGTAGTCAAAGCTGTTTCTTCATTAAAAACCCAAACAAAACAAAAGATTTCACAAAATTGTCAACTTTCGGATTTATCTCCAAGCTCGCATATCTCCTATGTCTCACTGCACAGTCTGAGCTTTAGAGACATATGTTCCCAAAGAGCATCTGGGCTGTGTCTACTTTTGTTTGAATGCTGTGTTTTTTCATAAGCGGGGGAGGGATTTTGATATCACACATAAAGTGACAAGGGTGAACTCAATACGTCAGAAGACCTTCAAGCTATTCCCAGAAAAAGATCACACGACCTTGCCAATGGGCCAAGTCATAGGCTGAAATAGAACCCCCAAATCTTTCTGTCTGCTGGATTAAAATGAACAATTGCTTTGCATTATCTTTCCTAGCCTGACATGGCTCCGGTTGGATTGCTTCAGGGCTCTACCACACAAGGCAAGATGTCCCTTTTTATGGAAACCCTTCTTCACACTCTTTTTATTTTATAAAGGGAGAAACTGAGGTCAGAGTAAGAGGGATGTTTTGCTTAATGTTAGGTTATGATGCAGTTGTGAAAACCAAAGCTTAGACCTATGTCTGAGCTCAGCCATTTTTCAACTGTCGCACATGTGTCCCTCCACGGTAAGTCTCCTGTCTTTCTGAGTCCCATCTTCCTTGCTTATCCATAAGATGGTATATTTTTTTCTGTGTTGCTCTCACAGGAATGTTTGGAGGGCCCATGTAGATAAGAAGCTGAACAGAAGCTTTGTGAAACACTAGCGCCATGTTAAAATAAGACATTTATGTTAAATAGTGTCATTTCTTTAGCAAATGGGAAGATCTTACTGGAAAAGTCACATTTTACCATTCTGGATATAGGTCCAAGGATGGGGAGTGGCTAGATAAATACATTAAATCCCACAGACCCCTTAGGATCAGCTCAAGAGTCTTATGTCCAGAGAGTTATTTGGCATAACATTCAGAAGCAACACTTGGGAGCATGGTGGTTTTCATGGAAACCTCCACCCTTCATTCTTCTCATCAAGAAGCTACTACCAAGCATTAGAGACAGGTTTGCAGTTTCCTGAAGATACTCCCCAACCAGCTCCAGTCAGTGTCCACTCCCTCTGAAACTCATAAATCTCGCATTGCAGCTGTCATTAGCTATCATATGAAATACCCGGCACAGGCTAATTTTATAAATGAAAGAGGTTCATTCATCTCAGTTGTGAGTCTCAAAATTCAAACACATGCTGTGGGTCCTTGTAATGCCTTAGTTGAGTTATTTCGGGGAGGCGCATCTGAGGGGATATGTGGATCAAGGCTCACATCTCAAGGTAGAAAGCATAGTGCTGAGTGAGTTTTCCCAGCAAGGCTATCATGAGTGGATCAAGAGAGGCAGTATAAAGAATACTTAAATCCTGAACCAATTCTGAGGGCACTCCCTCATGTCCCAAAGGCCCACCCATTATTAGAGCTTCCAACCATTCCCTACTCCTTCTACCTCTAGTACCACGCCTCCAACTCTTGGGCCTTCAGGAACACTTGAGGATGCTGAAAATGTATCCAAACTACTTTATTTATGTGGAAGCTTTCTGAGCTTACTTAAGTGAGAAGGTCTAAAATAGCAGATTGTATGGTCCGTTGCAGACATCGTGAATTCATCACAGAATAACAGATCATTTCATACTTACTGATGCCAAGTCTGATGAGTCATTTCAATATGTGTTATCTTATTTAGTCATCATATCCATCTATAAATAGGAACTGATTGTGTCCACATTTTATAAAGAGACTGAATCTTAAATATGGGAAATCACACTGCTACTGTTACACAGTAAGGAATCTTTGTGGCAGGGGTTTGAGCCCAGATGGTGCTCACTCTGGGGGTCATGTACACTAAGCAGTCACTAAACTTCTTAGGGGCCTTTTCAGGATTTAAGAATCCTTCTGATGCTGATCACCGTGGGACTGAGGCTAAGAGATGATGAGACAGTCTCTTCCAACATTTAAATCCCTTAGGTTGGCTTACTTTAAGGCATGTCTTTGCTTTACCACAAATTTATATACTGGGTGCATGTGTAGTTTTCTCCTGTCATCATCATGGTGTGTGTATGTGTGTGTGCACATTCATGCACATAATTGTATTCTGTATAACATGATAATCTCAAGTTTCATACATTCCACTGCAAATGATATGATTTTGTTCTTTGTGGATGAAGCAAACTCTATTGCATATCTATACCTTATTTTTTTACCCATTAATCTGTTGCTAGGCATTTAGACTGATCTCCATAACTTGTACCGTGGAAATAGAGTTTTAATAAACGTGGACATACAGGTGTCACTATTGTACACTGACTTAGATACCTTTGGGCATCCACACTGATTTTCATGGTGGCTGGAATACTTTACATTACCACCAGCACTGTATGAGGTCCCACCTCATCCTTGTCAGAGTTTTTGATAGTTTGATTCCTTAAGGACATGAAAGGTATGAGATTTGTCACATTGCTGTTTTATGAGCGAAGAAACCAATACCAAGAAGGGCTATGCTACTAGTCACATTACCAGCCAGTAAACTGAACAAGTCCTCAAGCCTGAAGTCTTTCTCCAGAGTGCCTTCTATTTCAGTCTAACATTGAGAAATGCTTACACCGTTGCTCCTTCTACAGTATTGGATATATCTTACTAAAATGTGTCAGATGAAATCTGAGAGGAATTCTATGTTTCAACGTAGGAAATGAATGTATGGCACAGGAGATGACTCCCTTAATAGACCAGTACACAGGCACTAAGACCAACAATTAATAAGTTGGACCTCATGAAACTGAGAAGCTTCTGTAAGGCAAAGCACATCACAAACAGTGGGAAAACAATAGAGAACCCAGCCTTACCCTTTCTCAGGAAGAAGAAATCTTGGGAAGAGATGGCAACGAAGGCATATGTCATTGCTTGTCCCCCAACCTGAGCTTGACAACCCCTGAAAGCTGGAAGGGCCTTGGTAACCTGGGGTCAGATTTGACCCAACTTAGGGCTGTGAAAAAATAAGTCCATCTGAATAAAGAGGGCTTACAATGGCCCTGTTGCTGTGACTTTAAAGAACTTCTGGTTTCACATTCTTGATAACTACATGAATGGGACTGGCTTTGAATTGGCCCTTTGTGCAAAGAGATGAAACCCCCATGCAGAAAGGTTACCCTACCAATGCCACATAAGGCAGGAAAAGGAGGGCTAGAATGTGAACAACAGTCCTT
The DNA here is from genome assembly GCF_950005125.1 of Chionomys nivalis. Taxonomy (NCBI): domain Eukaryota; kingdom Metazoa; phylum Chordata; class Mammalia; order Rodentia; family Cricetidae; genus Chionomys; species Chionomys nivalis. Next base: position 90,685,414 of record NC_080087.1, read on the forward strand.
CAACACAGCAGGTCAGTACCATCTATGGGTTTATGTTTACACTTTGCTTATTTTGCATCATAAATAAAGAAGCACGAGGAAGCACTTACTTTTATTTAATTTATTTTTGCAAAATTTGTTGCAATTATTGCAGCCACTTATTTTTGTCAAGACCCTATCCTTTTTATTCCTATCTCCTACATAAGGCATGCTCGTGTAGGGGTCCTTTGAAAGCAAGTGGTGTGCTTAGTGTAATGAGAGAACAAGGCATCTTGGGAAGTTTCATCTCACTGACTGAATTCGTGTCATGATCTGGGAACCTGGAAATAATTCTGAAGTAAAGGGCAGGCCAGGCAAGGATGGCATGGGTGATCTCACTCAGAAACTCCCCTATTTCACTCTGTTAGTGCTGAATGACCATGAGCTTCTGAAAGGCTCAAGGACTCGTCTGCAGCAGGAAACAATAACAGTCTTTCAAAGCTGGGTCTACATGAGTTTGGGGCATTCATGCTGGTCACCAACCTCGAGGTAAGAGAGGATGAGGATACTCAATATTTGTGCTGTTTTTGGGTAGAGTTTACTGCAGTGTGTTCCTCAACAAATGCTTACTTGGGGGTTATAAAAAAAACACTGCAGTATACACAGAAGGATTCGGTTTCATGATGTCTTTAATTTCAGGTGAAAAGGGTTATTCAGTTATAGATGACCATTGGATGTAAAGTGGAGAAGGAAAAATAAGCTTAACCTTGGTCTGCTTTAGAATCTGGGAAAGACGAATACTATTGAAAAGTAACTAACTTTTTCAACGCTTACTGTATAATAGGTTCCATATACCAAGGCTTTTAAACACCACACCTTCCTTAACTCTCATGACAGATGCAGTAAGTGGATCTTAACCAGGACCGAGACTCCAGTTCATCCTTATTGGACGGAGAGCAAAAGCTGAACATACTGCTCAGACTTCTCTGAACAGCTCTCTACACATGCACCCAGGGAATGGCAATGTGTTAGTCAATGTTCTACTCATGTGAAGAGACGCCGTGACCATGGCAATGTTTATAAAGAAAAGCATTCAATTGGAGCTGGTTTACATCTCAGAAGTTTAGTCCACTATCAGCAGGCCAGGAAGCATGCTGGTATGCAGGCAGACAGTGCTGGAGAAGGAACTGGGAGGTCTACATCAGGATCCACAGGCAACAGGAAGAGAGAGAGCCACTGGGCCTGCCTTGGGCTTCTAAAACTCCAATGCCAAGACACCAGAGACATACTTCCCCCAACAAGGCAACGTCTACCCAACAGGGCCATCCCTACTAATCCTTTCTAGCAGTGCCATTCCCTCGGCAGTCAAATATATGAGCCTATGGGGCCTTTCCTATTCAAACCACCACAGATTGCACCTGAAAACAGCCTGTGGTATTTCTAGCTCTTTCTTTAGGCGATTGGGAAGCACTGTCTGTCAAGGACCACTCAAGCATGTCTGATCATCTGAAACAAAGCCTTGGTCCTGAGTGCTGAGGACTTGAGGCAGCCCTGCGATAATGAAATTTTATCCAGTAGAAGAAGTCTCTAACATGCAGTATGTATTTATGTATAGACAACCTGAAGATGACATGTTCCCTTCCAATGGCACAGAGGGGCTGATAGCTGCACATTGCAGGAGGAGTGTGGAAGGTCATCCTGGAAACTCTGGCATTGAATCACTACTCTGCTTACCAAGTCAGGTAATTAAAATAAAAGAAGACTCAAACCATTTGCTTTTATAGTGTAGATTTCCAAAGCATGTTTGTTAGGCATTGTTTAAATCATCTCTCTTTCTTCATGGAGGGAGAGGGGTCATTTAAAGTTTATAACTAACCTCAGGTAATACTACATCTTCATTAAATAAACACAGTTCAAAAGCATGAAGTTTTGAATTAAAGAAAAGCAGTAAACGTACCTGTCTTAGAGATAAGTTCCCGTGAGTAAGACAGCCCCATGGAGGAAAATACTTAGGCTGATGCAGGTGATATGAGACACAACTGCCTTGCTGACGAAGACTAGGCACACCCTTACCCTTGCTCAATATTCTGGGCATTGCTACGTACTCACATCTGTAATGTAATTAGAAATTCACACAACATTCATGATAAACATCTGCTAATGATCATAAAAAGAGAGGTGGATGGTGGACCCCCTTCTGTGGCTTCGTGGGAGCCTAGACAGTTTGGATGCTCACCTTACTAGACCTGGATGGAGGTGGGTGGTCCTTGGACTTCCCACAGGGCAGGGAACCCAGATTACTCTTAGGGATGATGAGGGAGGGGAACTTAATGGGGGAGGGGGAGGGAAATGGGAGGTGGTGGCAGGGAGAAGGCAGAAATCTTTAATAAATAAATAAATAAATAAATAAATAAATAAATAAATAAATGACCTGCTTTTAGTTTCATGATGCTTGTATCCTCCAAATGTCCTTACTGTCTCTACTCCTGCTGTAGGACATTGCAAAAGAGAAGAACCCAGAAGGCCTTTCTGAGGAGAAAAATCTCAAACACAGCCACATGTGTTTGTGACAAAGGATATTAGAAGAGAAGTCTCTGTAACTGGATTATTTTGACACCATGAAAGCAGTCTTTACTGCTGCCTATTAATAGAATCCTGGATCCTGCCCCTTGTCCTGAACTTGGCAGTGTCCCGCCTCTGCGACCCAGGCATACTTGTCTACCTCTTGATTCTGTTTAACCATTTGATTTGCTTAAACCTTCAGAATGCTGATGGATAAGATCCAAAAAGAAGTGCCAACAGCTCTCGTCTAAATGGCTTTTTCTTTTTGGCTCTTGGTCACTGCCCTGAAGAAGGGGGACAGGAAATCTGCTTGTTCCTGAAGACTATGAAACAAATGGCAGAAGACATCTCCAAATAACTCATCTGACCCTTGTATAAAATATCATTTCCTGAAAATATCTCTTGCCTTTGAAGAGACTGCGTCTTTGCTACGCCTTGCAAACAAGTTACCAATACACCCTAAGACCATTTGAAATTATACTCAATCTGCTTTGTATCCAGCCTCGTTAAGTTTAACTTCCCTTTTAAAAGCAATGTGGTCAACCATACTCTGCCTTGGATTTCACATGTAGTCAGCTTTTACAACCTAAACTAAACATAGCTTTAATCTTGAACTCTTTCATACCCCCAACCCAGAAGAACTTGTGTGTGTGTGTGTGTGTGTGTGTGTGTCATTTGCTGAGAACAGCTAACAGTTGAAAACCACCTTAGACAACAAACACCCCATAAACGTTGGAAGCCACATGTGGATATAAGTTGATAACATCTGTGTGTGGTTTTGCTGAGTGCTCTTCTGGAGCAGTTAAGTAACTTCTTCCCTTGTAAAGCTCTGTTGAACATTTTTATAGAAAAGCCTTTCTCATTCCTTTCTCCTACTTTGTTGTTTGTGCTGTCCAGTAAACAGAGGAAAGGCTTTTTGTTAACAACAGGAAACATAGCCAGACAACAGGACAGAGACAGAAACTCCACACACACATACATACACACACATACATACACACACACACACACACACACACACACACACACACGAAAACAACAGACAGGCTGAGGAGCACAAATTACAGATAGATGGAAGATGCAGTGTGAGAAGTAGAGAATTCAAATTTGGTCTAAACTACTCCAAGTTTTCATTCCTCAACAACATCTCTACACCCTTGCATCTGTATCAGTGATTCTGAATCTTCCTATTGCTGCAACTGTTTAATATAGTTCCTCATGTTGCATGTTGCTGTGACTCCAAACCATAGAATTATTTTATTGCTGCTTCATAAATGTAATTTTGCTACTGTTATGAATTGTGATGTAAATATCTGATATTCATGATATCTGATAAGCGACCCCCAAAGGGGTCACGACTCACACGTTGAGAATCACTGATCTATATGAATGAATTAATGCTACTTTAAGCAACAGAATTTAGATGTTTTAGTGTGGATGTTGATACCATAGAAATAAGATTACAAGTGGCAACTTACCATCATATTCCAAATCAAACCTTATTTCACAACCTTCTCTGAAAAATCAAATGTCACATAGGAGTTTAAAGTTTCATTTGTTCCTTCTACCTGATCAGTTGTAGGTGATGTTTTCTATGTTAGTAAGTTCATGTGGAGTCAACGACCATAAAGGAGTCAGGCTATCATATATTTCAATGCTTTAGTTTTATTTTGTGATTTTTTTCTGTTGGCTTAGCAGCTGCACACGAATCTCTAGATATTTTAATAACTGTCTGTGGCCCCACAGCTTTACAGTCAGTACCCTGCCAGCCGCTTAGACAGCAGTCTGTCAGGGTTTCTGGTCCCATGGCCCCTGACTCTATTGTTCTATTTACCAACAAAGACTTGAAAGTCAGTTGTGGGGGTGAAAATCTGCTAGATTTTCTGCAACCATCTGACCTTGCCTTTTGCCCAGAAACAACACAAGAGACGGGTCTCTTTCCTCGTCCCAGAACCAGAAAGAAAGCTCGAACTCCAGTCCCTGCCCTTTCCTTTCTGTGCATAATCTCTATCCAAATTGCTGGCTTCTCTATGGCTAATTCTGCTTAGTTAGTCACTGGCTCCACTCCCTTTTTGAAGGTAAACATTATTGACAATCTGGACTGTCACAGTGCAATCAAAATATCCCACAGAAATTTTGTTTTATTTTGCCTTATTTATTTATCTATTTATTTATTTATTTTGGTTACACAATCTCACTTTGTAGCCCTTGTTGTCCTTGAACTCAGAGTGATCCTCCTACCTTACTCTCGTAAGTGCTGGAGTTACGGGCATGGACCACCACTCACAGCTTGTTGTGATTATTTATCTGCAAGTATAAGTATGATAAATCAAGTGTAAATATGATAAATCAGAGTTCAGAAAAGCAGCCGATTTTAAAGCAAATCAAAATAGCAAGTTTGGTGTAAAAAAATTCTGACAAGAAAACAGAGTGGCTAAAATGATCTGATTCCCCATCAGAGAAAGCATACCAATAAGCAAACAGGAATAATATCAAAATGTGTATTGTCTCATGATATTCTCAAAGGTCTTTAGTGTTAATTATCATCCTCCTCCGTGCCCACATTCCTCCCTTTACCCTTTGCCCCCATTCTGCACCCCACCCAATCATTCCTGCTCCTTTATTTCCCACTCCTCCCTCACTCCACCTGTGTTCCACCTCCTGTCCTCTGAGAGGCATGCATTTATTTTGTTAAAGCTTTACAGTCTTAAAATTTGTGTGTGTGTGCATGTATTCGTGTTCTGTGTGTCAATGCACATGAACGCAATGAGTGCGGAGGTCAGAAGATGGCATCAGGTCATCTGGAGGTGGAGTTACAGATAGTTTTAAGACATCTAAGTTAAATGCTGGAAAATGAACTTGAGTTCCCTGTAAGAGCGACAGGCTCCCTTAACCACTGAGCTCTCTCTCCAGACCCTACCTATGACTTTTCTTATAGAAAACTCTTATCAATTTAAATGTTTCCCTAATCATTTCATTTTATAGCTATTTTAAATGGGATGATTTCCATTTCAAATAATTCACTCTTCAGAAAAAAGCAACAATCCTGAGTCATGTTTGTTGTTTTTTGCATCCTGCCACTCTGTTGAACTGAAGCATAAATAGTAATCGTCCACTTGTGGAGCATTTGGGGGTCTCTTTGTATAAAATTATGCCTTCTGCAGGCGATGGTGTTTGGGTGACTTCTGCCCCAATGTGTATGACTCCGGATGGTACTTTCAATACCATATTGAAATACAACTCTGGCTGTGGAATGCTTGTCTTACTCTAGACTTTATAAAAGGCTTACCCTTTCCCATTTAACATAATGTTAATAATTGGAAATTCATATATGGTCTTCTTTCCGGAGACACTTTTATTCTATATCCTTCTGTATTTTATCACAAAGATATTGAATTTTACTAAATGCCTCTTTTGCATTTGTTGAGATTATTACATTGTTTCTGTTGATCTGGTATGCCGTGTTTACTTATGTTTATTTGCCTATTGCAAAATATGTCTATCTGCTTTGGGAATCAGGGTAATTCTAGCTTCATAAATATGTATTTAGAAGACTCCATTCCTCTCAATAGCCTTGAAATAAATTCAGGATAATTGACATCTTTTTTTTCTGTAACTCCTCAGTAGTACTCAGTAGTGATATATGGTCCAGGGTTTTTTCTATGATCAGGGAATTTCCATTACTGAATCTGTCTCATTACTAATTATCAGTATGTACATATCTTCTATTGAACTGTCTTAATTAGGGGTTTTATTAGTTTGAAGAGACAGCATGACCATGAAAATGCATATAAAGGGAACATTTAATGGGTTGGCTTACAGTTTCGGAGCTTTAGTCCATTGTGGTGGAACATGTTGGCATGCAGGCAGCATGGTGCTAGAGGGAGTGGAGAGTCTGACATCTTAGCCCACAGTCAACAGGAAGTGAGCTGAGACACTGGGCTTGGCTTGGGCAACTATGAGACACCAAAGCCTGCCTTCATAGTTACATACTTCATCTGACAAGGCCACACCTACTCCAACAAAGCCATGCCTCCTAATAATGCCACTTCCTTTGAGTTTATGGGGACCAATTACTTTCAAACTACCACACTTTGTGATTTAACATTGCTAAGTTGTATGTATCTAGGAACTTTCCCAGTTTTCCTAGATATAAATATTTGAGGAGCTCATTTTTCCAAAATAACCCCTCATGATTCTTTGTAGTGTCAGCTGCTATCTCTCTTCTCATCTTAATGATTTCTCGTTTTATGTCTTCATCCCTTTCTATTTCTTCATCTAGGTAACTGTTTGCTTGTCTTTTTGAAGAACATGCCTCTGTCCCATTGATCATTTGCATTGTTTCAGTTTTCATTACATTTATTGATATGATGTTAATATTTGTAATTTTACCTATAGTAAATTTAGGTCTAGGTTTTCTTGCTTTCCTAGTTTGTTGAGAGGTAACAATAGGTTATTTTTCTAACATCTTTGTACTCTTTTGATGTGTGATTATTATAACTCCAGCTAATATTCTTCTTTTGTATACTCTTAGTTTTGGTTTGAACATTTCCCCCTTGACTCATTTGATTCACTCATCAATTAAAAAATTTTTGGTAGACATGTATTTGCATAATTTCCAAAACTTTTCTTGTTCCCAGTTTTTTATTGCCTTGTGGCTTCAAAAGATGCTACGTATGAGTTGTTTTCTATAATTTGTTGAGACTATTGTTGAAGTTTGTCACATGTTCTGTCCTCAGGAATGGTCCATGGACTATTGAGAAGATTATGCATTCTGCACCCATTGCATGGGGTGTTCCGTAGGTGACTGTTAAGTTTATTAAGACATAATTATGGTCTGCTGTACCTTTGTTGATTTTCCTCCTAGAAGATCTTTATGTTTCTGGACATAAGATTTTAAACCAGCACTCTATCAACACCTTTGGTCTATTAACATTTGCTTTGTATTGTGGGTGTTCTTACATTGTGTTCACACATACAAAGAAATGTTACTGTTATTACCAAACTGATTGTTTGTCTTAACACAGTGATCTTCCTTGTCTTACCCTACTGCTCTCAACTTAGTTTATTTCATCTTATGTGAGCATGGCTGGTAATTCTCTATTTGTGTTTTTATTTTTTTGTAAAATATCCTACTCAGTCTCTCAACCTCCATTTTGTATGTGCTTTTAGAAATGCAGTCAGTTTGAATAATTATATTATATATACTATGTAATTATATTACTTTTATATTATATATTATAGAGTAAGATTCTGACTTATATCACCGCTCCTACTCTAGGCCATTTAGATAATTTGAAACCATTTATATGGATGCATTTAATCAGTTCTTAAATCAGTTGTTCTGTATTATTTTTCAGTCTTGTAACTTATTTTTTCCTTGCTCTTTTTATTGTCTACCTTAATATTTAAGTTAATAATTTTCTCTAGTGGTGTGTTTTCATTTTTTATTTATTTATTTATTGATTGATTGATTGATTTATATTTTTGTTTCTTTAGATACAACAACTTACAAATACACTTTTTGATTATAACATACAATTTAAAAGTAATAGCAATTAAGTAATTATAAAGATAGGAGAAACAAAAATAAAATATAATAAATTTATACTTGCATAGCATCTTCCCACACTTAGTGCTTCTACCATCTTATTTAATGCTCCACACTGCCTATCTGCTCTCATTTTAAAGAATAGTTATTATTCTGTCATTTTGTTTATATATGGAAGACATTTGCTTATGTACTACAGTGACAATAAACATTAGACCGTTGTACATTGTTTTACCTTTTATGCGGCGTTTTATACCTTTAAGCATGTTTTGTTACTCACAAATGCCTTTTTCTTTCCTTTGGAAGAATCCATGTTGTGGAGATGCTATCCGTTGACTCCTGTTTGGGGATGGTCTTATCATTGCTCCATTTATAAAGGAAGGCTTCACTGCCTACTATATTCTGAGATGACATTGTCGTTCTCAGTGCCATGAAAATCTCGTGTTTTTAATTGTAAGGATGTTTTTATTATTTTTTGCAGACTGGGGGACCTTAATAATAATGAACTGACCCATGAAACTATAGCAATCAGGTAACACTAAGCACCTGATACACTTGACTTGGAATTTTTTTTTTCTGAACAAGCAATGAAAGAACTGGTCTCCACCTAGTGGGACAGGAGGTAAGATAAAATCAGTCTGAGCGCTGTGAGGGCAGAGACAATATGAGGGAAATCAGCCCTCGATGAACTGCCTCATCTGTGCTACAGGTATTGCCATCTGAGGTCCTCATGAATATCAGGGAATGAAAGACAATTGAAAGAGAACAGACATTTATAAGGGAACTTGGGGATGAGAGAAGCTGCATTAGTTCACCAGGGCAGGCATAACTGTGTTCACAGGAGACTTAAAAAAGAAATTGATTCCCCAAGGACTTTGAGACTGGTATGGGGCCTCAGTGGATTTTCTGAGTCCCATGGTGGGACATGACCTTTCTGTTGCAGGAGGGGCTTTAGTGGTTACTGGATCCAAGACTACCTTCGTTGATGACAATCTCCAAAAGCACCAGTGGTAGATGGATATGGAGATAAAACAGTGCAGCTTAAATATCATCAACTTTGTTCTATAGAAGTATAATAATTGCCCCAATCAAACTGTATAAGTTTCTCTCCTGAGAAAAATGTGTGGTAGGGAATGGAAATTGTTCAGCTCTCATGAGGCTCCCACTACAGACAGGAGTGACTGAGGGAGAAGCATTGGCTGTAACTGCGGCTCAAACCAAGAGTCTACCAAACTCCAAGTGTGAAGGCCCTGAAGTAGCTCAAGCAGCTGGAGCTAACATCACCAAGCCCATGGGAGTAGGAAATTTATGAAGGCCTTAAGGAGGTTCCCCAGGATAAAGAAGCCAGACAATTGATAGAAGAGACAGAATCTTTGCAAACTATATTAGACCCTGTTGAAGCTTTTTTGAAAAAAAGAAAAATTCACTTAGTTCCTGGAATCTAAGATTAGTTTGAATCTACTTGAAATGTTCAATAGTGGAGTTTTGTTGTTGTTGTTGTTTTGATTCTGGAATAAGTATCCAAGCTTACTGTAGGGTAACAGGCCAGTGGAAAACCACCCTGCCCCTGACTTGTCTCCAAACCTGGGAGTTGGAAATCTCTACTCTCATGACTCAGCATAAATGGCCAAGTAATACTTTCAGCTGTGCTGTATTTTTCTGCTAGTTTACTGAGCATGCTTCATTAGCTCTTTATACGTGCTACAAAGATCCTATAAAAGCCTGCCCCTCCACCCAGCAGCCCACTGCTGCCTCTGAATAGAGGTAGCTGCCATTCTGTTCTTCTCAGGCCTGGTCAAAAGTCCTGGTACCAGGTGCTGAGTCTCCTCAGGCAGTTAGCCCTGACCCCCATTGAGTGCTGTGATGGGTCCTCTTGAATTCTAAATTTGGGGAAGCCCTCAACTACTAGCTGCTACAAATTTCCCCCACCCTATCCATGGAAGGTATAACCTCTATCCTCTCATTCCTGCTCGGGATACCTCTTAGAAAACTTCCAGCCTCTCCACCTGGCACCCAACCTGAAGGGACCCACACATTCACTTTTGCAATCAAATTTGATCTACAGGTTTTGTCAACTACCAATGGAAGGCTTTACCCTTTTTGAGGAGTGGAGAAGGAATGGGATGGGGGAGAAGGAGGGGTATGGGAGGAGGGGAGGGAAGGGCAACTGTGGTTGGTATGAAAAATTAATAAAAATTGTAAAAAAATAAAAAGCAAATTTGGTGTCCATATTCCTTAAATAACCAATCCAAATGGCCACATAATAGCACTCAATATCCCAATTATTTGAGACTTCTACAACTACTGTGAGTGATGGGGAAGTGGAAAGAGATTCCCCATTCCTGGTTCCAGTTTTCTCGTTTCTCCACTACAAGCGCTCTCTCTGTGTTCTTCCCCACCCAAATCCTCTTAGCCATGAAGTCCAAACCACTTCTGATCAAGCTGACTAACCTTCCCCCTATTGTTACCAACCCACAGCTCCCTCTCTTCCTCCAGCTTCTTCAGTTTCCCTTTCTCCCTCTCCAGTGATTGGCCCCTGGAATCAACTCTCTATGTTGCCCGAGTTCAGCCCACTGGCAGTCCTTAGTCCTCCTGCTACTCCTGCTCTGCCTGGGGACCCCTTCTGTCTCCCTCTACCTGGCCAAACCTTGTCACAGTTCTTCCTTTGCAGGATAGCTTCATCAGGGTACATGTCTCTTTCTCATTAAATGTACTCAAATAGAAAAAGGAGTGGGGTTGCATAGTGCTAATTCCTTGCCTTGATTAAAAGATTTCAATATATTACCAAGCCTTACAACCTCACCTTTTACAATAGTCACATGATTCTCATCAATAATCTATCTTCTCTCCAAAGAGTTCAGGTGAATCTGGGGCCAGGCTGGGGTATGTACATGCGAAACTCACCAAACTAATGCAGGCCGCCCAGCTGGGGCTGAGGGAGTCCCCTACAGAGGTTCTGAACGGGACTAGAGTACCATGGGAGGCATTCTAGATTGGCATTAATTTATAACTTGCCTCCTGAATGGCTGCCTTAAGGCTGCCCTTAAAAAATTATGAAAAATTCCAAGATGTCATCCAGGACAAACAAAAAAAATTCTCAGTTCCTAGACTTCCTTACAAAGGCCCAATTTCAGTACATCAGTCTGACTCCTGAAACTCCCTATGCCCTACTTCTTCTCCCAGAGTTTTTCAAACATTGGGGCCAAATTTAAAGGCCGAAAGAGGGAACTCTTGACCACACAGGCAGAATTCTTAGCAGGAGACTTCAAAGTGTATCATGAGAGAGATGAAAAGACCTAAAAACAAAATACTTGTTGTTGGCTAAGGCCTTTCAACTGATCATAGCCATTGTTCAAGTTTTATCACCTTCAGAAGCCTGAGAACCTGTGGAACCCTGCTTCAAATGCAGTCAGGAGGGACACTAGACCTAGGTCTGCCCAAGTCCTTATAAACGATCTCAACCATGTCCAAGATGCCATCAAAAGGGACACTGGGCTATTGACTGCTCCCCTATCCCTCATGGCATGGGAACATCAGGCCCAGATTGCCCTTTAGCCAATCTCTTAGGCCTGGCCATCGGTGACTGGGGGAGCCTGGGCTCCTCTGGCCTACTACTCCATCTACTATCTATACTATCTATACTACTACTACTATCTGTGCCAGGGAGCCCTGCATAGTCATCATGTTATAACTGATGCTGTTAGAGGACCCACCTCTCCCTGTTCCCTATAGCCAAACATCAATCATTTCTCTCTCATTCAACCACAAAGCCCTTTCACTATAAATCCAGGGCAAAAATCAAAATGTCATCTGCTTGCCTGGTTCTGGTTGTTTAGAAAGATTTTTTTAATGTCTGTTTTGGGTATGTAGAAGCATCTGTGTTGTCTGGTGTGTTCATAAGTCTTGTGGCAAACATGGAAGATGAGTTGAGAATGGCCAGGCTTTGTTGAATATATGAATGAAGGTGGCCATTGACTGTTTTGTTTGATTGGTCTCCTTTGAGTGTGTGAGCTTTCTGTGTTCTGTGATTCTTTGTTTTGTTCTTTTTTTCTCTGCTCCTGCCAGATGCCAGCCACTGCCACTAATGTCACTTGCATTGGCTGCTTTGATGGCCAGGACTCAGAATTTGCCTCTGGGCTTTCTGGTCACTGGGTTCAGTTTGGCAGGGATTCAAATGTCTTTTGAGTTTGGATAATATTAAAGTTGTTTGGTGCTGTTCTGCTTTATTGGAAAGTTGACTCTGAAATTGAGTTATGGTTCCCCCTCCTCTAAACTCAAGCATTTTTATTGAAAGGCTTCTTCCATAATCTCTGTCCCTGTTAGGTGAGCCACCTGACTGTGGCAGAGAAAAGAGAACAAATCAAGACAAAAGGATTAAAATCAGTAGTTAATCTTTCCAATGCTATGACCCTTCAATACAGTTCCCCATGTTGTGGTGAACCCCAAACATAAATTACGTAAACAGGAAAGCTCAGGTGGGGTTCTGAGGGCCTAAGAAAATATCTGAGGATGTGAAAATTAGTGTTTTACTGTATGTAAATACAAATTCTAAAGGTATGAGAAAGTAATCTAAGGTAATGAAAAATGTTTTAGATTTCTTTCCTTCTGTATTTTGAAGGTTGAGAGTTTTACTATTGATCAGAGGAGTTCTGATAAGCTGCTAAATCACTGGCTGCTATTATGAGTCACAAGCTCAACATTTTAAATTTCCTTTGGCTGTCTTTTAAGTATAGACTGTAAGGTGCTTCTCACCGTGCTAAACATCTCTGTCCAATCCATAAGTCCAGCTTTCCGGACAGAGGAAAAATGTTTATTTATTTTTTTTTTAACTCTTAGCTTCTGTTCTGATTTCTGCATTACACCTGGTCACTGCTTTTTCTACGATGTCGATTTCAGTACAGGTTACAAACAGCAGTAATGCTAATTTATATAAAATTTTTATCTATTCTTCTAAAAACCATCCATGTAAGCTTAAGGGAATCACAAGATTTGGGTCCATCTCACACAGGCCAAATGAACTCCAGATAAGTGTAGCTCACGTTTCCCCACTTGCCTACTCTCAAGAGTATGATCCTCTTTTCCCTGGTCTTGGGACTTTTCCCCTTCCCCAACTACCAGAACAACGGGCCTGAAAGTTCCAAATGTATGATTTCCTCTATGTTCCTAAACTCCTGCCCCTAGTCTGTATCTTTTCAGCAGGTTTCTACTCTATTGACAGACGCCACACAGGAACCAGCTGCAGTCTACGAACTGCCCCAAATGACTGCAAAGCTGATGTGAACCAGTCTAGACAATGTGATTACTCCCTGTCTCTTCAGCTAGGTCAGTGAACAAGATGTTTCTACTGAATGTTCCATTTCCTGAATTTCCTCCTAGCCTTTGACTAGCATTTCAGCCTTCCTGGTCCCTGACCACAAAGTCATAATTTCAGCAGAAGGCTATTACAGAAGAGAGCACATTGCCCCTTACCAAAGGCTGGGGTGTTAGGTCCAAAGGAAACTCCTGCCGTAGAGAACAAAATGGCTACCCTTAGTCCCCTTTGCATACCAGGAAAGGTACATGGTAAAACCAAATCGACAAATCTATAAGCAGATGAATTCATTAGCTAAGATACTTCTACATTATGATAGGGCACTTGACCTGCTTTATGCACAACGAGGAGATTAATATGTGACTTCAAGAAAAATTAATCTTTCTATGCAAACCACTTGCAAACCATCAAAGAAAATCAGCAAGGATTAGATCTATTCACAGTGGAGAAGGAGAGAGGTAGCCTTTGACTCTTCTCAGGGAGGAATATTTCATCTGTGTTAACCAATCAGGTATAGTAAAGGATGAGACCCAACAATTCTGACAGATCTCCAAAAGTGTGTTAAATCGCTCAATGCTGGTAGATTGTTGACAGTCCAGTATACAATGGGATACTGCCATTTTTAACCCCCTTTCTCCTTTTCCTAACCGTACTAATTGTTCTGTTTTATAAACTTCTTACCCAGATTTCCTCAATAACAAATTCAAAAGGTTTCTAACTAGACCTTTAATCAGCTGTTATTACAGGATTGTTAGTCCCTGGCTATAGAATCAGAGGCTCCTGACTCCTATTGTGTCCTGAAGATAAAGATCAAGCTTCTCCCTGATGGAGGAAGGTCATTGGTTAAAAAATAAAGAAACTGCTTGGCCCTCATAGGTTAGAACATAGGTGGGTGGAGTAAACAGAACAGAATGCTGGGAGGAAGAGGAAGTGAGCTCAGACGCCATGCTCTCCTCTCTGAGGCAGACGCGATGAAGCAAGCCGCCAGGTCAGACATGCTGAATCTTTCCCGGTAAGACTGGTGCTACACAGATTATTAGAGATGGGTTGATCGGGATATGAGAATTAGCCAGTAAGGGCTAGAGCTAATGGGCCAAGCAGTGTTTAAAAGAATAGAGTTTGTGTGTTGCTATTTTGGGGCATGAGGTAGCCAGGCTATCAGGAGCTGGGGTGGCAGGAACACAGCCCACAGCTCGCAGGCCGGCCCACAGCTCCTTCTACATCTCCCAAGGACTTCAATACCTCCAGACAGAAGGAAGTAGTCTAATGATAACCCTCTTTATGAGCCCTGATTAGGTATCAATAGTAAACAAAATAATACGAATGTAGGGTAACAAGCCAGTGGAAATCACCCTGCCCCTGGCCTATCCACAAACTCATGATTTGTGAATCTCCACCCTGCTTTGATGTTAGAGAACTTTGTTGAGGTGACGGTCTTTGAGTCATCCCTGCTCCCATGAGCTACCCCAAAGAATTTATTTGTTTGCCAAGTTGAACTTTGATATACCTGATAGTAATTTAGACTTTGATCTATCCCTGGATCCCTATCTGGGGTCCTGTTCGTGTCACACCTCCAGAAAATTCTCACCCAACAGGCCTGATTAATTCTTCCCACCTTCTTCATGCTTGAAGGCGTCATTCTCCATGCTGAGATACTTGCATTTGGGGAGGTTAAGTGAGAGTAATTCCTTCCTTTTCCATGAAAAGAAGGTATTCTCGTTTCTGAGTTTGTTTCTTTGGCTTTTGTAAACATTGTAAATAGGTAAACATTGTGTAATATGTAGAATTATGCCTGAGCTGTTTGGAATATGTATAATTACATCCGAGCTGTTTTGAAATACACAATTAGCTGTTGCTAACCACTATGCTGTATAGCATGTTAAAGTGATCCCCTGAACTAACTACACCCTTGGACTCACGATGCATCTTCTCCCACTAACTTTTTTCCCCAGATTTTGCTGGTTTTCATTCTAATGCCATCTCTACGACACAGAACTTTTAAGCTTCCATTTGTGAGAATGAAATCTGTGTACCTAACTGATTTCAGTTAACATAATGCCTTTCAGGATCACCCATGGTGCCTCCCATTACAGAACTGTATTCTTTATTCCAACTGAAGAGTACCTGCTGTGTGTGTATGTACCACCTTTGCTTTATTCATTCTTTAATGTAATTCAGACTTGAGTAACAGCTAAAGCTATTGAGTAGCACAATCAAGGATGGAGATATGCTCCTGAGATGCAAAAAGAGTCCTTAAGCACAATGGCCTGGCTAAAGTTATTTGATATTTCCAAAACCAAAACAGATACTTGAAACACTGCATACACTCCACACTCAGTGAAGGATGGCTAAATGATGTTTTGGAGACAAGAGCAGGACCAAAATGGAGGGAAGCAGCCTAGGAGATTATTGTATCATCCCCATGCAAGTGTGTTTCCTATGGAGAATGGTCTACAGTAGCTCTTTTAGTATTAAGTGAGAGTTTATTGAGCATGGATCGTGTAAAAGTAAAAGAGCCAATTGCATGTAGCAAATAGACATCAAAACACTGAACACTTAGAGCAGCCAGAAGAAATGACTAGAGTAGCTTGATTGGGAAAACAGCCAAAAGTTATGTCAAATCAGGAACTCACAATATGTAGTAGAAATGATTGGGAAAGCCCTACTGAAGAATCCCACTGGAGTTCCTGACAGAGACGTCCGAATAGAGCAGATCATTCTCCTCGGATAAAGCTTCAGGCTTCTCTTTGCCACCACTGGCATTTCCATACCATCGCAAACAACAGTATCTTCTGTTTGAATTCGTTTGCTTTCTAGCTCTTCTCAGAGGTGCAGCATTTTCAACCCTCTTAGCTGTTTGCTGTTGTTGCAGGGGCCCGGAGCCAGCACTTCCAGACAGGGAGTTTTGGCAGATACTTGAAAAAAAACATGCCTGAGTCTGAGACAATGTAGCTTGCTCTGTCCTCAGAGTCACCTCCCTGTAAGCACAAACACCACATGGCAATTCACCAGGATAATGTATTTTACAGGAGTGATAAAGTCTGGCCTGATGGGAACATGAGTGAAAGCTTGAAAGGGGAGAATGGACAGGATAGTCTGATTGGTATGAGAGAGAGTCAAAAGAAGAATGTTTTGGACCTGGGTGAATGGGAGGATGATCTCTCTGCTGTAAGAACCACAGCAGGTTTGAATCATATGCGACTTGAAAAGAAAGAAGAATACACTTCCATCTTTAGGCATATGTTCCATTTTCCCCGTTCAGTGGACGCCTTGTCACTTATAACAATCAGAATTATGCCAATAGTCAGCAAAGAAAGGGGCTGGAGGTAAAATCCTATCCATCTTGTCCTACACCTAAGCACACTAAAACCTCCCATGTCTCTAACACCCTTTAAAAGGTTTCTTCTCTGATGATAAGTGTTTCTTAGGAAGGAATCTCTATCAGCTTCATTCCCCATGCACTAAAGTGGAAGCTACTTGTGGCACAGTGTGTGTGTGTGTGTGTGTGTGTGTGTGTGTGTGAGAGAGAGAGAGAGAGAGAGAGAGAGAGAGAGAGAGAGAGAGAGAGAATGAGAGAGAGAATTGTCACTGACATCAAAAGGCTTCTGGCCTATGGAATCAAGTGTGACAGGAATGTTCACCTCCATGAGTTGAAGATAAATTACTTCCCATTTACCTAGTCATATTAGACATAGCATACCTGGTAATTAGAGTCTATAGCATACATATTAATGAACACATGTGAATTTTAAAATGTAGAATTTGTGCCACAGTTGTTGAACAATTGATTATGCAGGTGCTCCTTCCTGATGCCCTAAGTTCAAATCACATTGCTACTTTGTTTATGTAGAGTTGTATTCTTATGCACAAATTGATTTTGAGAATCATTTGCTCCTACTATTGGAGTAAAAACTTTCATGTTCAGCACAACTTGCTGCGGAGATGTCAGTCAATTCCCTCCTTGTCAGAAGCAGAACAAGTGAGTCAGTTTGAGATGAAAACTTGGAACAACAGAATATCCGAAAGTGGCTTTATTCCCTCACCAGCAATGATGACTCAGCCCTCCTCAGCCACTGAACAACTGCTATGTACAAAAAAGGATGGTGGGTATAAGAGGAGCTTGGAACTGATCCAGAGGCATGGGTGATCCGCAGATCTCTGCATCTGCTGGCTCCAGGAAGGTTCTGAGTGGTCAAGAAAGGCGGGGAAAGGAACATCCCTCCTTAGAGAGGATCAGAAGGTGAGGTACCAATGTCCCATGTGTTAACAAAGCTGGTTTCTCTAGCATTTGTTCATTTGTAACATAAGTAGTTTACTTTGCCCTTGTAGAATCTCGTCTTTACCTAGCTTGTCATTTTCTCCACCTTTGCTCTTCTCTTCACACTCATTGGCTGTCACATTACCCCACTCCTGCCAGGAGTTCCTGTCTCCCAGTTCCCAGTTCTTTCTCTTTATGATATAGTCACCCATTTCAAGACACCATAGAACACTCAGTTATGTTTCCTGGGCTCTGTGTGCTTCTCAGGTTTGCTTGCTGTTTACTCTAGCCTGAGGGGTGTGTGTGTGTGTGTGTGTGTGTGTGTGTGTGTGTGTGTGTGTAAAATAGCTCACCCTTATTGAGAAAGTCAATATAGTATCAAAAACCAGGTATTGCCGGGTATGGCGTTACACACCTTTAATCCCAGTACTTGGGAGGCAGAGGCATTGGCAGGTGTATCTCTGTGAGGTAGAGGCCTGCCTGGTCTATACAGCAAGCTCCAGATCAGCCAGAGTTGTAAGCATTATAGCTGGGATGGAAAGGTATACAGGCAGTTGGGAGCCAGGGAATACCACAAAGTCACACCACACAAAGTTCACACAAAAGACTTCTTTGGAAGGAAAAAAAAAAAAGATCAGCAGGGTGGCTGCTTCTGCTCTGTGAGGAACAGTAGGGAAGTGAGCAGAAGACAGGATTTATATAACTTTTCTTGGGTAATGAGATATAGCTTTCCAGAGTGGGGATCGGTGGGATTTCAAGTTCAGAATTTGGGCTTTTAACTCTGTAGGGTGGGGACAGGGTCGAGCTGTCAGGGCAATTAGAGTGTTCCTTGGTTGGAACCTGGCAGTTGGAGGTCCTTAGGGGAGGGGCCTGGCCACACCTCTGCCATGAATGACTTCCATGGGCTACACAATGAGATTGTCTCAAAACCAAACACCAGGTCATTAGCATTCAAACAGTTGTGTTTGAACACTGAGTTTGACATACATTAGCTGATGCTGAGTGAGAAGGTACAATAATGGTCTTACAATTGGATTAGAAGTAGTTCTGTCAGGATCAATATATACGTTTGCTTTTTCTTTAACTTACCATAATGATGGGCACAGAGCCTCTTCATGACTGGATATTTTAGCTGACATAACTTTGCTCTGGATCTTGATGTAACATTAAAAAGCAGCTGCATCACTGAGAAGCCCACCGCAACACTGCTGATGTGGAAGCGGTGGTCGTGGGACTCTCTTCATGGCTTGTAAGCAGACCAACAGGCCAAGAATTTCTTCTCTCTGCAGGTTGGCTGGTCAGAGTCTCCTGGTTTGGTAGCTGTTTGCTCCATTTTATACTACTGGGAAGGTATATATGCACTTGAGTTTTTCAGTCTCTGTCCTCCCAGACATGTGGATTCTTGGTGGTCTCCTGAAGCATGAGCTGGACTCTCCCTCCTAGAGGAAGTGTTCTAATTCAGCAGAAGCTCTCATGGAACAGCTGGGACAGAAGATGTAAGAAATAACCTCTGAATACTTTACAAGCAGAATTGAAAAGGCTCTCAAATCTATCTTCAGAACCTTGCACATCTTGATATCATTCCCATTTTACAGGGGAAGAAACTTACTTGTCAAAATTCCCACCATGATGTTAGCATTCTATTATGGAAAGAGACCCTCCTGGTGCTATGGCACCCTCTGGCTACCATGAGACCCATAAGTGGTCAGTGGATATTTAAATGCTCTTTCCCATTGATACCTTAATGTCTTACAAAACAAAAACTGCTCAGATTGAAGACATATTTAAGGTTTTGATAACCCAAAAACCATGCAGAGCCTGGGACCTTAGAAATTAATATAAATAAAAATATTTTACAAAGCTTTTAGAAAATGCCATGAGTTGCATTCAACTTGTCCTTTTAGTAGATAGATTAAAATTCTGGATCAGGGCTGGAGTGTGTCTATGGTTAAAAGTGTTTATCATCCTTAATTATTGTTAGAGAGAACCCAGGCTGGCTTCCTTGCACCCATATCAGAGAGCTTGCAATCTGTAACCTCTGCTTCAGGGCATCTGGCATCTTCTACTTACCCCTTCAGTCACCTACATATATGTAGTATATATATATATATATATATATATATATATATATATATATATAATATGTATGGGTCTTCCCCCTGCATATATGTCTGTGAACCACATGTGGGAGTTTACAGAAGGTTGTGAGAGCAGTGCAGTGCTGGCAGCCATGTGGTTGTGGTTGTGAGAGCCATGTGGTTCCCAGGTCTTTTGCAAGTGTAGTGAGTGCTCTTAACTGATGAGCCATGTCTAGACTCTTTGCCAATATTTTGAGGTAGAAGGTGATCAAGAAAGAGAAGTTTGGTAAAACAGCTGCTTCTGGAGATGTCAAATCTATCCATAATGATCACCTTTTTCCTTCTTATGGAGAAATTACTCAGACCTTAGTCTATCAATGCCATAATTTTGCTATTGAAAAAGAAAAGTGCATTTTCCAAGAATCTTTTAACATGTGCTTGTTTGAATTTAGTCTGTTTTGTTCAAAGCCTCTTCTGAGCACAGAGTGGAAAAGCTGACGTCACTGGCTTGAATTCCCACAGGCACTGAGATTTTGACTAACTAGGAAATGTTCAGTAAGACTAGAACATCTCTTCTGATAGTGTTTGCTAACCAAGTTGGAGTCTCAGGAAGTCTCTCCTCTGTGTGTAGCTAACTAAAATTGTAGGCAGTAGCATCCAGTGACCAGGGCGACAACTAAGCTCACTCACGCTGTAGAGTAATTGCTTTCTGTTTCTTCACCCAAAAGTAGGGATGATGATAACTTCTATTGTCTTCCCACTAATTTCTGATTGTTCCTAATTATTTCCTAAGGTCTTCCATTATATTAATAGGCTATTTAAAATGTTTTTGATCTTTTATATGAAATGGAAGACTAATGTCTGGCTGTTGGTGTGAGCTAGAGAAAGAGTTGAGTCAGAGAAAAGGATGGACTTTTATCCCACAGGAGAAAAATAGAATAAATATGCACACACACACACACACTTAAAATGCAGTTAAATGTTAAATCAATAATGTATTGTTCATTAAAAATCATTTATGTGGTAATAAACTA
This sequence comes from Chionomys nivalis, assembly GCF_950005125.1. NCBI lineage: Eukaryota > Metazoa > Chordata > Mammalia > Rodentia > Cricetidae > Chionomys > Chionomys nivalis. Next base: position 90,706,166 of record NC_080087.1, read on the forward strand.
CGCACGCAGACTAACCATTAGAAAGGATTGGTATTTGGAAAAAAGAATAGGCATCTTTAAAAATTTCAGAAGAGAATGAGACAGATTAGATACATCCAGCTTCCCCAGGACAGGGATGAAGCACCATTCAGCACTGCTGTTTATGATGAGGCTCTATTGAACGCTATTAGAGCTGTTGATTCAGCGTTGATATTTTATGAACACTTTCTTGTAAACAGTCTTTATAATCACAGAACCAATTATTTAATTGAAGGTATAAACCAATTATTTAATTGAGGCAGGGCAATTGATAAAATAATTAGAAAAGGTGTTCTAGTTTGCTTTCTATTTCTGTGATAAAACACCATAACTAAAAGCAACTTGGAGAAGAAGGAGTTTAATATGCTTACATGTCCCAGGTCATAGTCCATTGCTGAGGGATGCCAGGGCAAAAACTTGCAGACAGAAACTGATGCAGAGACCATGGAAGAATGCTGCTTATTGGTTTGCCTTTCAAGGCTTTCTCAGTTGACTTTCTTATACAAGTCAGGACCAACTGCCCAGGGGTGGCACCACTCACAGTAGGCTGGGCCTTCCCATATCAATCATGAATTAAGAAAATGCCCCCAGACTTGTTTATCTATAGACCAGTCCAATGAAGACATTTCTTCCGTTGAGATTCCCTCTTCCTAGTTGACTCTAGATTTTGTCAAGCTGACAAAAACCAACAATAAAGAAGTATTTAGAATATTCAAAAATAAAAAATAGAAGCAGGACACTACAAAAAAATGAATGGAGAAAATTTTAAACTATGTATAGAAATAGAACATTATAGAGTCTCATAAAAATATAAACAGATTATATGTACCCTAAACATTAAACTCTCAATGATGACCAAAATTTTGACTAAAATTTCCAGTTCCCATGTATGAAATCATAGTGCCATACACATCTTCCAATATAGCAGGCAAAATATTTCAATGGGTCCATGCCATATTCCACAGTCTTTCACCATTTCCATTATGACCACATCTGACAACGTATTTCACTTCTAAACTTTCCATCAAATAATTGGTTGGCTGGTTCAGACCCAATAGTAAACATGTTTTTGTAAAAGTTTTTTTTTAATTTTTAATTGTTTGTGGGAGTGCATATGGGAGCAGGAGCCTACAGAATCCCTTGGATCTGGAATTATAGGCAGTCTCGAGCTGCCTTACCTGGGTACCGGGACTCAAACTGGGATCATCTGCAAGGGTCGCAAGTGCTCTTAACCACTAGGTCACTTCTTAAGCTCCATAAGCATGCTTTTCATGCTTACAGTAAATGACTATGTGATAAAGACTGCCCAGAGCACCCATCTGATAGGCCCTTTGCTAGGCAGCAGTCAAGGTTTCCTAGTGGCAGCCCAGGTGTCTCACATACCCTGCAGTCATTCTGAGAACATCCCACCAGCTGCAAAGACCCACTGTGAGCCTGGCTGAATTCATGTTCAAGTCAGACCCCTCCAAGTGACCCAGACCAGACATGGAAAGCAGTACTCCAAGACAGAGTCAACACTGGACGAAAAGTGGATGTTCCTGCAGCTGTCTTTATCCAAGCCCAAGAAAGAGAACTTTCTCAGCCTGAGCAGAAAGTTTCTGGCTAGAGCTGGGTTTTCACCGACTCACATTGTACCACACTCACTATCTGTGGATGCTAACAGGCCACTTTGCACACTTCTTGAGTTTGCCTGATCCATTTCAAGGAAGTCTTTCTACTCTTGCAACATTGGCCTTTCTAAAGACTTTCTGCCACCTGGCATCCAATTTGGGATTTTTGTCATAGCCTGGGTAACTTGAAGAAGGTGGCAGTGGCAGAGGCAGGCTCAGAAACGATATAGACAGCAGGAGCAGTGGCAGAGGCAACTAAACGAACCCAAGAGAACAAATAACCAAGGATTTGAAAGCTGTAGAGCAAGAGATGCTTAGGATCAGCAGCTATACTGAGAAGGTAAATAGGAGGTAAGAAACAACAGAGAACTCAGATGATGACCCTCAATTCTCACCTTGTCTGACCTTCAAACTCTGCACAAGCAGAGAGTTAAGAACCAAGATGCAAACTCAAGGCTCTTTGGTAAAGGCCTTCATCACACATATACATTCAACACACATGCACACAGTATCAAAATAGTTAGCAGGGTGTGCGTGTGTCTGTGTGTGTGTGTTTTGAACATAAGGAGCACATGCTTCTAAGAAAATCTCTGTAAATCAAGAGCTGACTGTTAAACTAACAGAACAATGACTTCAGTGAGCAGACATGACAAAGTGCAGTTTTTACTAAACAAACTTAAAAGAAGCCTATACTCCACAATATATACCAACACAAATACAGACGGGAATGGTCATCTTTCAAAAGTCATCACATTATTGTATTCACAGTGTTCTGTTCAGAAGAATTTGGCAACATAATAACTCTTGTTTGTTTTCTTTGCCACTGTTTTCACAGATGTGCCCAGGCTGCAGCCCATGTACTGCGAAGGTCCCAAGATAGCTATGAAAATGGCCCAATGTGCTTATAGATGAGTTCATACAGCAACATCAAAAGATTCACATCTCTGTGTTAGAAAGTACAAACCAAAAGATTTATGATTGCATATTAGTGACACTTTTGAAGTCTAAGATACTGCTGGTGATTTTGTTTGTTTTGAGATAGCCCAGGCCAGCTTCAGATTCGCTATGTAGCTGAGGGTGTTCTTGAACCCCTTGCTGATACCTAAATTTTAGGGTTACAGCATGCAACCACCACATTTGATTTATGTTGTGCTGGGTACCGAACTCCATCCTCTTTATGCATGCATGGCAATTCTGTCAACTAAGCTACATTTCCAACCCCTAAAACATAGTTTTTTCTAGTTCTTGCAAATTAAGCATACCCCCTAATTAGTGCTTTAAAAGGCTTTGTGTCTACAAAATTCATCAAGCACACTAAAGAAGTTATTCACATATGTTGGGTTCATATGTTCATTACACAGAAAAGTAATTCATTCTGCGATAGTTTCAATGTCACCTAACATAATTATAAACGTGTCACATCATCCTTCTTTTTCAATAAATCTTTGTACAATATTTTTAAAATATTCTATACTGAATCTTTATGTATAAAGGCTTTGAGAAAAATGTACCACATATTCTATGTGCTGGATGAGCTACTCATGACAAAACTATTGTGTTTGTCATAAACAATGTTAGTTTTTCTAATTATAAGCCTTATTTTCTTTATTGAATAATGTATTATTTGGCAATTTCATACATGTATATAATGTTTTGATCATTGATCACCTCCCATTGCCCTCTACTTTCTTTTTTTCGTTAGAACCCTTCTCTTCCCAAGAACTATCTTAGTTCCATGTCCTTTTCTTTTTTTAGCCCACTGAATTAAATTAGCCTTTTTGGCATGTACATGGGTGTGGGGCTATAGATTTCATTATAGACGACGTGCCTGCGGCTATGCTGTGAAGAAAAATGAGTCCCTCCTCCCCAGCAGCCATCAATTGTTAGAACTGTGAGGGGTGGGACCTCAGGTTCCTCTCCTGGATCTACGCTGGAATGCTGACCACACTGCTTTGTAAGTATTACGACCATGTATTCTCCAGATCTGAGACAAATTATCACAGCCTTCCTCTCCCTTCTCCAGCTCTTAGAATCTTGAGGGTGGAATGTTCCTGAGGCTTAAGGTGTCTTGGGGGCTGCTTATAGAAGCATCTTAAATCGGGCTAAGCATTCAACAATCCTTAGTAAAATAAAAATGGATAGCATGATCTTACTTTCAGACTTCCGGGGGTGAAAGTCATAAACGAATACTATACATGCATGAAAATGTCTCAACGAACTGTTAGTTCATACACTTCCGAGCTGAAAGAGTGATGGTTCTTAGGCGCTTTCTGTCTTAACACTAAGTAGTTTCATGGGCTTGAAATTTAAAAAAAAAAAATTCATAAAAACAATTTTGAAATTAAAAATGATGTTTATTGCCTCTGGGGGTTCTGGGTATAAAGTTCATCATAAGACACTTCTCTAGCTGGAGAAAAGACTTGGCAATTAAGGGATTAAGAATATATTTTATCCTTATAGAGGACCTGGGTTAAGATCTGTACCCACATTGTGAATCTTATAAGCATCTGTAATTCCAGTGCCAGGGGAATGGATACCTTTTTCTGAAATTCATGGGCACCTGAACTCACATGTACACATAACCAACACACAGACACATACATTTGCGTTCTATTGATTTGAATGAGAATGGCCCCATGGGAATATTGGAATGCCTAGTATGCACTTTGTGGGACTGTTTGAGAATGAGTAGGAAGTGTGGCCTTGTTGGGGGATGTACCACATCCTTGTCAAGGTTTCAAAATTCCATGCCATTCCCAGTTAGTTCTCCCCTGCTTCCTCTCTCTGCCTTATGCTTGTGGATCAGACATAAGCTCTCAGCTACTGCTCCAACACCATGTTTTTCTGCCTGCTGCCATGTTTTCTGCTTTAATGGTCATGACTCTAACCTTCTGCAACCCTGAGCCCCTAAGTTTAATGCTTTTTTTTTTTTATAAGTTGCCTTCATGGTGTTTTTTGTTTGTTTGTTTGTTTGTTTGTTTGTTTGTTTTTATCATGGCAACAGAGAAATAACCAAGATACCACCAATTGAATGCTAATTAAAATTAGTTTGAGAGTCTATCTTATTCCAGCTTGGATGAGTATTATCAAAATAAATGAAAACAAATCTCTTTGAGGTTATGAGGAAAGGAGACTCTTATCTATTGTTGATGGGAGGGTAAACTGGGCAATTGCTATAGAAATCAGATGTAGCTTTCTCAAAATATATAAACAGAACTATCACATGACTAATCTATACAACTCCTTGGCATATGCCCAATGGATTCTATGTCCTCAAGCAGAAATACGTACACATTCATGTTCATTCTACCAACTGGGGAGCAAAGATTCAAATATATGGAGAGCCTTTGGGAGTAGTTCTCATTCTAACCACTACACATACACTCATAGAAGTCAAGACTATAGAAGAGCTACACTGAGACAAAGAAGGGTTGATTAGTGTTTAACACTAAGTTAAAACTAGATAGGAATGAGAGAAGTTTTGGTGTGATATTGTACAGGAGAGAGTACTCCTGTACTCTCTGTACAATACAGGAGGTTATCTACAACGCTATACTGAACATGCCAAAAGCAAGATGAAATCACTTCAAAGGATTTTATTACAAAGAATGATATATGAGTGAGAATATGTGAATTTTTAATCTAATTTGAACATTACCCAATTTATACCATGTTTAAATGTATATTTTACCTAATTCATATGTATAGTTTTATTTTTCTTGGAACAATTTGGCTTCTGACCCAGGCTCTATCTATCCTAAGTAATAACTGACCGTCCACAGGTCATAATGACTTCATCCTACACTTTTTTTTAATAGAAGATTTAGAATTAGAGTTTGTGCTCTAGATCTGTGATTCATTTTTTGAACTTAATTTTCATAAACGCTGAGGAAAAATAATCAGTAGTCACATTTTTACATATGGATATCAAATTGTTGAAAGAATAAATAGTTATTCTGTGTCTTTCTATAGTTTAGGTAAATCTGTGTGTGTGTGTGTGTGTGTGATGACATCCTAGTCATTCAAAGAATTCAAACATTTTCCTTAAACACATATTTTCTTTTTCCTTTAACAAATAATTGTTTCTTGACTTTTATGCATTTCTACGATGTCTTGACCATATGTATCCACCACCAACACCCTCAAGACTCCATCAAGTTCCACTCACCTTAGATCCCTTCCAACTGTATGTTTGTCTTTTTGTGTTATTAAGAACATATTAATCCAATTAGTGCTTTCCTTATGTACACGAATGTGAGGTCATCCACCAGTTGCCACATCCACATGTTGCTCATGCCATGTCCTCAAATGATAATGACTCTCCCTCTATGTCCGTCACAGAAGAGGGGCCAGAAAGAATGTCAGAACTGGCAGATATGGAAGAGATGTGTGAAATGCTGACTGCTGGACATGGCATAGCTCTTACAAGTATCACCTCTTGTAAATGTGCTTATCTGCACAGGGACTGCACAAAAATATGTTGCTAAATTCCAGCATGTTTGGAAGAGGAATACTAAGACCTCCACCTTGGCAGTGACTGTATTGGTGGTTGATGACTATTGAGGGAGGGAGATTAATTCTCTCATAGTTTGATAGCCACAGAGAGCTCTAGTCCAGTCCCAGCAAGCCATTTGGTTACCTCCGTTTTGCTAACCAGGGCCAGTTTGTGCTGTGGAGTTTCGGTGTCTATGAGTGGCATGTGTCAACTGCTGTGATGGACTTTGTCGATCCTCTTTCTCCAAGCCAGACCCACCACCTCTGAGTGAGAGTCTAAATCTCGTTGAGATGAACCAGAATGAGGAAACTGCCACATCTAGCCAGACTGTTCCATATACAAGTTCTAAATCTCCAAGCAACCAGACTGGAGAAATTCAGCTACATGATGGCCTCTTCCACCCGTGAGAAGAAACTATGTGCCCATCATCCTTATGAAGCAAGAGAAGCCTACCCCTTCCCACTTCTGCTCTCACCCAGTTCTGTAAAACTCCTGTAAAATCATGACATCTTCCTGTTGACTGTGTGAACTTCTAGCAAAGTGGCTAAAGAGACTTGCTCCAGTAACATTGACCATTAAAGGGCTTCATTTCTTATGAGCCCTTTCTTATGAGTTGAAAGAGGCTCTACTAATCAGAGCACAGTTGAGTTCCTCCCTGAATGCCTCCCCTCTTAAGAAGGAAAGCCTTAAACTAAATAAAAACTGTGTTAGCATCTGGTCTGTGAATTTACTTAAACCCTTGAGAAACTATATTCCATAGTTCTCAGAGTGGTCGATGAAGGGCGAATACTGGGTATGTGTTAACACACATTCAGACATAATTGTGTGCCCATGGACCTAGTTAAAATAAAATGATACATCGTTATTAACAAGTTCATCTCAGTAGTGAATTAAAGTGTCAATGATACAGGGCACAGTTATTAATAATATCACAAATTTAAAGGGTGGTGTTAAAACTTCTTCCCCAGGGGAGATGTAAACAATGCCTACTTCCTCTTTCTACAGTCCCAATGACAAACCTAGGTGTGATTCCACTAAAATTCACTGGAGGCAAGGTGATCCAATGAGCTTATTAAGCTTTATGTACAGAGAAATAGGTGAGGGGTTATGGGCAAGAATGTGGAAGACCTAAAAGCAGCTACATGCATGACCAGCAGAAGTGTGTTTTAAGTGTGACCTTAAAACAGCCACACTAGACCCATAACCAGCCTGCATGTCTTCCTCATGACAGGGGAGCCCTTTTCCTTAGTCCTTCCCTACTTACATATTTCAGCCATTTCACAAGACCCCAGGACCATATATAGCTAGAGCGGAATCACATACAAATGGCTGGGAGAGATGGGTGAATATTCAGCTGAGAGTTATCTGACCCTCTCCACCTCCTACTATGAGAAAACATCAACAGTCAACAAGCCCAGCTGTGACATCTTTTGCAAGCAGCTAAATTCCTGAAGATGGCAGCAGTGTGGTTTCAAGGATGCTCCTATAACAGAGAGGGGAAAAAATGTCAAGACATAGGTTTTACAGTACCATCGCTCGACCAAGGAAGTTAGTCAAAACTATGTCACAATAGCCTTCATGCAGTGTTTCCAAAGAACTGAAGCTAGAAGTGCTAGTGCATGCGTTAAGTTTATGACTGGGATCAGAAACCAGGACAAACCCACTAATGAGTGCTTAAATGAAGTCTTAAGTAATGAATGCAGCACACTAGAGCAACAATATTGAGAGATTTTTGTCTAACGGTTCCTGCTCAGCCCTTTTTCATACTACGAAATAATTGCAGCCCACAGTAGGTGAACCCTTGCCCCTCATCCAATTTCTAGGGCTATCACTATTTCATCTCTCCCACCTTTTGTTTCAATTTAGAATCCCTGTTCCAGAAATACAATAGAAAATAAGAAAGAATTGATTGCAGGGCTTTGGGAGGCTTAGAACAATAGATGTAAAGTGAATGTTGGGGGAACGAAGCCCAGAGGACTTGTAGGAATAGTATATTCTGGACTGAAAGCCTGTGTGTGTGTGTGTGTGTGTGTGTGTGTGTGTGTGTTCTCCTTTTAGCAGTAAGAAAAAACCATTTTTTAATTAAGATTAAGCACATTAACATGAATTATCTTTTAAAAGAAGAAAAATTGTACCTACCCAAAGACTAAGAATGCTAGGGGATAAATGGGAAGATACAATGCATACTAATCCACTTATTTTTGCCATGAAATTTTTAAAAATAATCATATTTGGAGTGGTTAAAATCACTCAGTGAGCAAAGGGTTGGTTTGCAAGCATGACGATCTGAGTTTAGATTCCTGGCACCAACATGAGACGCTGAGATCCACACTGCTAGCAGTAATAATAGCACTGGGAGGAAGATTCAGGAGGTTCCTGGGAGCTCCTTCTCCAGTCTAGCCATTTGGTGAGCTCCATATTCATAGAAAGACCCTATCTCGAAATATTAGCTGGAAAAAATATAGGGAAACACTTGATGCTAATTTTTAGTCTCCACAACCCCATGCACAAGTATACAAGCATATATCACACACACACACACACACACACACACACACAGTAGATAGATGATACATAGATAGATGATAGATAGATAGATAGATAGATAGATAGATAGATAGATAGATAGATAGATAGATAAAGCGCTAACACTTGTGTATCAGTCTGAAGTAAAATTTTCAGACTATACATGTGATGGAAACCAACGCACATCTTGGCGGGGCACATTCTCAGAACTCTTCTAGGTGACACTTGGTTCAAAAACAAAATCAAAACCTCACTGTCAGTTTTCTTAGAAAATGGCAAAAGACTGAACACCGTGCACCTATCTGAATCTGTGTATTACAAGAAATTACAAGAAACCTAGAGGGCTTCCCTCAAGGGATAACGCTTGGCTTAAGTCTTTACAATATTTAGTACTCACATGGATGTAAATGCAAAAAATTTAAATTACCAACATATAAACCCATTAGTTTGCAAAAAAGAATTCCCTGACATTCCTCAGATCTAATAATTATTCCACAATAAATGCACATCAAATATTATTATGCTGAATAATTTCCTAATATAGGCTCAGAACTCATGTGAGTATCTAATTTCAAAGGAGCCTTAAATCATGATGATATCATTATTTCTGAGGAGCGAATACACAAGGACAGAATGCTTGAGAAACTGTTTTAAGCCTCACCATTGAGAAGCTGTAAACATCAATAATGTAATTAAACTTCTCATACCAATTCAATAATTTCCCTTAAAGCTCATGACAAAACTTGAGCATATATTCTCACTACACTTTCCGGAACCAATATTAGAAGGACTCTAATGTAAAGGCCGTAAAAGCACATTAGGTTCCCCTGTACTTTTTCTAGCATCCATCCTTCATAAGCCTAATTCAGGTCAGTGTTATTAATAACAAGTCACAAAACAGCTTTCAGATTCAGTCCTTAAAATTTCCCATGTATGACTTTTCCATCTTTCTCATCTGGTTTATATATTTGAATGTTTACTCCCAAGTTGATGGAACATTTTGGGGATGATGATGAGGTGTGACCTTGTTTGAGGAGGTGTGTCATGGGGGGTGCTTTATGGTTTTAAAAACCTGTGTCATGAGACAGAGTCCCACATTGGCGCACCAGACTACAACCCCAAGGTCCAAACCAGGAGCAGAAGGAGAGAGAGCACAAGCAAGGAACTCAGGGCCATGAGGGGTGCACCCACATATTGAGACAATGGGGATGTTCTTTCGGGAACTCACCAAGGCCAGCTGGACTGGGTCTGAAAAAGCATGGGATAATACCGGACTCACTGAACATAGCAGACATTGAGGACTGCTGAGAAGTCAAGAACAATGGCACTGGGTTTTGATCCTACTGCACATACTGGCTTTGTGGGAGCCTAGGCTGTTTGGATGTTCACCTTAATAGACCTGGAAGGAGGTGGGAGGTCCTTGGACTCCTCACAGGGCAGGGAACCCTGACTGCTCTTAGGGATGATGAGAGAGGGGGAGTGGATTGGGGGACGGGGAGGGATATGGGAGGCAGTGGCGGGGAAGAGACAGAAATCTTTAATAAATAAATAAATTAAAAAAAAAAACCTGTGTCATTTCCCAGTTACCTTTCTCTCTTTCTGCTTCATGCCTGCGAATGAGATATAAGCACTCAGCTACTACACTAGAACCATGTCTCCCTGCCTTGATGGTAACGGGCGGACTTCTGTCTAAAATTATGAGCAAGCCCCCCAGTTACATGCTTTCTTTTCCACGTTGCCTGGCTAATGGAGTCTCTCCAGAGGGATAGAAAAATAACTAAGACATCATGGGTTCTCTGTCTTCAGAGAATAGATTCCAAGAAGTCACAGGTCCCAAGCCTTTGAATTCCATCCATTAACACTTCTTAAATACTGAAGAAGATCTTAGAGAATTACAAAACCTTCCTCAGCCTCCGTGTGCACAACTTAGTGACCATCAGTGGTCCATAAAAGTCAACTGAGATGGTGGCTCTAAGTTCTCTATATCATAAAGACACAGACAAGGCAAGGTGGGTGTGGCAGGAGAAGATTGACTAAGTAAAATTAAGGCAAAGTGAGAGAAGCTTCTGAGACTATGCCAGAGACTCTAAGAGAGGGAGAAACCACTGAGTTGTTTGTGGAAGAATATTTTCTAGGATCTAAGGCCAAAGCTGGACAAAGACTGAGGCAATTTCTAATGAGACTGGTTACTTCTCTAAGCATATTTTGGGCCAAGCTAGTGGGGGACCCACATGCATAGTTTGTGCCCCGTTGGCCCAATCAGGGAAGTGATTGTGGTCATGGGCTAGTCTCCCAATTAAGAATATGTTCACGCAAAGGAGACTGTTCCTGCTTCCTTCCTTCCTTCCTTCCTTCCTTCCTTCCTTCCTTCCTTCCTTCCTTCCTTCCTTCCTTCCTTCCTTCCTTCCTTCATCTTTGGCTTGTTTGTTAGCTGCTGACCTTGGCATGTTGGCTGACATTGCTAGTTGCTGACCTTGGCAAACGTTGCTAGTCACCAGCCTTGGCAGGTGTCTTACTTGCTATAATTAAACTCTGCTCTCTTTGTTCTCATGTGTACGTGAGCAGCTTGTAGTTTCGCCATGGGCCGTTTTGCCTTTCACCCTACAGAGAGTGAATTTCTGCCCCCACTCTTATAGACTATTGTGAGAGGTGATTTGGAGAAAAGATTGATAGCAATGGTTGTGTGGAGCATTAAGCCTTTGACACAAGATCAGTTGAGAAGAAAAAAATAGCACAAGAATAAGGTAAATTATTCTTATTGTTGATTAAGATAAGTATCATAAAATAGATATATGAAAGGTGTCACCAGAAGCCAAAATGAATGAAGAAATTCCATACATATAAAAGAACTGGGGCAGGCTGCCACCCTGAGGTCTAAATACATCTCTTATGCCTGCCTGTTGCCTCTGCTCGAGTTTCTCAAATCAAGTTCATTAGCTCCTTCTGATGAACCTGTTTCTTCTCCCATGTCCCTTGGCTCGGAGACAAACAAGAAACAGCTATACATGCCAGGTACTTTGGAATCTTCCTAGCCTGGGTTTGCACAGTCATGGATCAATGTGTTCATAGTGTTCTAGTCTGTCTTCTTTGTAGTACTTATTCCAACTTGTAACAGACTTTGTGAATGTATAGGCTCATTTCATCAGCTAACCTCCCTTGCTGCTTGGTGAAACCTTAGACATTGCCCATCAGTGTAGACTCAGACCAAGTTTGATCCCTGTCAACTAGTGTGGAACAGATAAGGAAGGGTGAAAAGACAGATGTTGGCAGAGGTTTCTGTCCTGCCCAGTCCCATAGCCATTCAGTCCCAAAGAAAAACACAGAGGTCTACATTAATCATAAACTGGCTGGCCTATTGGCTTAGGCTTCTTATTAACTCTTTCTTTTTTATATTATCCCACGATTCTTGTCTATGTTAGCCACATGACTTGGTATTTTTTTCAGCGAGGCAATCTCTTCTTGCTTCCTCTATGGCTGGGTGATGAGTGCAGACTGACCTTTCTCTTCCCAGAATTCTCTTGTTCTCTTCATTCCGCCTCTACTTCCTGCCTGGTCACCCCACCCATATTTCTTCCTTGGCTATTGGCCAATCAGCATTTTATTAAAAATAATACAAGTGACAAGATAAAAGACCATTGTTTCACAGCAGACAAAGGTGAATAGATGGCTACCACTAGTGTTAAAAAGATGGATGGAACCAGCAGAAGAACACTGAAGATGCTGTGGAGCCCTTGACTGGGTCCTAAAAACATAGAAGAAGAGGCTGTCATAAGCATATTGATGTAAGATGGCGGTATAGGAGAAGGCTGAGGGAAGAAAGAGTCTACTACAAATCCAAAGTTATTTTTATAAAATTGAACTTTTTGCCGGGCGATGGTGGCTCACGCCTTTAATCCCAGCACTTGGGAGGCAGAGGCAAGCGGATCTCTCTGAGTTCGAGACCAGCCTGGTCTACAGAGCTAGTTCCAGGACAGGCTCCAAAGCCACAGAGAAACCCTGCCTCGAAAGAAAAAAATAATAATAAAAATAAATAAATAAAATTGAACTTTTGTTTTTGAGAAATGGCTTCAGTTAGGTTAGACTCAAACAAATGGTCATTCTGCTTTGGCCTCCTAAATGCGGGGATTACTGGCATGTATGGCTTAACACTCGACATTTAGCTCTCAGAGTCAACTTTGTCTTATTCCGTTGTACCAGAGGCTGTGTCAGTCTGGTTAAAGCCGTCACATTAGTTGTGACAAGTAACAGAACCTTGTTCAGGGACTGATGAAAGCCATGTGCTTAAGGGTATTTTTGTAAATGAAGATGTGAGAACACTGGCGGGCCAGAAGGACCCTGGAAATGGTTTTCTCTTTAACTGGTACATTCAGGACAGAAAGCTTACTGATATGTTCCTTGGTGTTCTCTTGCTCCTAGCTATTCTCTTCCCAGTAGCTGGATGTGGGCTCTTTTCAGCCAATGGCTAACTGTCCTTCCCATGCTGACCTTGGGCTTGGTTTCTAGCATCTGTTGACCTACGCCTTTCCTTTGGATTACTGAGGGTACCCTGCCCAGATCGTCTTAGATCCTGGTTCCCAGCCACTACTCTACTTTTACTGCCCTTGGGTTCTGAAACTTCTCTGCCTTTGCAACACATTCACAACTGCGAATGGAGAGCTGTGAGACTTCCCAGCTCAATGCTGTTACTTCAAGCAGGGTGATCTCTGAAGGGTAAACTGTGAACAGCCTTCTGTGACACCAGTCATATCTGTGAGGTTCCTAGATATCAAACACAAGTTTAGCTTCTATCTATCCCCTGTTGCTTACTAGAGAGAGAGAGAGAAAGACAGACAGACAGAGAGAGAGAGAGAGAGAATGTGTATGTGTATCTGTAATTTAGAGATGATCGCTGAAAAGAACCAGATTGAAGACACTGAGGCAGTATGTGCAATAGGTTTCAGGATCATATCATCAGATGTCAATTTTTAGTCCCCAAACCTGTGATTAGTGTGGCTTTGGAGATAGTTCCCCTGCTCCATGTATCTATGAAGTGGGGTAAACAACACCTGCTTCCCAGTTGACCACAGTGTTTCCTGAAATGTCAAGTGTCTATCTTCCCTTCCCTTGGTTGCTGGGCAGCAAAGCTCCCAAGAAGCCTGGGCTGTGCCGATGGGCGATAGATAATCTCCCTATATGTCTTGGTCAATAAAGGACATTAGCAAATGCTTAACTGAGTGTTCTGGATGCACTTACTCCCTCTTCATCCCCATAAAAAATAAACAGCAGAATAAATAGCCCATCTGCTGCCATCAATCACAAATACGATCTTTACCTACTGCAACATGAGGCAAGCACAGTAATGACAAAATCCATAGCTAGAGAGATGATGGAGTGGGGACCTGCCCTCCTCGCCACATAGCTCCAGAACAGGATCTATTATTTAAATGCACAGTAAGTGCTAAAGCAGTCAATATGTCACCTGCCTTTGCTGTCGCTGATAGGTAGGTTGCTTTAAGCCTAGTCATTTTGGGGTGTGTCGTTCAGGAGAAGACAGTTTAGGCTGGAAGAAAAGTTGGGCTCCAGTTCATGAGCAAAGACCCTTGAGCTATTGACAGTTCATATGTAGACTTTTCCTTTCCTTAGAAAGTAGTGGAACAAGGAAAGGGAACAAGATAGAAAGGGGAGAAGCCAGGTGTGAGGTTGCAGACCTATTAACCCGAGCTCAGAGAATTGGGAACTTAAGGCCAACCCAGGCTACATAGCAAGATTCTGACTTAAAAAAGTTATGATAGTAATTCAGTGTTTTAAAGTTTTCCAAAAGCATACAAGTACATAAAATAAGTATGTCTATAAAATAAAAATGTGCTGGTTTCAAAAATTTGTAGGAATATGGAAAGCTTAAGGAAGAAAATTTGGTAATATGATTTCATTCTCACCAAGATAAGCACTATGAAAGTATTACTCTGTGCTACTTTAGGATTTTTTTTACATATGCAAGTAAATGCATATCCATATATAAAATGCTATCCACCTCTGTGCCTCTCTGTTTTTGTGTATGTGCAATACACAGGCACACACAAACACACACACACACACACACACACTCTGCTGGAGCTCAGTGGTTAAGAGAACATACTGCTCTTGTGGAGAACCCAAATTCACTTCTCAGAACCTGGGTCAGGTAGCTCCCAATCTTCTATAACTGCCGTTCTAGGATCTGGGGCCACTCCCTTACATGCGTGCACATGGATATCATTTAAACTATTTCAAATGTGTACTTTTATAAGAGATATATTTATCTAGGCATAATTATAAGCAATCTAAATAATTATATATATGTAAAACTTGGTTGATATCTTACCTGAGCTAGGTGATGCATGCCTATAATTCCAGCACAGGGAGGCACAGGCAGGGTAATGTTATGTCAGCCTGTGCTATAGAGTGAGCTTGAAGACAGTCTGAGCTATGTAACAAGACCCTCATGCCCACATATATTATATATATATATATATATTTACATATGTGTGTGTGTGTGTGTGTGTGAAACTACATTGAAGAGTTGCATGTCCTTTTATCATTGAGTGTCTCTTGGTTGACAAGAGCACTTCGCCAACCTGGGGCCTGGAGTTATTTTGATTTTGCATAATTATGAATGGTGCTCTGCAAACAATGCTGCTCATCAAACTTTGTTACATCTTTCATGAGCTCTTCCTGATCAGGCCCTAGAAGAGCAATCACTAGGCTGATGTGACAAACAGGTCCAGCATTTTTTTTCTTTTACATGCTCCAAATTGCCCTTCAGAAAAGTTCACCAGTTTTATTACCATCTGTGTGGTTTGCACGTATTTATTTCCTTGAATCCTGACTGACACTGGGTTTTAATCTTTCAAGAAATGAAAATCTGTCAGTTAAATAAGGTAAAAGCAGCATTTCGTTATTCCAGCTGCAGTTAAGTAAATTTACCAACAGAATCATTGTGGCCTCAGTCATTGCTGACTCCACTTGACAGATGAGGCCCAGAGAGGGCAGACTGCTAGCCAGCAGCCAACAAATAGCCTCCAAGTCTCACAGGGTAACACATTGCTTCCCCACTCAAATCTCAGTGGCCCAAGAGTGATTTTCATTAAAACTATAAAAGTGCCATGTTGTGAAACTTATGTATGTGTCATACATATGAACTTAATAAAGAAAAAAATGCTGATGAGTCTGACAAAATGATAATTAATATGAATCTAGGCAGGAGTAAGTAATGCCACTTGGGTCATTTTTCCTTCTTTCCTTTTCCTCTCTTTTTTTGTTGAGATAGGGTGATCTCCCTCTGTAGCCCTAGTAGACATTATCATCATTTCTCAGCCTGTTGGATATAATTTTTTTCTGGGTAGCTTGGCATGTGTGTGTATGTGTGTATACACACACATATGTTTATGTGTGCATGTGTGCACATATGTTTGCATTTTTGTATATGTATGTGCAAATACATGTGTGTGTATGTGTCCACATGTGTATTTGTGTGCTGTGCGAGTGCTTGTGTGCATGTTTTATGTGTGTGCATACGTGTATATGCAGGTATATTTATGTATGTAAGTTCGTGTTTAAATGCATGTGTTTGCATATATATTATAAGTGTGCATATGTATGTATGCATGTACTTTGCGTGTACATGTGTATGCCTACGTACATACATGTGAATATATTCCTATGCATGTGTGTACATATGTGCATGTATTTGTATGTATGCATATCTGTGCATGTATATGTGTGTGCCAGCATACATATGTGCATCTGTGGGAATATGCATGTATTTGCTTGTGTACTCATGTGCCTTCATGTGAGTGTGTTCACGAGTGTGCCCTCCATAAGGATATATGCCTGAGGACTGTGAGGTGTCTGTGTTTACTGAGACACAGGAATGGCCCTCCTACTGCCCTACTGTTCTCTGATGCTTGAGTCATAGCTGTAAGCATGGTCTTCCATGTCATCAGGGGATCCAGGGGAACAAGCCATTGTCCCTGGGACTGAGGACATTCCCCAAACATTCTTAACTGTAATTAGGATTGACTGTTACACAGTGGGAGCCTCCTTCCTCAGACTCCTTTGTAGTAAAGTGGAGCAAAAAGGCTGATACCAGAATTACATTTCAAGATGAAACATCCCTTCATGGACTTATGTGTTGAACACTTATTTCCCATGTGTTGTGTTGGGAAATGGTTGACACTCTAGAGGATGAGGCCCAGATTATAGATGGAGACTGAGATTTCATTTCCCAGCTGTCCAGACCTGAAAAAAAAAATCACACGGAAACTATATTAATTACAACACTGTTTGGCTTATTAGCTCAGGCTTATTATTAACTATCTCTTAAAACTTAAATTAATCCATAATTCTTGTGTATGTTAGCTACATGGCTTGGTACCTTTTCTTAGTGAGGCATTCTCGTTTGCTTCCTCTGTGTCTGATGGGTGGCTGTGTCTGTCTTTCCTCATCCCAGAATTCTCCTAATATGGTTGCCCCACCTATACTTCCTGCCTGACTACTGGCCAACCAGCATTTTATTAAACCAATACAAGTGACAAATCTTTACAGTGCACAAGCACATTCTCCCACAGCACCAGATGGAAGGAGTAAGTTACTGGAGTCAAATGTTGGAAGGTTATAATCAGGTTCCAGTTGGTTCCTCTCTCTGCTTCCTATCTGCCATGAAGAGAACAGCTCTCTTCTGCCACAATGCTCTGACCAAGTGCATGAGGCCAGTGACCATAGGCTGAGCTCTGACAATGAGCGCAAAAAAACCCTTCCTGCTTTGTGTTCTTATGTCAGGTGCCATATTGTATTGTCAGAGGCAGGAGCAATATAAACAGTATAAGCCCACACCGGGACTCATATGTAACCATGGATAATCAGGAAATGAATAATTCTATGAAAAGATGTCAACATGATGGTAATGTAAACCACCCAAAGAGCTGCTTTTAAGGGGAATCCATGGCCATGGTTATGTGCAAGGCTAACCAGGCAAATGAGAAACTTTCATGTGTCCCACATGGAATTTAACAAGATCTTTCCCTTGCCCACAAGTACAATTAGTAAATAAACTGATGAGTTATTTGTACTTTGAATAAGGCTGACTTGGCTGATTCACACAGCAGGTTGTACCTTAAATAAAATAATTTAGCCAGTCATGGCAGCACATACCTCTAATTCTAGCTCAGGTAGCTTGGGGTAGGAAGTTCATG
The DNA here is from genome assembly GCF_950005125.1 of Chionomys nivalis. Taxonomy (NCBI): domain Eukaryota; kingdom Metazoa; phylum Chordata; class Mammalia; order Rodentia; family Cricetidae; genus Chionomys; species Chionomys nivalis. The sequence goes on from NC_080087.1 coordinate 90,724,024, forward strand.
ACTTCAAGGCCAGCCTGGGCTGTATTCCAAAATCCTGTCTCATAAAACAATACAAGTTCAATGAGTTATTAATGACTGGTATTTCAATTTTAATTTCATGAGTGTGTTTGAATATCCCATGGTGAGGCCCAGCAGGACATATTTGCATGACCCCCCTTGCCTCCCAGATAAAAGCATTAGATGAAACAGTTTGAAATTCTGGAAGTTTGAGAAAACATCATCCCAGGTTTGTGGACTAGTCATTCCTCCAGGAGAGTGTCTGTATGAAGCTAGTGTCTGGCATTGCCTGGGAGGAGAGTAGAAGGTTGAGTGTGTGGGTTCAGGCCAAAACCTCAGCTTCTCAACTGGGTACAAATTTCCAATATAACTCCAATGTGGTGACATCAGCCTGCCCTGTGCTCAGAAGAGTCACAAAACTCTGAAATCCCTCCAGTCCTGCTACTGACCTGCCAGAAATTCAAATAAGCCCTCACCAGTTTTCCACCCAAATTTCTACAGCTAGCTCTTCTTACCCTCACAATATCCTGTCTGTCTTTCAACAGGCATGCCCATCCATGTTCAAACCTTGAGCACCAAACAGCCACAGATTCTTAAGGGAAACAGAGAACACCCAACTGGAACAGTAGAAGGAAGGATTTTTGGCTTCAAATAATCCCCAAACTAAGATTTATTAACTGTCCTACCAACAGCATCTGGAAACAACTTTCCCGCGTGTGACATTGCAGAAGGCAAGGCAGGCAACAGAGGATGGTTAACAAGCATCTGGGCATGGCATCAGAGTGGAGTGGTTACAAAATTGGTTCCCCTGCTGGAAGAGCCTGCTGCCATCTTCTAAATTTGAAATTTAATGTAAAAGATTGAGGTGTATTTAGAACTCTGAAGCACACCCAATAACTTCCAGGGGGGTTCTACTCTGCCATCCAGGGTCGGGCATCCCTCCCATCAGGCCAAAATATTTAAACCCCCAAATGGAGGTGTAACTCAAGCAGCTCCTGGACAAAAGAAGAGGGTGGGGAGAGAGTTTGATGTCCTAAAGACAAAAGTGAGACAAATGGGCACATATCTTCAGAGGATAAGCAGTTTGCTGTCAAACTCATGCACATGCTGAGGAAAGAGCTGGCCCTCCCAAAGGAGAAGGGCCATAGCCTCTACATGATGTATTTGAGCCCTAGGGGTTTACTGCATCCCCATCTTGTGGTCTGACCATTCTCCCAGGAGAGCGTCTGTATGAAGCTACTCTATTGATAAGAATGTTCCCTCTAAGCCTCTTGGGTCAGAAAGTACATGGCTGTGTACAACCTCCCTTTTGCCACTTAAACACTAAATGTCTTGAAAAAATTGCATCCTTTTTTAAGAGAAATAGTTTTTTCAGGTTTTGTTGTTGTTTTTGTTTTTTCACCAACTGTAGACATGAAGGTCTGGCTCTTATTATTGTGTTTATTTATCTCATAGACTAACAGATTTGGCACTTGCACGACTCAGATTTCAATGTCTGGTCAGCTCCATGTCTCTGCTATGGGGTTTTTTATCTTCTCAAGCGTTCTCAAAGGTTCTAAAATCAGGTCTCAATTGCCTCCCTTGGCACCTGTCCCAGACTGGGGCTGATGAAGGGAAGGAAAGGGGTCATGTCATGATTCTATTTCAGTCAAGATCAGCCCCCCTCCTTTGAAAGGTGGGTGATAAGTATTTAACACGTATTTGTTGCCTGATTCAGCAAACCAGGGAGCTCATAGGCCTCTGAGGGGCACTGGCATCTTGTCTTCTCTTTCCAAGGAAATCTACCCTCATTGCGCTCATTTAAACTCCCAGTGACAAGCTGAAAGGTCACTGATTTCAGTCTATTCTCCTCCTTTTGAATGCTAAAATCTCAGTGAGAAAAGCAGACTTCCTCTTTAATTCAGATTATATTTACTTAATTTTAAAAGAAGTGTAAGAAAAGAGTAATCAAGCCATCAGGGCTTATTTATTGTCATAATTGTGCTCCCTGTGCCCATCACAGGGACTTGCCAGTCTCCCTCCCGAACCCACACAAGCATACGTTACTCTGGCTGCAAAATAATAATTATCTGAGCGGGGCCCCCCGTCTCCAGCACCTTTTATTCAGTTTGAGGACACATTTCATCAAAGCCGTCAGATCTCTGGGGTGATTCCTCCCCATGTGTTCTGCCTCCTTGGTCCTCAAGAGAGCATCTTGTTTGGGGTGTTTGCAGCTATGAAAGCAGCAGTAATGACTGTGTGGCTTAAAGTAGAGATTTTATTTCCACGGCAATCTATTTATAAGTTGAGAGTCATGCTTTCATGTTGAGAACTGGACGCATTCTTAACTTCAGCCTCAGCCTATGCTCAAATTGTCCACAGTCTCCGAACATGAAGAAAGCATGAGACACTTAGGGAGACTCCTTGCCACCCCCTCCTTTGTTCTCCTGCATTTCAGTTCTGCATCCTTTTATTTGTTCAGGATGGGGGGAACAGGACACTTTTCTGATGCATCCCTATGCTTGCTGAAGCCTGGGTACCAAGATGGTGGACACCTATAATCTCAGTAATGGGGAGGATGAGATACAAGGATAGTAAGTTCAAAGTCAGTCTTCCTCATGGGGGCAAAATGAATTGCATTTTACAAGAGATCGTGAAAATAATTCCAGTTTCAGAATATAAGGATAGAGGGTATTTTCAGTGGCGTCTAAATATCAGTTTCAGCGTGAGGTACTGTTAACTGACACATATGTTTGATGACTCAACCATTCAAATTCATTTGTATATATATCAAATGTCACATAAGAGGTACATCAAAACACACTGGGTGAAGGGAGAAGATGCTGCTGTTTCTTCATGTTTGTGAAGAATTTGCAAAAAGAAGGAAAAAAAAACAAAGAGCAGTTTGCAAAATATTTTCCTTCTATAATCTTCCATAAGCCACTACATAATTAGAAGAGGGGGACTCCTGCTTCAAAGGATTCTTCATCAATAAACATTTCCACCCTCTCTCTTCAGGCCATGTAGGTTTGACCTCAGTTTTCACAGGAGGTTGCCTGGAGCTCTGAGAAACTGTGGACCTGATTCAAATTCCTTCTTGAGTTGCCAAAGCCATTGAGTCGACCTGGACTTCACTGATAGCCTTTTCCATGGCTGCATCCTGAGCGCTGGCCAGGTGCTTTCTTCCTTCCTTGTTGGTGTCTATGGGATGCTTCTGGCTTCACTATCTGTACCCTCCCTCCAAGTCCCCTGGCAGGAATTCAGGGTTGGCAGGAACAAGCCCAGCTTATTGTTCTGTTTCTCTCTCAGTGCTAAGAAGCTGCTGTCACTGGGACATGTGAAAAGCTGCCTGAGAAGAGCTTTGGAGTCCTGACCAAGAACAGGGTGCTGGCAGGATTGGCGGTGGTGGACTAAATGGGAAAAGGTTCACAGAGGCATTAGTTTTCCTGGAGGGGTTTGCAGTGCGGTCCCACACTTCCGTTCTCTCGCTAGAGCTGCACAGCTGGACAAGGAATGAATTTCAGCATCCGTGCCATGGACACGTTTCAACACTTCCTTGTGCCAGAAGATCAAGAAGCCGCTTTCTTTTCTGGTTAAGCCAGTGTTAGAAACAGATAAACGGTGTTTTCTTTTTTCCTTTTCTTTTCTTTTTTATAAGGAGTCTCTCAGAAAAAGCAAAACAGCTTCTACCCCCAGGATCCCCTCAACTGGAAAGAACCTCAGCATCCAGCCATGCTGCCCAGACTACAAAGTCTTCAATAGAAGGGACTCTTCTGCATGATGATACCATGCTAAAAACCCTTAAGAGGCTAATTTAACATGCAGATCCCTACAAATCATATACTAAAAGTCTGACCAGACAGCAGTGGACGAGATTCTGGTTACTTTTCGTTGTTGTGTGTAATAAAACACCATGACCACAAGTGACTTGTGAAGAAAGAGTTGATTTTGACTTACAGTTCCATAGAGAAAGTCCATAATGTCAGGGGAGACATGACAACAGGTGTCCAGGACAGGAAACTGAGAGATCACATATCCACCCATCCCCAGTGGCAAACTTCCCTCAGCAAGGCTCCACCCCCTAAAGCTTCCATAACCTCCCCAAAGATCACCGTCAAGTGTTTAGATATATGAGTTTACAGGGACCGTGTCTCACACAACCACACTTAGGAAATTGCATTTTGGTAATTTCACTCACATGATGTTGGGGACCAAATCCACAGAAACAGAGAGGTCCATGACACATCCTGCTTAGCATCATTAGTCGGCAAGTATTCTCTCAGTGTTGACAGAATCTAGGTTTTCTAACTTCACCTTGGGTCTATGAGGAAAGCTGATTCTCCCCACCCAGCAGGAACCTAACGAGGCTACAGACAGGTTTTCTTAATCCTGCACCTCATGTGCACAGTGTATTTAAATCAAAGCTTGTTCTTTTATCTTCAGCCTCCATATTGTAGAATTTTTTCTTCTGTGTAGTCCTCACCCCTCAGTAAATGAAAGGGCTTGTTCTTACATGTGCCTGGATTTCACAGATAGACCATTTACTGTGGTCTAACATGGACCTGCCCACACCAAACTCTGTTCTTCCGTGTTGGTGTGAACAGCAGGTAAACCAGTTATAGCCAAGGTAGGGAAGTATCTGCTGTGGGCCTCGGATGCTATCTGTTGTCATTTTGAGTTTTAGGGTGGGTGTGAGTCAATGTTCTGTTAATATTTTCTAAATGCTTTACCTGGCAATCCACAGTATGTTAGGCTAGATACAGAGATGGCTGGTAAGTGGCTATGAGGGGCATTTAAATTAGCTTAAGATAATCTGGGCTCTCAGTTTGCAGCCCTCCAACTCAACTCCTGACAATCATAAGGGGCTGATCCTTGATCAGTCTGTAGAGCTTTCAATTAAGATGTGTCTTTCTTCAGAGAACTTCAGTTCACAGAACCAGATTGGAAAGAAAAGGAGTGTGGATATATTGAGAAGCTGCTGGATTGAGCAGAGCCCTAAAATGTCAGACTGTAGCACAGAGGGCATTGTGATGCCTCAGTGTGGGGAGGTGATTTTCTGTTTATATGTTTTACTGCTGCATCTAAAGGCATTCATCATAGAGAATCCCCCTGCTCCTCTCGCACTTATCGAATTTACTAACTTTAATGTGTTCCAGGCTTGGGAAATCCAAGCCCCCTGACACTGAAACTGCATTATAACTCTGAAGAACCAGCCAAACCAGGATTGTGATGGGAGCACAGGCACAAGGCTCTGGTGTGCTCGAGTCAAAAATCCATGGATGCTTGTAACTCAAGTCCAAGTGCTGGCCTTCCACGTCTAGACCAAAGTAAACATACACTGGCCTTTTTGCAAGTGATAGCCTGCACCTAATGTCAAGGTTAGAGGTGGCCCAGCAGAAGGAAGGAGTTTGAATTGACCACAAAACTCAAAGGGTGTACAAATGACAATCCTTCTATGAACATTTCCCTTCAAAGTCCAAGAAAGAAAATCTTCGAGGGAAATGGAGACACCCAAAGCTGTTCATTCCATTTCTTTTTCTCCTGGATACAGCTTGATTTCTAGACTACACAGAACAACTATCAGACAACTACAGGGTTAAACCAAATAACACTAAGGTTAAATGTTTCTTCCTTGGCTCACCGAAAAGGGTGAAGTACTGCTATGATACCCAAGGCCCACATACCTCCCAGGGGTTTTCACCTCTCCTATAATATATATTAACAGTTGCCATGGACACCTGGTCCTTTTACTGTAGCCTATTGCCCACCCGGCCCTCCAATGTACATTCCCTTACTTGGACTCCTATTAACAACATGACATTCTCCAGTCCTTTTGTCTCCTACCTGTGGCAACTTTACTCTGACACTCAGGCCACCCTTCTTTCTATAATTCATATAATTAGTTGTCCTCCAGACACCTTCTGTGCCTGTTTTATAATTCTGAAAATAACAGGAATCTTCAAAGGGCACTCCGCCTGGTGACATCACCATCTGGAAATTGTTTACACCTTTGAGTCATTGTTACACTACGAGCTTGGATTTTGTATGTGACATCTGGGAGATGGCCGCACATTAATATGAACAGGGATGGATCTCCCATGGGCAGCATGCATGGCAGGGACAGTTTTCTGGCTTCCTGGGACTCATGCGAGAGGAACTTGAAGAGGTCAGATCATGCCAAAGACACAGGCTACAGTAGTTGACATGGTGTGCCCCAGCTAGAGGCAAGTTCTGTGCAAGGGCAGAAATGTCGACCAGTCCTCCTGTCCATCCTTGGGAACCATGCAAAGGCTAAATAAACATTGGATTCTTGTCTTGAGTGCTGAGATGAGAGCTTCCAACACTTGGTAGAGAAATTTCATAAGTAAATTATTGCAAAAGAGAAGTGTGGATATGAACCCTGTAATGAACAGTCTTCGGGATCCATCACAACTTTTCAAATAACTCTAGGTTATAATTGAGGTTTTTTAATTAAAAAAAACAATTAAAGCATATCAAAGAAGAAATGCACAGGTTTAGAAATAGAATTCAAATTTAATTCTCAAAATATAATTTTATTTTATGTATATGAGTATTTGCCTACATGTATGTCTATTTGCCACATTCATACTTGGTGCCTGTGGGGGCCATAAGAGAGCATCAGATCCCCTAGAATGGGAGTTACAGATGATTGTGAACTACTGTGTAAGTACTGGGAACCAAACCCAAGTCCTCTGCGGCAAGAACAGTCACTTAACTTCTAACTCATCTCTCCATTACCTAGTACCTGAATCTAAAGATGATCACATTTAATATGGAAGAATACTATTTTCATATGCCTTCTTCTTAGTGTATCTCCTAATTCAGGAGAGAAGTGAAACCCTGCTCATCCTTGTGACTGAAGGTACAGGGTCAGTGTCCATAAACAGACATCTGGAATTATACAGATGAGCAAGCCACATTCGCCATCTTGCATGATTTCTAGAATTTCAGAGAAAGTGCTGAAATGGCACCAAGTGGGTTGACATTTAAAAATGAATGCAGACCCAGAACGGATCTGTGTGAAGAGTTAAGTCTTCCTAGAATTGCTCCACTAGAATTGTTTTCTTGAAGCCTGGCATGGTGGCACATGCCCGTTATCTAGTGCCAAGGAGACTAAAGCAGGAGGCTCTCAAATTCAAAGCCATAGTAAGAATTGTTGTTGATACTGTGTGGTCTGCATAGATCCCAGGTTCTCCACAACTTTATAAAAAAGCAAACTGAGGAAGCAACCAGACACAGGGGGAAAAAGAGCAGAAAAAAAAGTGGATATGTAACAGCAGCAAAAAAAAAAAAAAAAAAAGAAAGAAAAAAAAAAACAAGGGTCTCTGTTTTATTATTGGTTTTTATTTTCCTGAGATAGAGTTTCTCTGTAGCCCTGGCTGTCCCAGGACTCACTCTGTACACCAGGCTGGCCTCAAACTTAGAGATCCACATGCCTCTGCCTTCCTAGTGCTGGGTTTAAGGGTGTGCACCACCATGCCCGGCTAGGCAATGTGCTCTGAAGTCTTTGGTTCCTTTACTGGATTCTTATGAATTTGATGGAGATGAGAAACTGAGGAATGGGGAAACTATGGTAGATATTTTTTCAGACTAATATCTGGTATATTATATAACTTCGGGTGATATATCTCTCTATATATCTAAATCTAAATCTATATCGGGGGAATAACATAATTTTAAACATATCTATGCCTCATCACCAATACTCATGAGATGCTAAATAAGGGTTTTCATCTGAGAGGTCAGTTCTAGAATAAATATACCCTCATTGAGCTTGTGTAAAATAAAATACTGGCTTTAGCTGCTTCTCTGTTGTCTCTGTGACTTTTCTATTGCTGCAACAAAATACCATGACCAAGGTAACTTCTAAAAGATGATATTTAATAAGGGACTCATAGTTTCATGACCATCATGGCAAGGAGCATGGCATCAGGCAGGAAGGCATGATGTTGTAACATGAAGCAGTAACTGAGAGCCTGCGTACTTATCTACAAGTTGGAGGCAGGGAAAAAGTTACTGGGAATGAAGTGGGCTTTTGAAGCCTGAAAACCCACCCCCAATAACACACCTCCTCCAATAAGACCACAACTCCTAATCCTTCCCAAGCAGTTACACCAACTGGGGACCAAGCATGCAAACATATAACCTTTTGGAGCTATTCTTATTTAAATCATCATACCTCTCCTTCAAGAAAGTACCTGAACCACAAACCACCAAAATAAAGAGGAGCTGGGTATTTCCCTAACAAAAAGAGGCAGATATACTCTCTTTTAAAGGGAGTCGTCCCACATCACTGGGCTGTCCCTAAACCAGCCTACCCCAGCTTCATCTCAAAAATATAACAACAAGCAAAAAAAAATGACCATTTTTAGATGTGCTAGTTTTTTTTTATAGAAATATATTCCGATATTCTTTCAACCTATTAGATATTCTCTCCCATTGCAGTAAGTCTTCAACTAGCACAAAAATTAAAGTTATCAAAAATTTATCACCTCACATTTGCCACATGACAGATATCACTTCCAATTAGGCCAAGTGAAACCAAAAGTGTTAAAAATAAGATTTATGATTACCTAACAAATCAATTTTCAGGAAAAAAAATGAGCCATAAAAATAAACTCACAATCAAGATACAGCATTTATAAACTATTACAATTTACTACTTAATATAAAATTATGAACAAAAATACCCTCTTATTTTTTCAAACTAGTTTGATGGAGATCATTATTATCTCATATGTTTTATACATAATATCATTTTTAAGTGGCCTTTATGTTTTAATACCTCTAAACTTTTTTAGGATAAAATACAGTTTACCTGAATGGCATTCAGTTTTTTGTTTTTTTCTGTTTTTGGAACCATAAGAACATTAAATATTAGTTTTTCATAGCAAACACAGTAAAACTTGTGTTCACAATAAAGATTTCAAGTCTTTTTATCTCATCCACCTTGCAGGACTTTTATACAAATGTTTTAACATACACATCTCTGCCCACTACCTAGTAAAACCCTGAAGTAAGTTAAGTGACTGAACTCTTCATGATTTCTTTCATTTTGTTTGCTCTGATCCTTTTTTAAAAACTAGCCTATCACGAAAAATTGTGAGGTCAGATCTCAGCCAATGGGAAAGGAACATGGTCACCATCTACATTAGTATAGAAGTCAGTGCACTTGCTGCTGGGGTACGTTTTCTCTAATACTTTTGTCAGCACTGTACTTTCTTAGTCAAGAGTAAAGTTTACCTTATCAAGATACTTCCATTGTACTGATGATCTCTTTCTTGAAGATCCTGAATTTATTTTTAACAGAATAAAGTTTAGATGACCTGAAAATAATACGGATATCCTTAGTGCTAACACAAAAAGTTAAATATTAAAATTTTATTGTTCTTGAATTTCAGCTATGAGTGGGAAATATCACTTTTGTAAAATAAGATCTGGTTTGAGAAACAGGTCCAGGGTCATCATAATTATGTCTGCCCAGAGTTTGATTTCTAGAGAACGTGTGTGTCTGTATCATAGCATGGATAAGATCCTTTGATTCGGTTTGAGAAGTGAATCAGCACTGGTAGTATTTCTGCAATCTTCCAAGAAAAGTGTCAAGTGTAAACTCTTTGGCTCCAGATTCTCAAAGCCTTCCACCAACATGTTATGTGGCAATTTTCTCCAAGTACAAACAGTCCATCTTAGAGGGAGGCCAGTGAGGGCTCAGAAAATTCTAAAGGGAGGCTTACTTAAGACTCAGGAAGTAAACAACTTAAGACTCAGGAAATCCCTAAAGTTTATCAGACATGCAAGACTATAAGCATTGGAAAAAAGGGTGGAGTGTTATGTAGTAATTTTTTATTAATTTAAAGGGTACATCCTGGAGGGAAGTTAGAGAAGACTAAGAAAGTTTCAAAGACTTAGGACATATGGAGGAGGATTTGTTAAGTCTCAGAAAATTAACAACTCAAGGGTCTTAGGAAGTTCCTGAAGGCAAAGTCCCTCTCTCTTCCCGAAATTATATAAGTAGTAAGACCTGCTGAGCTGCCTTAAAGATATACTCTCTTACTTGTTAAGCTGTCTGCAAGTAAGGTAGTATTTTTCATTATTCATCATTCACTGGCATGGGCTTTCAGTGATGTAATTGCCCTTGAGTTATCCACGTCCTATAAGCAACCACTCACCCATACTTCTGTAAGTAACCCAAATCAACCCACTGATCCTCTATCTTAGACCCCAGTGGTATAATTCCTTTGATCTGTTGTGAAAAGACATCATGTCATGTCTCCTCCAGAATAGTGTCACACAACAAATCCTCTCCACATCTCTCTAGACTCTCTAGTCTAGCATTCTGTGGAAAGCCTCATTTCTTAGAATTTCCCTTCAACCAGAAATCATGAGCTAAGATCTGGAACTTTTCATAAAGGTGATGTGCTTTGATGGAGGTGATGACATTAGTATCCACCACCTTATTGAGAGACCAGCATTGTACCTGTATAGGAACTTAGTGAGCGCCAATCACAGTGTTTCCAGAGTATATCCTTTATGCACCCCGTGATGAAAGGACTCCATAGTCAAAGCATTAAAAAAAGGTGTATAAAATTCCACTTCTTTAAAAATTGTCATGTGTATCAGCATATTACATAATCCCTCCCCCCCAAAATGTAGCAAGAAACCCAGAGCCTTCTAATCTTACTTGACCACAAAGCCCTTGTGACCAAACTTATAAGTTTGGTAACTGGGCATCTCATAAAACATATCTTAAGAAATGTCCTTAATTTATGTTTTGCTCCCTACTTTAAAAAAAGGGGGAGAAATCAAGAATGAGAGAACATAGTACTGCAGATGGGATTCTAAGGGGACTCAGATTTTATTCTTCCCACCTTAGTAGATTCAGAGGGCTGCTAATAATTAAAACTGTGAGCAGAGACTGCTCCTTGTTTCTCGGCTGTCCAAACCCTAAATAATCATACAGAAACTATATTAATTGCAATACTGTTTGGTCAATTACTTAAACATATTTCTAGCTAGCTCTTACATCTTAAATTAAGTTATTTCTGTTATTTTATATTTTACCATAAGGCTTATAGTTTACTGGTACAGGGATACAACCAAATTTCTCCTCATGGCATCTCCCAAACTCCACTTTCTTCCCTCCTCTATCTGCTCAGAATTCCTGCCTTGCTCTATTCTGGTAAGCCACTGGCCAGTTATTCATTAACCAATAAAAGCAATACATATACAGAAGAACTTCCCACACCATTTCTCCTTTTCTGTTCGAATAAAAAGGAAGGTTTCAACTTTAATACAGTAAAATTATATATAAAAACATGTATCAGGCAAGAATTACAGATATAATATTTATATTCATTTTATCTTTTATCATAACTAAAGAAGACTATAATTATAATTATCTATTCTTCAACTCCATCAAAGACTCCAGAAGGATATAATATTACCTATGTAAATTGGAAGTGTTGTAAGCAACTTCCAAAACTCTAGAATTGACGGAGTCATCTTGCTGCATGGACAGTTACCCAAAGACTCATTTGAAACTTTGGAGCTACCATCTTTGGTGAAAGCCTACAGTAACTGACAGAACATTTTCAGATGCAGGAAAATTTTCAAAACTGTCTTACCCAGTCCTCACAAGGTTTGGCAGTCTTTTTTATTGTATCCTGTTTGTCCAGTCTGAATGCCATTTGGGGCAGCTCTTTGCCTAAAGGCTAGCAAACTCCATAAGGAGCCTCTTTGATACCCATCATCCTCTTGAAGTAGATTGGTGCTTCCAAGAGCAGATGAGTCTCATTGTCATGAAATATTCTAAGTTCTTAAAACATTTAAATGCCTTATTCTGTAAGTATTTGAAAGGTTTGAAGAATATTTATCTATTTGAAATATATCTCAGTACATCTAGAAAACCTAACATGATTACAAGCTTGACTATTATAAATGACTATCAATTAACCTGTATTTTTTCCATGAAGCAGGAAATTTGCAAGACTGTTTTGCCTCTATTGGCAGTTTGTCAATCACTTTCTTCTGTATCCTGCAGAATGTCTGGCACTCTTTCATGAAGCAGGGACCCCAAAGGACTGTCTCACCTTTAGTCAATTTCAGCATTCATTTATTTCTGTGGGTCCTGCATGTCCAGTTCATACAGTTCATACCATCAAAGAGTTCAGGCAAGAGCAATTTCTTGTCCAAATGGCTATTCTTGTCACATTGAAGGTAAATTCCATGATGAGTTTCTTCAGTGCGCATCAACCTCTCTGAAATAATTGGTTCCGCCAGAAGCAGACATGTCTCACTGTTGAGAAAAGTCTAAGTTCTTAAAATATTTTAAATGTCATATTCTATTAGTCTTTGAAAGGTTTAAAGAATGCCTATCCATCTGAAGTATAACTCTGTACACCTAGAAAACCTAACTAACATGACTACAATCTTGATTATTATAGATGATTATCTATTAACTTGTGTTTTTTAACTATACATTACATTTTTAAATGAGCTGCACAAACACAGTACCTTAAACAAGAGCAGAAATACATATAAGAAAATTTACATTAAATTGGTTTAGTATACATGAAGCTCTGGGTCTCATTCCCAGAAAGAAGAAAGGTAGGAAGAAGGAAGAAAGGACTGAACAAAGGAAGGAAGGAAAGAAGGAAGGAAGAAGAGAGGGAAAGTATGAAGGAAATGAAGAAAATAGACAAGCCATAAATCAAATAATAATGGTGACAGTGATGATGATGATAATAATAAACCATAATAATAATTTTTAAAGTCAAGCAAGAGAGTGAATAGCTATAATCTCAGCACATGGAATGCTGAGGTAAGAAGACTGAGCTAAACTAGACCACAATAGTGAGATGCTGTCAAGATTAAACATACAAAGAAATACCCATAGAAGACTGTTAGTTGTGGAGTGGTGTGTATAAGCATGCATGCATGAATGTGTGCTTGTTTAAAGCTTGATAGCACTCTGGCAGTAGCATGAGTAGTCAGAACCTTCCTACTACCAGGCTACATCTCTGTGTCAGATTCAAAGAAGATAGCCAATAAGAGAAGCTACAAGGGATAAATCCATATGCTTATAATTCAGGATGGAACACAGAGGGTCAGAAGACAGAGATACCAAAGATACCAATCCCGATTTTCTCCAAGGTTTGCCCATAGCTCTGGGGTGATCCTATGATTTCTAGAACCTGAACTGGGTCATTCTGAATAGTCATAGTTTACCAACTAATACGAATTTACGTCCTTAAAAACTGAACTCTGAGCTGTTATAGTGCAGTGGTGTTGCTGAGTTTAATTCCAAGGAACACCACCAGAAAATATACTCAAAATACATTATTTATTTTGGTTGGGAATTTTTCATAGTCTATGGGCCTCTGTGCCTTTTTACACAGGAAACACAGATTGGGGGAGCTTTTAATATTTATCTTTGCTCTCATGCTTGATATATGGTACTCAGGAATGATCTCAGTCAGGGAAAATTTTTTTGAACAGTATTTTTATATTTTGAGAATTTTATGCCTAATGTACCATACTTACATCATTTCTACTCCTCCATTTTTCCCTGTTGACTCTTCTTTAGGCCTTTCCTTCCCTCCCAGATTCATGCCCTCTTCTTATTTAATATCACACACACACACACACACACACACACACACACGGACACGGACATGGACACAGACACCTGAGTACATTTAGCATTACTTATACGTGTATGTGCTTAGGGTTTAAGAATGACGACTTTGGCACTTCAGATTGGATATCCTACCAGGGGGCTCACCACTGGATAAAACTGATTCTCCTGCTCGCAGCAGTCATTGACTGTTATTCTTCTTCTAGAAATGAGGCCTTGAGACAATTCTCTTATCCCCACCAGCATGTCATTGTACAGGTCTTGAAAGGACAATCATATTGCTATAATTTTATGAGCGTAGCATCCCTCTAATATCTAGAAGAGATTCTCTTGGAGAAGTCATTCTGGTCCCCTTGACTCTTAGAATCTTTCTGCCTCTTTTATGATTCTCCCTGCGTATGTGCATTTACTACGTGGGGCTGTGCACTCTACAGACCCCTCCTCACAGATGGAGAGGTCATAGATCCAGGGAAGAAACTGTTATTTTCCTCTTCCTAAAGTGTTATAACTTCTAACTTTATTCTAAAGACGTACCCTTATACACACAGAAAAGTGCAGTTCTTACCTCTTATCAAGGAAGCTTCTTTTCGCGACAGATGATGGCTACTACAGAGACTCACAGCTGGTTAAAATGCAATCAAGGCAACTTACTCCCAAAGTAAGCAGACTTAGGCTTCTGTTGTTTGGATCCCATTGCAATTGTTTTACATGTTTTCTTGTCTTTGATTTTGTTTTCACTCTTCGTTTTACTTCCCATATCACCACATTTAATTTCCTACAATTTTAATCTCACAGGTGAGATGGAAGTTATGTGTTGACTCAGAAATCCACTCTTCTTGAGGAGCAATGGTACTGGTAGTCTTCCCAACAGTCTGAGTGCCTAAAATCCTTATATTGCTGTGACACTGAGTGTTACCAGGTTGTCCTTTCCCATATGCTTGGCTTGGCTGGGGGTCTTCATCAAGGGTGGCTGCCAGTGTCTGGACATGGACTGATCTCCTCTTTTAAATCACTTTGAAGTTGTTTTACATGCTTATTTCTGGTGATTCAATGTAAGTTGGGTCAAGGTCATGTCTAGCTACCTGAAGCCCACTTTTATGCATTTAGATTCTTTCTTAATTTAGTTCCTGTGATTTTTAACCAGGTAGAAAGTAAGATTTGATTAGAGTAGACCTTGACAAACCAGAGGTTAAGAAGAACATTGCCATTTCTATTATATTACCTGCTGTATTCTTTTTTTTTTTTTTTTAGAAAATGCTACAAATTTCCAGGCATAAATTTATTTATTTTTATTTGTTTTTTTATTAATTAATTTATTTAATTATTAAAGATTTCTGCCTCTTCCCCGCCACCACCTCCCATTCCCTCCCCCTCCCCCAATCAAGTCTTCCTTCCTACTCAGCCCAAAGGCAAGCAGGTTTCTCTGCCCTGTGGGAGGTCCAAGGACCACCCACCTCCATCCAGGTCTATTAAGGTGAGCATCCAAACTACCTGGGCTCCCACAAAGCCATTACGTGCAATAGGATCAAGAACCCATTGCCATTGTTCTTCAGTTCTCAGTAGTCCTCATTGTCCATTATGTTCAGCGAGACCGGTTTTGTCCCATGCTTTTTCAGACCCCGGCCAGCGGCCTTGATGAGTTCCCGATAGAACATCCCCATTGCCTCAGTGTGTGGGTGCACCCCTCGCAGTCCTGAGTTCCTTGCTCGTGCTCACTCTCCTTCTGCTCCTCCTTTGGATCGTGAGACTTCAGTCCAGTGCTCCAATGTTGGTCTCTGTCTCTGTCTTCTTTCATCGCCTGATGAAGGTTAATATTCAGGGGGATGCTTATATGTTTTTCTTTGGGTTTACCTTCTTATTTAGCTTCTCTAGAATCACGAATTATAGTCTCAATGTCCTTTATTTATGGCTAGAAACCAAATATGAGTGAGTACATCCCATGTTCCTCTTTTTGGGTCTGGCTTACCTCACTCAGGATAGTGTTTTCTATTTCCGTCCATTTGTATGCAAAATTCAAGAAGTCATTGTTTTTTACTGCTGAGTAGTACTCTAATATGTATATATTCCATACTTTCTTCATCCATTCTTCCATTGAAGGACATCTAGGTTGTTTCCAGGTTCTGGCTATTACAAACAGTGCTGCTATGAACATAGTTGAGCATATACTTTTGTTGTATGTTTGGGCATCTCTTGGGTATATTCCCAATAGTGGTATTGCTGGGTCGAGAGGTAGGTTGAACCCGACTTTCCTGAGAAACCGCCACACTGCTTTCCAAAGTGGTTGCACAAGTTTGCATTCCCACCAGCAATGGATGAGAGTGCCTCTTTCTCCACAACCTCTCCAGCAGAGGCTATCATTGGTGTTTTTGATTTTAGCCATTCTGACCGGTGTAAGATGGTATCTTAATGTTGTCTTGATTTGCATTTCCCTGATTGCTAAGGAAGTTGAGCACGATCTTAAGTGTCTTTTGGCCATTTGAACTTCTTCTGTTGAAAAGTCTCTGTTCAGCTCAGTGCCCCATTTTATAATTGGATTGATTAACCTTTTACGGTCTAATTTCTTGAGTTCTTTGTATATTTTGGATATCAGACCTTTGTCAGTTGCGGGGTTGGTGAAGATCTTCTCCCAGTCAGTGGGTTGCCTTTCTGTCTTAGTGACAGTGTCCTTTGCTTTACAGAAGCTTCTCAGTCTCAGGAGGTCCCATTTATTCAATGATGTCCTTAGTGTTTGTGCTGCTGGGGTTATACGTAGGAAGTGTTCTCCTGTGCCCATGTGTTGTAGAGTACTTCCCACTTTCTCTTCTATCAGGTTCAGTGTGTTTGGACTGATATTGAGGTCTTTAATCCATTTGGACTTGAGTTTTGTGCATGGTGATAGATATGGATCTATTTTCATTCTTCTACAGATTGACTTCCAGTTTTGCCAGCACAATTTGTTGAAGATGCTCTCTTTTTTCCATTGTATACTTTTAGCTCCTTTATCGAAAATCAGGTGTTCATAGGTTTGTGGGCTAAAGTCAGAGTCTTCTATTCTATTCCATTGGTCGACTTCTCTGTTTTTATGCCAGTACCAAGCCGTTTTCAGTACTGTAGCTCTGTAATAGAGTTTGAAGTCAGGGATGGTAATGCCTCCAGACAATCCTTTATTGTATAAGATTGTTTTGGCTATCCTGGGTTTTTTGTTTTTCCATATAAAGTTGATTATTGTCTTCTCCAGATCTGTGAAGAATTTTGATGGAATTTTGATGGGGATTGCGTTGAATCTATAGATTGCTTTTGGTAGAATTGCCATTTTTACTATGTTGATCCTCCCAATCCAAGAGCAAGGGAGGTCCTTCCATTTTCTGGTGTCCTCTTCAATTTCTTTCTTCAAAGACTTAAAGTTCTTGCCAAATAGATCTTTCACTTCCTTGGTCAGAGTTACCCCAAGGTATTTTATGCTATTTGTGGCTATCGTGAAAGGTGATGCTTCTCTGATTTCCCTCTCTGCTTCCTTATCCTTAGTGTATAGGAAGGCAACTGATTTTTTGGAGTTGATTTTGTAACCTGCCACATTCCCAAAGGTGTTTATCAGCTGTAGAAGTTCTTTGGTAGAGTTTTTGGGGTCGCTTATGTATACTATCATATCATCTGCAAATAATGAAAGCTTAACTTCTTCCTTTCCAATATGGATCCCCTTGATCCCTTTATGTTGTCTTATTGCTATTGCTAGAACTTCAAGCACTATATTGAAGAGGTATGGAGAGAGTGGACATCCTTGTCGTGTTCCTGATTTTAGTGGGATGGCTTTGAGTTTTTCTCCATTTAATTTAATGTTAGCTGTCGGCTTGCTGTAAATAGCTTTTATTATATTTAGGTATGACCCTTGTATCCCTAATCTCTCCAAGACCTTTATCATAAAGGAGTGTTGAATTTTGTCGAATGCTTTTTCAGCATCTATTGAAATGATCATATGGTTTTTTTCTTTCAGTTTATTTATATGGTTGATTACATTGATAGATTTGCGTATGTTGAACCAGCCCTGCATCTCTGGAATGAAGCCTACTTGATCATAATGGATAACTTTTCTAATGTGTTCTTGGATTCGGTTTGCCAGTATTTTATTGAGAATTTTTGCGTCGATGTTCATGAGTGAGATAGGCCTGTAATTCTCTTTCTTGGTTGGGTCTTTGTGTGGTTTTGGTATCAGGGTAACTGTAGCTTCATAAAAGGAATTTGGCAATGACTCTTCTGTTTCTATATTGTGAAATACATTAAGAAGTATAGGTATTAGCTCTTCTTGGAAGTTCTGGTAGAAATCTGCATTGAAACCATCTGGTCCTGGGCTTTTTTTGGAAGGGAGATTTTTGATAACTGTTTCTAATTCTTCGCGACTAACAGGTCTATTTAGATGGTTCACCTGGTCTTGGTTTAGGTTTGGTATATGGTACTTATCTAAAAAACTGTCCATTTCTTTTGCATTTTCCAGTTTTGTGGCATACAGGCTTTTGTAGTAAGATCTAATGATTCTCTGAATTTCCTCTGTGTCTGTGGTTATGTCCCCCTTTTCATTTCTGATCTTATTTATTTGCGTGTTCTCTCTCTGTCGTTTAATTAGTTTGGATAGGGGTTTGTCAATCTTGTTGATTTTCTCCAAGAACCAACTTTTTGTTTCATTGATTCTTTGGACTGTTTTCTGTGTTTCTATTTTGTTGATTTCTGCCCTCAGTTTGATTATTTCCAGTCTTCTACTCCTCCTGGGCGCGTCTGCTTCTTTTTTTTCTAGAGCTTTCAGGTGTGCTGTTAAGTCCCCAATGTATGCTTTCTCCGTTTTCTTTAAGTGGGCACTTAGTGCTATGAACTTTCCTCTTAGCACTGCTTTCATCGTGTCCCATAGGTTTGAGTATGTTGTCTCTTTGTTTTCATTAAATTCAAGGAAGACTTTAATTTCTTTCTTAATTTCTTCCTTGACTCAGGTGTGGTTCAGTAGTTGACTGTTCAGTTTCCATGAGTTTGTCAGCTTTCTGGGGGTAGCATTGTTGGTGGCTTCTAACTTTAATCCGTGGTGATCTGATAAGACACAGGTGGACACTGATATTTTTTTGTATCTGTGGAGGTTTCCTTTGTTTCCAAGTATGTGGTCAATTTTCGAGAAGGTTCCATGAGCTGCAGAGAAGAAGGTGTATTCTTTCCTATTTGGGTGGAGTGTTCTATAGATGTCTGTTAAGTTCATTTGATTCATTACCTCCAACAATTCTCTTAATTCTCTATTAGTTTTCTGTCTACTTGACCTGTCCATTGGTGAGAGAGGTGTGTTGAAGTCTCCTACTACTAGTGTGTGTGATTTGATGTCTGCCTTGAGTTTTAGCAATATTTCTTTTACATAAGTGGGTGCTTTTATATTAGGGGCATAGATATTCAGGATTGAGACTTCATCCTGCTGAATCGTTCCTGTTATGAGTATAAAGTGTCCCTGTCGATCTCTTCTGATTGATTTTAGTTTGAAGTCAGTTTTGTTAGAAATTAGTATGGCCACACCTGCTTTTTTCTTAGGACCATTTGCTTGAAAAACCTTTTCCCAACCCTTTACTCTGAGTAGATGCCTGTCTTTGTGGTTGAGATGAGTTTCTTGCAAACAGCAGACTGTTGGATCCTGTTTTCGTATCCAATCTCTTAGCCTGTGCCTTTTTATTGGTGAATTGAGACCATTAATATTAAGTGATATTAATGACCAGTGGTTGTTAACTCCGGTTATTCTTACTGCTTTTGGTAGAAGAGTTTGTGTGTCTCCCTTCTTAGAGTTGTGCTGTTGAAGGGCCGCTAGATGCCTGGGTTATTGTAGGCAGTGTTGGCAATGTTGGATTCCTTGGGTTGTGATTTTCCTTCTATTACTTTCTGTAGGGCTGGATTTGTGGCAACGTATTGTTTAAATTTGTTCTTATCCTGGAATGTCTTGTTTTCTCCATTGATAGTGAACGATAGCTTGGCTGGGTATAGTAGTTTGGGTTTGCATCCATGGTCTCTTAGTTTCTGTAGTACCTCTATCCAGGACCTTCTGGCTTTCATGGTTTCCATAGAGAAGTCAGGTGTAAGTCTGATCGGTTTACCTTTATAAGTTACTTGGCCTTTTTCCTTTGCAGCTCTTAATATTCTTTCTTTAATCTGTATATTTTGTGTTTTGATTATTATATGACGAGGGGACTTTTTTTTTGATCCAGTCTGTTTGGTGTTCTGTATGCTTCTTGAATATTCAAAGGAATATCTTTCTTTATGTTGGGGAAGTTTTCTTCCATGATGTTGTTAAAAATGTTTTCTGGACCTTTGAGCTGTGCCTCTTCTCCTTCTTCTATCCCTATTATTCTTAGGTTTGGTCTTTTTATTGTGTCCCATATTTCCTGAATGTTTTGTGATGAGAATTTGTTGGTTTTGGTGTTTTCTTTGATCAGTCCATTTATTTTCTCTATGGTGTCTTCAGAATCTGAGATTCTTTCTTCTATCTCTTGTATTCTATTGATTATGCTTGTTTCTGTAGTCTCTGCTGGTTGACCTATATTTGCCATATCCAGTTGGTCCTCAGTTTGTGTTTTCTTCCTTGCTTCCATTTCAGTTTTCAATTCTTGGACTGTTTCCATTACCTGTTTGATCGTTTTTTCTTGGCTTCCCAGGGTATCATTTACGTATTTACTCATTTCTTCAAACTTTTTGTTATACTTCTCATCCATTTCTATGAGGGCGTTTTTTACATGTTGTTTAAGGGACTCTATTGCTTTCAAAAAGTCAGTTTTTTCCTCTTCTCCTGTGTTAGGGTGTTCAAGTCCTTGTGTTGTAAGATCATTGGGTTCTGGTGTTTTCATGTTGTTTTTCAGATTGTTGGGTGAATTCTTGCCTTGGCGTCTGCCCATCTCCTCTTACCGATGCTATCTATTGGGTTTGATTTAATTGTAGCGGGGCAATCTGCTCTCAGTGGGGGCTTCACTGTTTCTTGCCCGCACTATCCTGCATCCGGTGCCTCCGCCGCCCGGGCCTGCCTGCCGGTGCCTCCGCTGCCCGGGCCTGCCTGCCGGTGCCTCCGCCGCCCGGAACTGTCTGTGCACCAGTGCCTCTGCCGCCTAGGCCTGCCTGCCTGTGCCTCCGCCACCCGGGCCTGCCTGCGCGCCGGTGCTTCCGCTGCCTGGGCCTGCCTGCCGGTGCCTCCGCCGGCTGGGCCTGACTGCCGGTGCCTCCGCCACCCGGGCCTGCCTGCACGCCGGTGCCTCTGCCACCCGGACTTGCCTGCGTGCCGGTGCCTCCGCCGCCCGGGCCTGCCTGCGCACCCGTGCTTCCGCCGCCTAGGCCTGCCTGCCGGTGCCTCCGCCACCCAGTCCTGCCTGCGCGCCGGTGCCTCTGCCGCCTGGACTTGCCTGCCTGCCGGTGCCTCCGCCTCCCGGGCCTGCCTGCGCGCCGGTGCTTCCGCAGTCTAGGCCTGCCTGCTGATGCCTCTGCTGCCCGGGCCTGCCTGCACGCCGGTGCTTCCACCGCCTAGGCGTGCCTGCTGGTGCCTCCACCACCAGGGCCTGCCTGCAGGTGCCTCCGCCGCCCGGAACTCTACCTGCTGTATTCTTGCCTGTACCAAGAGGATCAGTATCTGGCCATGCATAGGGGAGTTTTTTAAAGTAAGCTTGACTGAGAGATCCATTGAATGACTGGTCATCACAGGATGCTGGAAATTATTTCAGTTTCTTTCCTCTTGAGAGCAGGACAGCATTTCCCATTCCTCTCTGGTGCATCCTTCTTCACGATACGCTTTGGTGCGTGATATGTGAGCAGAAATGTCCCATGTTACTTCTAGGAGACTGGGATGAGGCCATGCTCACCTACCATATGTTCTTCACACAGAGGCAAGGGTTGAATCAGGGCCCAGCCTGGGCTTTAGCACAGAGAATTAACAAGACATGATGTAGACCCAGGTGTGATGTGCATGCCTGTAATCCTAACACTCGAAAACCGAAGCAAGAGAAACAAAAGCTAGAAGCAAGTCCCAGCTACACAGCTAGTCAGGGTCAACTTTGACTACTTAAGGTGACTCTGTCTCAGAATAAACAAAAGCAAAAATAATCTGTTATACTACTAATCCTAACTAGCACACTCTGACTTATGCCAGGAGCAGGTATGAAGCATAGCACTCACTCTGGAGCATATATTCTTACAAAACTGCTTGTTTTTCTCTGTGGGTGACTCTAGAGGAAAAGTCTTTAGCTCGACCTTCAGTCTGACTTAGGTTCAACCAAACACCTGCTTGGTTATGTTCTGAACCTATATGACTGTGTCTCCTCTCATTTCCCAGTCTAGAAGAAGAGAGAGATTTTCCTAGACAATGTAAGCTTCGTAGGTTCACACCAGGTTCTTTCCATTGTATATTTTTCCAATTAAGTTTGTCAAATTGAAAAGTCCTTTTGTATAATAAGAGATCTCCACTTTCCCTAACTGCTTACTGGTTTTCAACTCCAAAGGCACTGTCTGTCTTTCTTTCTTTCTTTCTTTCTTTCTTTCTTTCTTTCTTTCTTTCTTCATTTCTTCCTTTTTTTCTCTCTCTCTTTTATTTGACTTCCAACACTCTTTACTAAGCGTTTTAATTATCCTAATATAAAAGCAGGGCAACTGGTTTTCTACGCCATGAAAATTTTTGAAACTTACTTAGATGTAAGTTTTTAAGCCATAGCACAGCAAGAACCTTCTCTCCCCCACCCCACTCCAAAATCCTTATTAACGTTCTCAGCCTAGCTGAAGGGAGATAGCCAAGTCCTCAGCTCAGTATAGTTGCCTGTAATTACCTTCAGGTGCAAAAGAATTCTTAATGCTTCAAATTCTTTTTCCACTGTATTGAAGTAAATAGAAGTGATTTATTATTGAGAGCCCTGCTGCCAGGCTGGATTGGTGGGTGGGAGTTGACATTTGGGATATTGTGTAATGTATAATGAGGCTGAAATGAGTGGTTCTGATCCAGTCAGCATCACAGGCAATTTCCCTTGTAAGGCAAAATGCTTGCAAATTAAGTTGCATATCTTCAGGGATGGCATAAACTGTGGAAATATTGATTTTGATGCTGTGTTCCTTTGAAATTGTTTGGGATATGTATTCAGAAACAGAATTTCTCTGTGACAGAACCCTATATTTTCTGCCAGAGAGATATTTGAAAGACATCTTTGGTGAGGATTGTCTTGCAGATGTTATGGAAATAAAATCAATAGGGGCTAATTTCCACTTGTCACTCTCTTTGAATATTGCCTGATGGGGCTGCAGACCAGCCACAAAATTCGGCTGCAGATCCCTGCTCTCTACCTCCCCATCGCATGCTCTCGATCACGGCTCTGCAGAACACTTTTGGCCAGGCGAGATTGGAAGGTGGGACTCGCTTCGAAATGGCAAGCTGAAAAGGTTATCACCTGGCTGAGAAGAAGTATCCAGGTGGGAGACCTGGCATCCCCAGGTTGCCAGAAAACAATGGACCAGCAAACCACTGCCTCTAAGAGCAGTGTTAGCAACTCAGAATGTGGGACTCTACCTGGCAATCACACTGAAATAGGGCCCATTTTCACAAGACTGTAGCAAATAGTACTTGCTCTGGCTGGCTCGCTCAGTACTCTGGTCTCCTTGTCCTTGCTTGCTTCAACTCGTTTTGGCAACTGCCTCCCTGACCATTTGGAATATATTAGCCAATTTTGTTGCTCTTGGAGTGTTTTCTGTTTTGATAAAACAGTTGGTTTGCACAAATTCAGCTTTGGTCAACATTTTGCTGTGTTGTTTTCCTCCACATTGCTTGCACATAAGCCAGGCCAGCAGGCTGCTATGGTTTGAGCTTGAAATGTCCCCCACAGGGTTTATGGCTCACATGTGTGAACACATGGGTCTCCAGCTGATGACATGGGTTGCGAGCTTGTGGAATTTCTGGGACATAGGACCTAGTTGATAGACATAGGCCACTGGAGTAGACATAGGCCACTTGACCCTGCCTTTGATTCTGGTCTGGAGTTCTCTGTTCCTGATCTAGCAGGGTGTGTGCTGCTACCACACTGCATTCCTACTGAACAGAGCTACACCAATCACCTTCCCTACCAGGATGGACTGTGAGTCAAACAAATCATCTTTCTATTAAGTTGCTTCCCTCAGGTATTTTGTCGGAATGGCAAGAAAAATAACGAAGGCAATGGGTAATTTACAGATTTCTCCTAAGAGGATGCATGGGAGCCATCTTAGGAACACGAACCCATGCCAAAGGCTTCACAAGTTCTGGGAAGAGCCATATGTGGCTGCCAGACTTGGCAGGAAGGACAGGGCGATGCTGACTGCTGGATGTAAGCCTGAGTCTATCCACTTTGCAGGAGTGGGTAAAATAGCATCTCAAAGCAAAGCAACAGACTGTCCTCTTAGGGGCTCAGAATTAACCAGCCCTCATCTATCTAAGCACACTGATAGACAATTGAGGTCGGTTTTGAACTTCTGCCCTCATAACTGTAATATACTACAATTGTCTCTAGAGAAGGTACTGGAGATTGAACGTAAGTTCGATAAGCACTCTACCCCTGAATTGTACCTTCCGTAATCTTTCTGTTGCCACCTGGGAGCTCTGTCCCATCCCCAGCATACAATCATTCCCTGTAGTGATTCCCAAAGTTAAACCCAAACCTCATTTCTCTGGGCTTTCCATATACACATTCAAATGCAAGCTGCAATTTGTGGTTGGACTGATAGATATTATTTTCCATATCACTGTGCCTTCTTTGGGGAACACTGAGCTTTGAACATGTGTATGTGACGAGAGAAGTCTGTGTTCAAGCCTTCAGTCTGTCCCTTCCTTTAAGAGGTAGTCACGGTGACTGGGTCTCAGTCTTCTGAGTTTTAGTTCCCTTGGCTGTCAAATAGGAAAGCAGAAAGGCTTGTGTGACATTAAAACAGCGGGGAAACTTCAAAGTCACAGAGAAGGCCGGGTCAAAGCTTTCTCTTGTGTTTCATCTCTGGTACTGTAGTATCACAGCTCACCAAATAGTATCATCACCATCATCCTTATTGAGGCAGGTCTCACTCTGGCCTCAGACATGGAGTGTTCCTTCTGCTTGTACCTCTCAAGTGGTGGGACTAGGGGCATGTGCTACCATTCCTGGCCAAAACTTAATGTATGCATTTGAAGTCTGGCCTCATTTCTACATGAGCAGCTGCAGCTAGGTAAGATGAGAATTTCTGATTTCTTTTTCTCTAACAGAGCCATCTCTAACCAGAGCTTCAAAGCTACAGAGAGGGTCAGTTCCCAAAGTCCTGAAATGAAGAAGGGGCAGAAGTCAAATGCAGCACTGGAGAGGTGGAATTGAACCTTCTGGTTCTGTCCTTCTCCTGGCCTTTACCATATGCTTGGAGAAACAGCTGGTTATCTGAGCCCAGGAGCACATGTGCCCTGGGGAAGAACTCAGTATTTCTCTCCCCAGAACACATGCACACAGACCGCATCACCAGAGCTGATGCAGGAGGCAGTCAGAAAGCGATAGTCATTGACTGACATGAGGACTTCATTCTCCACTTCTGTTAGGTTTTTCCCTATCTGTTCTGCTGCCCTAAGGAAATGCAGGATCCCGAAACCCCTAGAATTTCTTAGTTCCTTATTTACATAAGCTTGACTAATTAATGGTGGGGGTAGACACATGGTTTCTTTATATTCCTACCTTAGTAGAATTGACAGTAACAAAACTAGTCCTTAATTGCTGATCAATTAATAAAATCAAAATGTTAAAAAACAACGGCAATAGACAGTCTATATAGCAAACAAAAGAAGAGGTTTTTGGAAGTATGAGGCGATATCCTCTCTTCACCTGTCTGAAACAGAGAGAAGCCAGGCACCTAGATTTGCCCCTCTCGAATGGGGAAGAGATGGCCAGGTCAATCCCCATTCAACTAAAAGGAAAAAGAAAAAAACATTTCAGTTTTTTGTTTGATGTTCACAACTGGACTTTTAATACAGTCACAGCTTCCCTGAAGGGCTTCAAACCCCAGTAACATCCTGCATTTGAAGCGAGTGTGTGTTCTTCTGCAAAGTGCTCCCAGGAGCATGTTTACGACTGAGGTCAATGTCTCTCGTCCAGACTCTCACTCACCAAAACACGCTCAGAGAGCGTGAGGTCTGACACTCGGCAGTGTTTGTAATTTGACATACTTGCTGCTTTTATCTGTGAACAGCCTGCTCGCTGGTTTTATTTTGTACTTTATCTTTTTCCCAATCAATATAGCTATATTACTGGTGCTTAAGATACTACAGTGGATACTGAGGCCAGCAGACAGTATATGCTAATCAATTTTTAATGATGGCTTTAATTTTATATGACATCATTTAATTTTATTGGATATATTAAAGTAAATCTGTCAGATCAGAGGATCTATTGTTCAGGCCTGGGATGGGGAGCATCTGCTAGAGCCACATGCGGCCTGTGATGTCACGAAGATGCTCATGAGTGACAGGCATCATGATGTACTATGTACATCTCTGCCCAAGTAGCTGGAAAGACCTCCTCACTGACAGAATCTGCATCACCAGTACTGCCTTTCAGGGCAGCTATGAGACCACATGAATGGTGATCTGCAGGCTGTGAGTCTGGAACCAAGATCATTTCCAAATGTCTTGATGGTCTCAGTTAAGTATTGCTTCACTCTCTGAGTCTCAGATTGAGCATTGGTGAAAATGAAGAATGCAGCATCCTCTACATTTTAAAGAAATGTAAAAGGGCAATTCAAACCAGACTGCAGTTGTCCCATTATCATCCTAACCCTGAGAGTAAGGGGGGGGAAGGACAAAGGAAGGGAGGGATGGAGGAAGGGAGGGAGAAAGAAGACGAGAAGCATTGTTGGTTCCATGTCTTCAGCTCTCACATCCTACCTCAGTCTCTATCTGGTTTACCTGTCAGCAGCCTTCATGTTAGGTCTACCTTGCCTTTACCTACAGAGATGCGAGATATGTTTGTGGCATCTCAGAAAATGCCCACAATCATTTTTTTGGGCTGAAGCAATGGCTGGTGAACACTGACCCTATGGGACTTTTCTCTCCATGGCTCAGCTTGTCTTGTTTCCTGTGGGGTTCTACTGGGTGTGCTTTTCTAGTAAACCTTTTGAGTAGACTTTGACTTGGGATAAATTATTAGAAGCACAAGGCGGAAAAAGAGCTGGGAGACCTATCTTGTTGTGGACTAGGAAATCTTTATCTGACCACAGTTTGAAAAACAGAGGTATTTTACACCAAGACTTCATCAGTTGTCGTGTGCGCGTGTGTGTTTGTGTGTGTGTGACCTTAAAGTCACTGGGTATAGTAGCAAGTGGGATGGAAGAGCATTGAGATAACATTTGATTGCCTAACAAAGATGTTGTTTTGAGAGTCTGTATTTCTGTGCCAAAACTCCTTGACTGAATTTCCAGAGCTGGTGACAAATGCCACATGTTCCCAGCCATTAATCAAACAGAAAGGGTACACCTGCATAGTGATCAGGATGCCCAGCTTCCTCAAGTGGGATAGAAATGGAGTAACCCACTGCATCAATGCATTTGGCATTTCAAAATGACAGGGGAATGTGAAGAGTTGCCCACTGTCTGAATCTCTACTCTTTTGTGTCCACGAGGCAGTGGGAATGTGCTCCTCAGACTTGGAATCTGGAATGTCATCCTTTAAGAGGTTTTCAGCAGTCATTCTGAGTGGACCTGAGGCTTATCTGAGCAGCGTCAAACCCTGCATGTTTGTGCTGTTCCCTTCTACCCATTGGTCTCCTTCGCTCTGGCCCACACATCACCTTCTCCAGCAAAGCTTTGGGTTCCTATGCAGGAGTGGTTCTATTTTATCCTCCTTCCTAATCTTTTCACCCTTCCTGTAGCACTTGCCACCCTCATTAACAAGGTTTGTGTGTGGGTGTGTGTGTGTGTGTGTGTGTGTGTGTGAGAAATGAAACTTCTTAATTCATCTGTTCTGCTTACATTTTGTCACCTGGAGACAGGGACCCCTATTTGAGGGATTGTCTTCAGCAGGTTGCCCTGTAGGCAAGTCTGTGAGCATGTTTTTGGTTAATGTCTGATGTGGGAGAGCCTATCTCATCATGGGCAGTGCCAGCCCTGGGCAGGCGGTCCTTTGTTGCACAAGGAAGCAGGCTGAGCAAGCAATGCAGAGCAAGCAGCAAGCAGCACTCCTCCATAGTACATGCCTCTGCTCCTGCTTAAGTTCCTGCCTTGTCTTCCCTCAATGATTAACTGTGTGTAGGATGTGTAAGCTGTTTCCTCCCCATGTTGTTTTCAGTCATGGTACTTAATCCCAGCAACAAACACAAACTAGAACACCATTCACTCACTCACTAATGACAGAGTACGCAATGCAGTCAGTGTACCACCCATCCATCTCATTGCTTTACTAGGTTGATTGAGATCCTACTTTGTGGCTATATTCCTTTGAGCACAGTGTGATGAGAAGTGAACATGGTGGCACTGAGATCTAGGGACCTGACAGTCTACTGAGGGGAGGATGTTAGAAAAGATAGTTCCTGACAGTCGCAGAAGCCTGACGGAAGTGGCAGACCTCAAGCAGAAATTATTGAAAGTGTTGGGAGCTAAAGCTAAGGAGGATTTTACAAAAAGGAAACTTTTCCAGAAAAGGAACAGCTAGGGATTTGGGCAGAAGAACAAACCAGGGAAGGGTGGGAAACGTGACTGAGAAGTATCTTCAAACAGGGAGGATAGTTGCCCAGGAGAAAGGGTGGTAGCCAATAGAAAACAAGGTTGGTGTCTCAATAAGGTTACTGAGATAAAACATTATGATCAAAAGCAAACTGGGGAGGGAAGGTTTTATTTGGATCACACTTCCACATCATAGTCCATCACTGAAGGATGTCAGAGCAGAAACACAAACAAGGAAGGAACTTGGAGGCAGCACCTGAGCAGAAGTCATGGAGGATGCTGCTTACTGACTTGCTCTACATGGCTTGCTCAGTCTACTTTCTTATAGAACCAGGACCACCAACCAAGGGATTACATCACCCACAATGGGCTTAGCCCTCTCCCATAAATCACTAATTAAGAAAATGTCCTACAGGCTTAGCGACAGCCTGGTTTTATAGAGGCTTTTTTTTTTCATTGAAGTTCCTTCTTCTCAGATGACTCCAGCTTGTATCAAGTTGACTTAAAACTATCCAGCACAGTCAGAACGGACTTTGCAGGCAGGAATGGGACTTAGATTTCCTGTACCAGGCAATCACTCTGGGGTAACTTATTTGTTCTTTCTGTGAGATGTGGGAATGCAGCTCCATGGTAGAGAGCTTGCCTGGCCTGTGAAAGCTTCTGTGTTCCATCCAAAGTCAAGTCCTTGAATGACTGTATTTTACCTTCCTGGAGAGTTTCCAGAGGTGTAGGCCAGTAGGCAACGACCTGTCAGAGAAACGACCACTGACTTCAGCTGAGAGAAGTCTCTTGACCAAAGCTGTATCACTTTTCAGCTTTTGGGCCAAAATCATGCAGTCTTTTGGCCAAATCTCTGGGTTGACGTGCCTTCCATCATCAGAAGACTTACTTCTCAGAAGACTTTTGTGTCAGTCTCTTCCTGGGCAGTCCATTAGCCCCACATGGTTCTACATTCTGGGTCACACTCATAGCATAGCTTAACTTTTCTCCTATTGTCTCATGTCAGAAGAGCCTTGGCTCTAGGTACAGATCGAACAAACACTTAGTCAGGTGGTACAGACTCAAAAGTCTGTGCAGGGCTATGGAGGTGCACAGGCAGCAAAGGAGCCCAGGCAGGACCTACACAGCCCAGGAAGAGAGATCGGGCAGCTTGAGCCAGCTGCTGAATGATTCACATACCTCAGCCCAGAACTAGCAAGATTGGACTTCGCATGAAAAGCAGGAAATTTGTATTGCAACTGTGTCAAGTTGTAAATATTGATATTGAACTAACATTTTGACACTGTATAGGGAGACCATGTTTAGTGCATACTCTAGCTCTCTTGGAAACCACTTCAGCAACTCACCAAGGGCAACAGAATTTTGGGAAGTTTTCAGTTCTCTCCCTCCCTCCCTCCCTCCCTCCCTCTCTCTCTCTCTCTCTCTCTCTCTCTCTCTGTATGTGTGTGTCCCACTGCTGTGTGTCACTGTCACTCTCTGTCTTTCTGTCTCACTGTCTCTTTACTTCTGTCTGTATCTCTTTTTCCATGTCTCTGCTTAAGTTTGTTAGTTTAATTTAGTAAACAAATAGGGGACAGATAAGAAAATGAACATATAAGTTTCATCGTGCACCTAAAAAAAAATGCAAGTGTTTGATTCAAAGAAGGATGGACTAGCAGATGGCTACATAGAGGCTAGAGGAATGAGGCCTTGAGGCTCTGGACAGAAGGGAGGCAGCAGAGGTTTGGGAAGCCAGTACACACGTGGAGCATGGGCTGTAGCAGCCACCTGTGTTCACTTACCTTCAGCTTTGAAAGGTTTCAGATCCCAACTCTTCTTTCTCTGGAAAGATCCTTTCTAAGTTGGTTGAAGGGAGGGTGTCAGAAAAGCCTCCATCTGCATTTACTGTGTGCTTTAACGTTGTATAAAATGGATATCGTTTGTTGCTGTTGTTTTAAATTGAATATCTAAAATTTTGTGTGCATAGTGCTTGTGTGCTTGGTGTATAGTGCATGTGTGTGAATGTGCGGGTACATGCCCATGTGTGCCCATGCAGAGGTCAAAACATGCCATCAGATGTCTTCCTCTGTAGCTTCCTGCCTTTCTGTATCTATACAGAGTCTGTCATGGAACCAGAAGCTCACCATTTCAATCAGGCTGGCCAGTCAGCAAACTCTCAGGGTCTCTTCCCACTGATATTAGGGTTACAGGCACTCATAGCTGTGCCTGCCTTTTTACATAGGTGCAGGGAATTTGATCTCCAGACCTCATGCTTGAATGGCAATTGCTCTTAGCCTCCCAGTGTTAGAAACAGATCTCTGTTTAACAAGAGATTTCAGATCCATTTCTGTGTGTACAGGTGTCTACACTTTCTTTCAGTGCCCACAATAAATGTGTTTGGGGTGTATATTTCACTCTCCTGCAGGAGTCTGCATGACTGCATGGAGGGCTCAAGATAAGACTGCTTGGTAGAATGCCTGACCAACAGCAGAAACCCACTTAGGCCATTTCCAACTCTTTGAACACCATAAGCCTCCTGCCTCAGTCAAGGGCAGACTTTGGCCAAGCATTGTGAGTCATTGGGAGGGCCTGTCTGGTGACTCCTTTAGTGGAGCCCTGCCAGCTCTGACAATGTTACAGAGACATGTTCTTCATGCTAAGAAACAGCTCTGAGTGATACGCATCCCTGCCCAATTTCATGCAGTTGACACACAATGCTGGTTTGAACACAACTAATTTTTAAAGGATAGGATTATACAAGGATACGTTTCCTCCATTAGAACATTCTGGAAGGAGCCAAGACTATTGCATAACTACCATGTTGGTGTGGCATGGAATTCAGGGGGTGGGCATAGGAGCAGAATATCTATGGTCATTATTGTCAGTTCTCCACTGCTGGGCCACACTCTGCCTAAACCAGCACACCCAGTTCACAGTGCTGTGCCCTGGAAAGAAAAACAGTCCATCCTGATTATTTATGTTGTTCTGGCCAAATACCTGCCAGAACAACTTGCTTTTAAAGTGTGTGTGTGTGTGTGTGTGTGTGTGTGTGTGCGTGTGCATGTGTGCATGCACTGCATGTACTTGTTAGTGTGGGTTGTATACACATATACTTCAAGGTCAATGCATACAGATGAATGTGCTTTGGTATAGAGGTCAGAGACTGAGATCAGATGACTTTTCTCAACTGCCACTTACCTTTTTTTAAACTTTTGCTTTACTTATCTTATGAGTGTTTTTACCTAAATGTATGTGAGCTGAGTATGTGCCTGGTGCATGTGGAAGTCAGAAGAGAGCATCAGATGCCCTGGAGTTATAGACGGCAAAAGCTGCTATTAAGTGCTAGGAACCAAGCACAAGCCCTCTGTTAGAGCAGTTATTACACTAGTCTTAACTATTAGACTATTGAACTAGTCTTAGCTGCTGAGTCACCTCTCCAGTCCCTCTACTTTGGGGGGTTGTTTTGAGACAGGGTTTCTCTGTGTAGTCCTGGCTGTCCTAGAACTCATTCTGTAGACCACGATGACCTGGAATTCAGAGATCTGCTTTCTCTGAGATTAAAGGCATGTATCACCATCACCTGGCTCAGTCCCTCTGCTATGTTTTGAGACAGAGTCTCTCAGTGGACCTGAGGCTTCTCCACTTAGTTAGCCTTACAGGCCAATGAGCTTCTAGAATCCATCTGTCTCCACCCCACCCCATGTTGAGGTCATGGGTTTATGTCACTGTGCCTGGCTTTTAAGATACAGGTTCTGGACTTTGAACTCAGTACTTATGTGTACATAGCAGGCATACTGTATATTCCCATCCCTGTGAGAAACTATTTTAAAGGAGGAGAATGTTCAGTCATAATGGCAGGGAAGATATTGTTGTTAGAGTGGGTCAGTCTGCAGCATCAGGGCCTTGTAACTACAGTAGCCTCACATCTCTGTGGATAGGGAAGCAGAAGTTTTACAGGTGGTTATGAACCACCGACCATGGATGCTGTGAACTGAACTTTATCCTAAAGAGCATTCAGTGAACTTAGCCACTGAGGCATTTTTCTACCCTCAGCTTTATAGATCTTGATATTAACAAAGAAGGTGAATTTTATGATGGATCTGTAACAAAAACTGCTGATGAAAATTTCAAGCACCCACAGTGGAAGCAACCCCAGATTTATATAACAGGAAAGACAGATAAAGGACACCTTATTATTAAAAGAAACTAGGCTTCCCCAGAAGATTTGCCACATGATCCATGAAAATCTTTACTTCTCCTTTAGGTTAGAGAATCAACTTTTAGCAATCCAGCAGCAAAAGTGTGAATAAAGAAGATAAGTGTATGTTTTCCTGTGTGTACGTGTGTATGCTTATGTGTGCACAAGTATGTGCATGTGTTTGTGAATGTGTGTGAACATGTGAGTGTGACTGTGTATGTGCCTGTGTGCACGTATATGAGTGTGCATGTATATGTCTATGTGTGGTGTGCACATGTGTGCATGTGTGCTCACAAGTGTGCATGTGTATATGTGTGTGTATGTGAGCATGTATGTGTGTGTGTGCTGGCATATACACAATGATATTTTATTCAGCCAGAAAGAACATGGAATTGCTGTCCTTTTCAGGAAAATGCATACAAAAATTATCATATTTTACTTATACTGTCAGACTTAGAAAGACAAAAGACATATATGCTTCCTTTGCTTATGACTCTTAGCTTTTATATAGATAAAACAACAAAACATATATGAAACAAAATAAAAGTGAAGTTGTGTAAAAAAAATGAAGGGAACCAATGGGAGGGGGAGGAAAGAGAAAAGGATGGCGGTGTGCTAGTTTTATGTCAACTTGACACAGACTTGAGTAATTTTGGAAAAGGGAACCTCAATTGAGAAAATGCCTTCACCAGACTGGCCTGTAGGCCACCATATAATTAATTTTATTGATTGGCAATCACCAGTCAAGCTGTGGGAGGGTCCAGACCACTGTGGGCAATGCCACCCTAGAAAGGTGGTCTTGGGAACTATAGAAAAGCAGACTGAGAAAGCTGTAAGAAGCCAGCCAACAAGCAGCAGTCTTCTGTGATTTCTGCATCAGCTCCTGTCCTGTTTGCGTTTCTGCCCTGATGTCCCTCAATGACAGTCTTATAAGCTTTCCTCCTCAAATTTGCTTTAGATCATGGTGTTTTATCACAGCAATAGAAACCCTAACTAAGAAAGGAGGTGTTGTGGGGGGGGGGGAGCAGGACATGCTCAAAGTGCTCTATACACCTGTGTGGTCATGCCCTTACAAAACTCTTACTATGTGTAATGATTGTGGGCTAATGAAAGTGTGTCAAGCAGAGGAGGTGGTGATGACCTCTTGGAACATGGCTACCGGCAAACAGAATTGCCCTTCCAAAAGTGGGGATTCAAAGCCATGGAGGGATTTATTAAACATTTGTACAAATTATTTTGCTGAGGAAGCTGTGCCTCCTGAGGCTTATTGTTCAGAAAGGCTAGCAAAGTGGTAATGGCCAAGTCATCCTGCAGGCAGCTGTGGCTGAACAGCACCCGGCAGGGAAGCCAGCAGGTTGGCAGTGACCTTCTGGCTGGGAAAGGGCCAAGGCATTCAGTTCCCAGAACTTTGCATAGGTCACTTGTATCAGAACTTTGGGCAATTTCCCAAAACCACAGCCTACTTTGGAGGTTGGGATGGAGGCCAGGTTCATGGGCATCATCTATAAAGACAAGGTTGTAAAACAAGCCTGCTAGCTTCATATTGGGATGGGAAGGGAGAGTGCAAAATTAAAACAAAACCCAGTGACAAGCCCCAAAGGATGGTGACGAATTGAGCAATTAGGAGCACATGAATGGATGCATTGGAAATGACTGTAATAATTATTCCATGAATTTATACAACTTACATAACTTTGCATTTCATACATATTACCTCATTAATTCTCATTGTTTAATAATTTAAAATTGAGTTTCTGTGCATGTAAGTTTTCATTGAGCCTTCATAACCACGCTGGGCAATTTTCACAGGCCCTTAGAGGCCTTGGAAGAGACATTATAAGGATTTATCTAATCCATCAAGTCAAGAAATAGTATATAGAGAAAAAAAATTAACCCTTATTCATTCCCTACCCAACATCAGGAGTCACTCCTTTGTCAAGGGCTTGGAGACTTAGCTAATGTTAGCCTTTCCCAGATCTCCAGTTCTAGTGTTGGGGGTGGGGTTTACATGCTGCAGACCTAGTCATTGACACCCATGTTTAAACTTCTTGTCCCTAGATCAACAGAAGGAGGAACAAACACAAATATAATTAGTAATGTGTATAGTAAGAAACATATTTGATGTTTTTCTTAGTTTTTCCTTAGAACTTTTCTTTTTCAGAAGAGAAAGAATTGGAAACAGCAATTCCATTAATATCAGAGAATAAGCCCTAAACCTGTCTTTCCAAAGATTGGCCTTAAGTTTGTTTGTTTGTTTGTTTTTTGCTTGTTTGCTTGCTTGTTTATTCTGGATGTTCAGGTAGTGTCTATGTCTTGCATGTAACCCTAAGTAGGACAGTCCAAGCTGGACTAGAACTCATTATGTAGCCCACTTTGACTCCAAAATTTTGTTTTCTTTTTCTTTCCTTTCTACATTCTTTATTAACATATATTAATTATTCACACTGTGGGTTGGTTTTACTATGGCATTTTATACCCACATATAGAATATGTATGTTTGTATGTATGTACACATTTTGTATAACATTAGTATGTGTTTTGCTCATATTTACCCCATTATCGTCTTGTCTCTTTCCTGTTTCTGCTGATCCTCTTTCCCTTCCCAGCCTAACAGCCCTTCTACATTCATGCCTATTATTAACTTTTGTGGCTCAATAAATTTAATTAGAGTTACTTACAGAAGGATGCACACTGTGCCAGAAGCTACACTACTGAAGAAAAAATCTCCTGCAACAACCATTAACTGCCTACAATCTTCAAGGGGAGTGGGACCTCACTGAGTGCCTCCAAAACAGTATACTTAATGATACCATCTTGTATTGGTCGTTTGCTGATAGTCACATAGTGGTGAAATTGAGAGTACTAGAAAACATATGCCTGGAAGACAGTGTTCCCCAACATGCCACCTCATCCTCTAACTCTTGCGTTCTTTCCACAATGTTCTCTGAGCTTCAGAGGGCAGGAGCGGGATGTCCCATTTAAGACTAGGTTCTTTCGCTCTTAGCTTCTTAATCAGTTAGGAACTTCTGCAGTAACTGTTGCTCGCTGAAAAAAAGAAACTTCTCTGACCAAAGCTGATAGCAGCACTCACCTGTGGGAACAAACAATTATTTAGACGGTAGCTTGATGAATATATCATGTCTATTTAGCAAAATGCCAGAAGTAGCTTCCCCACTAGAGTCTATGCCCGCCTCAGTTGTGGGATTCTTGATCAGGTCTTAAGGTATCAGACAGGAATTCCCTCCTGTGGAGGAGGTCTCAATTCCATTAGAAAGCAGCTGGTTACCTCTGGCTCATGATTGCAGAGGAGGGCTAGTCTACCATCTGCTGTTTCCATCACTAATTGGCTTGTGATGAGACATGGCAGAGGAAGGCATTTCATCCCATGGATCCGGGAACCCGAAGAGAGAGTAAACCTGCGGTGGTGGTCTCCTTTCTCCAGTCCCCTTTTATTTCATCTGGACTTCCCAGCATATGGGACAGTACTACCCACATTTAGAACAAGCCTTCTACCCTCAGTTAACAGTTTCTAGAAATTTTCTCACAGACTTGCCTGTCTGCTCACTTCTTAACCCAGTCAAACTGGAAATGAAAGCCAACCATCCTATCTGGCAGAAATACATGCTTTTGAGTTCTGTAGATTCTCCTAGCAAATTAATGGAACTTAAGAATGATTAAGAGCCCCATTTAATGATCAACAGCTTACAACCATCAGTGAAAATTCCACTAGTTGTGATTGGTGTCTGGATATGTAGTGTGGGAAGTCCTTCTGTATATGTGTTGCTTTTATTGGTTAATGAGTAAAGAAGCTGCTTCCAACCAATGACTTAACAAAATATTGCCAGGATGGAAAATGTATATGTATATGTATATATATATATATATATATATATATATATATATAGAGAGAGAGAGAGAGAGAGAGAGAGAGAGAGAGAGCAGAGTCAAGGAGAAGACATGTAGCCACCCACAGGAGACAGATGCACTGGAATCTTGCTGGTAAGGCACAGTCATGTGGCAATATACAGATTAATAGAAATGGGTTAATTTAAGATGTAAGAGTTAGCCAGAAATACACTTAAGCTATTGGCCAAAGAGTACTACAAATAATATAGTTTCTGTGTGATTATTTCGAGTCAGGGCAGTTGGGAAATGAACAAGGAGCCTCCCCCAACAGATGTGTGCATGAATGAGCCTTTTACCTGTGGGATCAGACTTTGACTGCAAGCAGGTGGTGCCAGAACTAAAATGAGGTACAGGACAGTCAAGTAGTGTCTGCTGGAGAATGATTTGCTGTGGAATGTGTGGTGGTTTGAATGAGAATGGCCCTTCAATCTCACATGATTGAATGCTTGATCCCAACTGTTTGGGAAGGGTTAGGAGGTGTTTGAAGGAGATATATTACTGGAAGTGGGCTTTGAGGTTTCAAAAGCCCACACTAGGCCCAGTCTCTCTCTCTCTCTCTCTCTCTCTCTCTCTCTCTCTCTCTCTCTCTCTCTCTCTCTCTCTGACCTCTTGACTGTTGCCTGTAGACCAGGATATAAAGCTCTCAACTACTGCTCCAGAACCATAACTATATAAGCCCTGCTGTGATGATGATGGACCAACCCTCTGAAACTGTAAGCAAGCCCCAACTAAATACATTCTTTTATAAGCTGCCTTGGTCATAATACTTCCACCCAGCAATAGAACGTAATAAATGCTCCTTAATATCTATCCCCAGAAGTTAATTTTATTCAGTGTGATAATAGGAAGAAGTGTGATATTTTTAAAATTCACAAATGTCTTTACAGCATTTGTTGTTTTGAGTGCTTTCAACAACATGGTACTGAAATCACATGTGTTTGTAGAACACATACTCTTAAGAGCAGGAATCCTGTATCCTATTAACTTTTTGCCCCTTTTCTGTAGTTGATAAAGTGACTGACAGATGTCAGGTGCTCAGAAGATGTCCCTCTTTGTCAAACCTCCTGATTTAATAGCAGCACTGGAAAGGACCTGGTTAAGGTTCCATGCCCTGTGGCATGTAGGGCATTACTAGCATATGTTCACAGGTCTTCAGACAAGGGTTTGAGTAGAAGTGGGTATTTGGATGGACTTAGTAAGTGGGGGGGGGGCAGCTGGCTGACAGTGTTAACAAGAAGACAGCTTCTACCAAGTATGACCAAAACAGATTCCATAAACAACTCTGGAATCAGTGGGGCACATCCTATAATGGATTAAATAAAATTCTGTGGATCCCCAAGTGGTGGCAGTGGGCAGCAGGTCCCAAGAGCTGCCAGTCCTAGGCAGGGACAACGTAGTTCCCTAAGTGGCTGCAGTAGGCCATGAGGGACAGTGAGTCCCAGGCAGGCAGTTGCATGGTGGGTGAGAGACCTTGACCTTTGAAAGGGCAGCCAGTCCCATGAGGAAAGACAGATGGATGGGCACACCACAAGACCATGCCACTGGTCTCCAAAAGCATCTGGTCCTGGGTAAGGAGTCACACAGTGGGCAAGAGACAGAGGCATGATAGGCACACCATGCAGAGTGAGGTTGGATATTGATTTAGTGGATTATGGAGGGGAAAGGGGAGAAGGGGAGAAAGGGAGAAGGGGAGAAGGGGAAAGAGTAGAGAGAGAAAGAGAAACAGAGAGGGGGAAGGGTAGAAGTGGGGAGAAGGGAGAGATAGAGCTGCCTCTTTGAGAAGGAGGGGGCAAGGGAGGAAGGGACTCAGCCAGAAGCTGAAGATCAGCTTGCCTCAGGGAGAGTGAGTGGGTGTGACTTGTCTCTTAAAGGGACAGAGCAGACCATTACACATCCTTATTGTTTTCCCACTTCTCTCTGCAAGCCATTTTCATACTGTTTCTAAGACTGTCAACTTCCCAGCAACTTCACACCCTCATGATTCCAGCAGGTAGAGAGATTGGCAGATAAATAACACAAGGTGTGGCATTAGAGTCAGGCAAGAAATAGAGGTTAGGAAGGATGGATGGGAACAAGCAGTAGCCACCACACCTACTCAAAAGAACCAGCAGACATGCCACACTGAAGCTTTGTTTGTAAGCACTGGGTTCTGCCTTTGCCCCAGACCCTACAGAATCTGCCTCTGTCTCTGTTGAGTGGGATGAAAAGGAAATTCCCTCATGGTTCATACCTAGGGTTTCCCAACAAAGAGGCTATTGGGGCTCCTAGGAAGAAGGTAGAAGCCAGTTAGTAAACTTGGTTGCATTTGATTTCTGCCTCTGCCTAGCCATGGGAAGGAGAAAACACTCATTCTCAATGGGCAATCCCTCATTGCACTTGCCCAGAGTGTAAGAACGCCTCCTCCCTGCTGTGAAGGACCAGGGGAACCCTCATCAACTGGAGTAATTTTCTCCACTGACTACCAAGTACCATTAAACAATTACAGGTAAGTGAATTCCATAATCTTACAGAGAAAAACCTGGCATGAAGGTTTTGTTGTATAGCCTTTACTAGACCACACACACACACACACACACTTCAAGTAAAATTTAAGTATGCTTGGTATTCAGTGTCTTTTGTATGAGTTTGGGAATCTTTTTAAAACATTCATTTGTTACTTTCCTAAATAAACAAAGTCTAGGTGTCTTTTGCCAACTAGAGTAAAGTCACTTGAAGGTCACTGAGCAGGGTAAGTCTGGTGACTGCCCTGATTAACACCACAGGCACAGGTGAGGGCTGTTCCAGCCTCCATCACAAGCATAGAATTCTTAGCTGCCTTGTTTCCTATAGCCTGTAACTGGGGGTTTTGTTCCCAGAACACTCCCTACCTCTCCACGCTGGGTTAGGTCTTAGATCAAATATCGCTTTCCTGGTGCAACAACCACTCTCTGCTGTTTGCCTGCTTTCTTGCCCCTTGTGGTTTCTGTTTGTTTGACCCACTGCCTAGTCTGCCACCAAGCTTCAAACTATGACTGCAGAGTCATAGGAATTTAGAACATTTCCTGATATACCATAAACATATCTGGTTTTTGTTTTGTTTTGTTTTTGTTTTATTGCTGGAGAGTAGGTTTCTCAAGCCAGGTAAAGGAGGACTCAACTGCAGGCTGAAGAAGTTAGGAACAGTTGCTATGGGGCATTCTCATTCAAGCACAACCTGAGTGGCAAGTTGGAGGCACTCAGAGTCCAGGAGAACTTTTGTTAAGTTCTTATAAGAAAGTGCAAAGCAGTAAATGTTGCGGCCGTTTCTGGGCCATATTTGATCTCTTGCATAGCTTCTTTTATAAGCAACAGGGGGCAGGGAACTTCTCAAAAATATAAAAACGGAGTTGAAGAGATGTTTCAGACATTAAGAGTGCTTTCTGTTCTTGAAGAGGACTTTGGTTAAGTTTCCAGCACCTGTGTTGGGCAGATCACAACCTCCTGTAACCACAGCCCCAGGGGAATCAATGCCCTTGTTATGCCCAGATCCGTGAAGTCCTCTCAAAAACAACAAGAAGACCAAGTCCCATATGTAAAAGCAAAGAGCCTTTATTTTATACAGTTTGCCAACTAGGTCTCTCCATGTGTCCCTCAAATTGGAATAATCCTAGAGCCCCAAGCTCAGTTAGAGTTGGGATTTTATAGTAAAGGTGGATGTGAGGGGTTTCTGAGGTTCAGGGTCCCTGATTGGCTGACATTTATCTAGGGGTGTCCTGGTGAGTGTGTGCTGGCAGGTGGTCCTATCTACAACGGTTGGAACATTAGGCATTTCCTTTGGATGGTCTGTTCTTGGGTGGTGCTCAGGTAATCTTAATTTATGGTCCTTCCTGCAACCGGGTATTGCTTTAGGGTAACCCACTGAGACTCAGGCCTCCGTTAATTTACTGATGGCTAAGTCCTAATATGGCAGGTGATAATGGTTGGAAGTAAAGAACCATTTGGTGATCTGTTCATATTTAGCTTATCATGGCTGGCTCCTACATCAGGCAATCAGGGAAAGATGGGAGAGGAGAAATCAGAGGCAGGAAGAGAGACACTTAGGACATTGATGGTTATGGACTGGGGTTCCTAATCCATTCTAAATGCAAAAATTCATTTGAAGGTCCTAAATAAGGGGAAGGAGTGAGATAATGTGGTCTATGTTTTACCAAAAGATCACTGTGGCTGCTGTTTGGAGAAAAGCTTCTAGTGGGAGAGGAGAGGCTGTGGGTCTCTTATAAGGTTGTGGGGGAGGCAGGTGAGAGATGTCGTAGAGAAGGTGAAGAATGGCCATAGCCTGACTCCGGACACAGAAAGCAATGAGCTCATAGTTTTGCACCCTATTTCTTTGCGTTTAGCATGAATAGCTTCCTATTGAATTTAATATCCTTTCTACTCATGTCCTGTTTGAAGGCTGCAGACACCAGGCATTGAGGTTCGATGTTAGGAATAATCCCACAGCTGCACTTAACTTCTCAACCTG
This sequence comes from Chionomys nivalis, assembly GCF_950005125.1. Taxonomy (NCBI): domain Eukaryota; kingdom Metazoa; phylum Chordata; class Mammalia; order Rodentia; family Cricetidae; genus Chionomys; species Chionomys nivalis. The sequence continues at coordinate 90,764,866 of NC_080087.1, forward strand.
TCTCTTCAACAAGATTCTCTCTCTAAAATGGCCTGTAGTGATGTCTGAGGACTCCTGCATTTCTTTCATTTCAAAAAGAATCAGAAAAACAAATAAGTCCCCCTGTCCAATGACCCTTCCCTCAATGTCTGGGACTTTTATAAGGTCTTCTTCAGTATCCCTTTCCTGCTAAAATCCCTTCCCCTCAACACCCCACCTCCAAGTTTCTTCTTTTTCCCTCCAATAGCATTTTTGAGTCTTCTTCCCAATTCTTATCTATTTCAGTTCATCTTATTTGGCTAGCTGGGAAGAGTGTGTGTGTGTGTGTGTGTGTGTGTGTGTGTGTGTGTGTGTGTTTCTCCTCAATTAATGGGCTTAAAAACACAAATCTATTTTGACTGTTTGAGTCTGGAAGACCCCTCTGTTTGAAGACCTGATACTTTGGTGCTCTTGTGAAGTATCTTTTACGGGACATTTGGTACAGGGGCATGTTTGGTGGGTGTGAGTTACTAGGGACTGGTGTTGAAAGTTATACTTGCCTCCAATTCTGATCTAGTTCCTGTTTCCTGGCCCAACCAACATGTGAGTAACTGACCCGTCACACCCATGATGGATGGACCTGGCCAGCTGCCATGTCTTCCCAGCCATGGCAGATATTCTGAGTCAGAATAAACTTCTTCCATAAATTACTTTCATCTATTCCATAACTAACACAGAAACCAAAACACGCATAAGAGGTCACAGTGTGATCTGGGTCACCTCTCTGTCCTTTCAGATGATCCTCTACTGTGACTGTGCCCAGTCCTCTTGTCTCTTCTCTACAGTGATTGGTCCACGCTGTGATTAGCACTCTGTAACTGGCTCTCCTCTGGTTTACTTCCCTGAGGCCCTACATAGTAGCAACCTCACTTAGCACTCTCCTGGTGTGCTCTTGTTCCTTTCTCCAGGTGGATCTCCCTTCCACGTGATCTTTTGGGTCTTTTTTTTTTTTTTTTTTTCAAAATTCGCCCTCCTCAGTTACTGATGTTACCAGAACATGGCTTTCTCCCATCTGGCTTGGACACCTACCTATCAGGTTCTCAAACTACACAGCTGAGGGAAGTGGGGTCAGAAGAAAGCCCAAGTCCTCTGCCACTACCTTGACCTTCTGCTTGGAAACCTGGGGCGGGGGGAGCAATCTCCTTGCACTGAGTCAGCAGTTAGCAGGAAGGTGAAGCCACTCAACTGTACTCTGATGACATGGTCCTCTCTCACAGTCCCCTTTCTTCTGCCACTGTCCAACAGCACTAGCTCTGTGCTTTGGGGTCTTTGCACAGAGCAGGGCTTTAGACCAAACTGCAGTGGCTGAGGAAAGCTGAGTCATTGGATCACAGGACATTTTAAAGTTCTCGGGGCGGGAAATAGAAAGTACAGGGAGTTCCCAGGGTTGAAACTGGAGGATTGCATAGAGTTCAAAGCCAACCTGGGCTACTAGCTTGGGAGCAGAGTGGGGGAAGAGAGACAGAATGCTCTAGAAACTACAAAGTTCCCACATCATTTACAGTATAACATCTCCACAAATCTCAGAAAACAACAACAAGCTCAGTGGGTAAAAACACTTGCTTCACAAGCCTGAAAACCTGAGTTTAGATCCCCAGAACCCACTTAAAAGCCAGATGCAGCAATGCATCAGTAATCCCAGGACTCCTGAGGGAAGCAGGAAGTGGAGACAAAAGAATCTGCAGAAGCTGTGGAGTCAGTTAGCCTGGCTTCTGCAGCAGTTAAAAGACCTGTCTCACATCATATTAAAAGGTATGAAAAGGGAAGGCTCAAAGCTGGAATTGCCCCTTGAACTCCACACACTTCTGAGGCACATAACACACCTGCACTTACACAAACATGCTCTCTCTCTCTCTTTCTCTCTCTCTCTCTCTCTCTCTCTCTCTCTCTCTCACACACACACACACACACACACACACACAGTACTCCCAAAACAGTGCCCTAAACTATTGGAGAGTTCTCTCAAAGTTAAGGAATGACAGCAACTCTAGGACCTTGACAGCCTAGAACTGTGCACACGGCATACCCATCCACAGGACCAGAGGACACTATCATCCCCTAGCTGAGGACAGTGCAGATGTCAGAGCCACCAAGTGTAGAACAGTGTACGCATCCTGGAGTAATCAGTCCAGGGCAGTATAGACATCACTAAGTCACGCAGCCCCACATATACAGACATCATGGAATCACGTATCAGAGGACAGTGCTTCTCCCCCTCACACACCAGTATATGACTACCCTAAATAGCTTTTCTGACACCTCGCAGAAAAACGTCCCCGCTGCCAGGGAAATTTTAGTCACTTCATCCACAGTACTCAACTGAAAATGTTTCAATATCCTGTCCCTGTATCGGCTCCAAATCAAGTTTTCATTGGCCAGGCAGTGGGGTCAGAGGTGAGATATAAGGCTGATCATCCCCAAAGATGCTTCTGCAGCAGTCTCTTTCATCCAGTCATGTGTGCGTCTGACAAGAGGGTCTTTCATGCTGAATGTTGCCTTTATTGGGGCATTCTATTTCATGCTAGATGGAGATGGAGAGCGTGTGCTTTATTGAGCAGTGGTATGAAGCCAATTAGCAAGCAGAGTGATCAGCAGCAGCAATAACCTCAATGATGCTAGCTACACTCTTGCTACATGCTGCCGAGCAGACACGTTCCATGTCCGCTTCATTCCACTTCATCCTCACAGGACTCGACAACTATGATTATCGTCCTCTTTACAAATGAGCTAGAGAGGTCGACCCAGGACTGCTAAGTATTAAATCAAGACTGGAAAGCAGGTGCAAGCTGCCAGGACTGTCACAGCCCCGGCTGCCTCCTGCCTTAGAGATTCAAGGAGTCGCCAAGAGATGGAATCCCAGCCCCTGCCTCAGTTGGCTGTTTGAAAGTTTCCGCAAGCCCTGTAGAAGAGACCCCACAAAAGATTTGGGTGACTTCCTTCTCACAAGAGGATAATTCGGTCTCCTTTCACAATTCAGGTTTGTTTTTGTTTTTTTAATTTGAAATAACACCATCCAGTTGGTGAAGCCTGCAGGGAGAACTCTTTTATTACTTTTTCTAAATATAATGTGGAAAAGCGGCTGACCCGGAGCTCTGCAGCAGGCACAAAATGTGCAGGGTCTTTGAAGGAAGAGGCTAGATGGCCATCGGGGATTGTAGAAAGGGGGCCTCTTCTGCATGCGGTTCCTGGAGAAGCTTAAGCCCTCAGCTTGCCCTCTTCCTAATACAATCCTTGTGTCAGAGGAAGAAGGGACATTGTTCCGTGACCTGTGTTTGAACTCCATGATGCTGATTGCAAAGGAGAGCATCTCAGCTCACATTCCGGGCCTTTCTGAGAGCATTCTCTAAGTTCCACCTGCACCAATTCAGCACGCTGTGTTGGTGGGCTTTGTGTGTGCTGTCTCGGAATGCAGCTGCCCTTCCACGCTGTTGCTGGGGAAGTGGGAAATCGGTTTCTTTTTTGCACACTCCCTAGCATCTAGCAGCAAAGGGCATGTGGTTGGTTCTTAGTAGTTGATAGTATGTATTTGGGTCCTAAGTCTTACTCCTTCAGAAACGATAATAAATGTATAGCCTTTAAGCATGCTGGAAGAATAAGAGATTATGTATATAAAGCATTCATCACATAGCTTGGCAAATTGCAGGCAATTAATTAAGGGTGTCTATGATAATGTGCCTCAAAAATAAATAGTTGCGAATGGAACTCTGGTTGCTTCCCTGTGGGGAGCAAGACAGTGTGTCCTGGAACTCTGGGGAGGTCAGTCATCTCTGTCATCATTTAACTTGCTTATCGATCTTAATCCACTTGCTGATGAGCCCTTCTGCAGATGCTGCCCTGGGAGGTGTAATTAAAATTCAAGCAAAGCCAAACAGATGCAGTGAAGTGAGGGCTGGGGACCAGGTAGGAACAAGTTGAAAAAATAAGCACCCAGAAGAAAGAGGGAGGATATTTTTACTCCTGGGCTGTTCTGATCTTCTCATGCCCCATGTCACAAAGCTGTTGGGATGGGGGCAGTTAATCCTTACTATGCAAAGGGCCTTGAAGGATGCTTTGAGACAAACATGCTTGGGTCGGACATGTGAGTGTGCATATAGATGGCCCTGCTCCCAGAGACAGCTTCTCAGTGAATTGAAGCCCTCGGGTTTCCTCATGCATGTCTGAATTACTACCCAGTGTTATTAGTAACTTTACTTGCTGCTTTATAACAGAATGCCTGACAGAAGCAAGGGAATAGGGATGTCGCTTGGCTCATGGTTTCAGGGTGTTCATTGCCCACTTCACTCTGCTGATTCCGGGCCTTGGGTGAAGCAGAATATCACAGAGATAGAAGGAGAGAAAGAAATCTCATAAGATACCAGAGACCTTGGCCCCACCTTCTCAAGTTTCTAGAACCTCCATGAATAGTACTGAGGGCCAAGCATGCAGGCACACAAGCCTGGATGTTTAAGTGATAACACCCTAATACCCATTTTGTAATGACTTTTCTGCTTCTGCTTGATGGATAGGATCTTGCTTGTCCTTCAGATCTGAACTCAGGTATCCTTTGCCTCTAAACTCTTTTCTTGTCTTCTTTCTTAGTATTAGCTCTTTTCTCTGTTGAGTGTCCACCTGTCCGTGAATGAATGGTACTTCACCACTTGTGGTGATATGCTTTCAGATGGTCAATTCACCCCTTTCCTGCTCACGAGCATTCTGCTTTTGTTTGGGACACCCTTGCCACACTCCAAGTCAGCTCACATGGTTTGAGTGGACTTGAACCTACTCCACTGCCAATGGTATACATAAGCCACTAGAACTAGTCAGACCAACTTCATAGTGGTGGGGATTGGTTCATATGTGGGCAAGAAATACAAAAACCCAAGAGAGTGGGTGACAGACTTTGGCTTGAAATATTGGTTCCTCTGCAGCTGATTAGATGAGTTACAGTAATTTGTGCTCCTACACAATCATCTTAAAGAGAAGCAGAGAGACATGAAACAGGTTCCGGGTCCTTCCAGGTTACTCAGCTCTGTTAGCACCCATGTAGCCAACCTTGTGAGTTTGAGGCCATATCATTAACTAAGACCTTTTCCCCCTTTGTTTGGCATTACTGTATTGGTCCATTGGTGTGAATGTAGGCTCTGCCACTTGCAGAGGGGGTGTTCAACCAACAGCCTTGACCCATGACAGGCTCCCAAGATGAGAGTGAGGGTGTCTACAAAGACAGCTACAGGCCTTTCCTCCACCCCGCAGCATCCATTCCTTTCCTTCTGCTCACCATGCATTCACTGCGTGTGCCTGTGTTGCAAATGCCGTTTGTCCGGCTGTTGCTCCTTAACAGCCCCAGCTCTCACATCTGGGAGATTTCGCCATAGGATAAATAGAGAGTTTAGACTTTGAATGATGCATACTCATTTCAACCCTGTTTGGCATGAGAGCATGTGTGTATGTGTTGTGTATATATGTGTGTTTTGCTATGTGTGTATGGTATATGAATGTATCATGTGTGTGTTTCTGGTCTGTACATGAGTATGCAATTGTGTATGCATATACTGTATGCATGTAGTGTACATGGTATACATGTATGCATATGTGTATTTATTGTGTGTCATGTATATGTGTTTGTGTGTTAGCATGTGTATGTGTGCATATATGTTTATGTGGTGAGTGTGTGGGTGTGGATGAGGGTGAGTGGTGTATGTGTGTGTGGTGTGTGTGTGTCTGGCAGAGCAGTTGTCTGTTGGCCATGCTTCGCAACTAGGGAGGAACACTAGTGTGAGAATACGTCTCTGAAGTGTGCTCACTATACCCCAACATTAAGTACCTCATGATAGTCATCATGACATCAACCAAACCTACATCCAAAAAACATCTACTCCTTTGATGACCAAGTCACTGGCGACCAAATAATGGAATGACACTCTGAGTAATGGGTCCCTCCCAGGGGCTCTTCTGCATCTGCTTCTTTGGGATTATGGGTCTTCTCTGCCTAGAACATGCTGGCTGCAGCTTTCAGGCAGTGTTAGAATTGCACTGTTCTGGGGTAGGGTGTCTGAGCAACAAGACTCCTAGCAGCTCCTCAGGGAGTTGGAAAGCATGAATGAGACCGATCTGCCAGAGAGGCTGTTATCCACAAACTGGATGGTGGCTTTTATCACTGCTGCTTTCACAGAGAAGTTAAAAGCCTTTCTAGGGGTCACTGGCTCAACACACCTCACATTAAGTCCCTGGCAAGACCTGAATCTGAATTCCAGAATCTGGGTCCCTGAGTGTGTGTGTGTGTGTGTGTGTGTGTGTGTGTGTGTGAGAGAGAGAGAGAGAGAGAGAGAGAGAGAGAGAGAGAGACAGAGACAGAGAGACAGAGAGACAGAGAGACAGAGAGACAGAGACAGAGAGAAGGGGGCACATCTAGGCTTCTGGTCTCAGGCTCACTAGAGTAGGCAGAACTCTGAAACACACAGCAAGAGTCCCTCTTCTCCCGGATTCTCTAGGACACGATTGCACACCTAAGGGCAGTAAACAGGATTGCAATCAGAGAAGACTGGGAGACAGTTCAGGACCAGCCCTCTTTCTATATGGAGGACACTGTTGAACATTCAGTCAAATGCAGATTAAATTTATCCCAAATAAAAATGCACTGATCCTGTCCTTGTCACTGTCCTCTAAATCATACAGTACACATCCATTCACAGTGTTTGCATCATAACTGGTTTCTAAATGACCCCAAAATACTTACAAACTGGAGAGCAGAGGTGGAAGTGAGGCTCAGTGGTAAAGTGCTATCTACGATGCAGAAAGCCCTGACTTCTGCCCCAAATCCTGGAGACTTTAAAACTCAAACACAATAAGCCCCAAACTAAGAAGGCGAAGTAGAGTCAAGACTTAAGAATCCAGAGGTGTTTTACCCACACATATCAGGAATAAAGGGGTGCCCTGAAAATTACCAGACATTACTGAGGGAAGAGGATTCTAGATGAGCATTTTGACTGTTCTGGGTCTCCGGGCTCACCCCGCTTGAAGTCTACTTGCGGTAAGCAGTGTATTATCCTATTCTGCCGCCTGGTGGCTACTTGGGGTATATTCTTATTAGTTTTCAGGAGGTGCATGTTTGTAAGTGTTCATTCTAATCACCCCATTTTTTTTTCCTCTTTAAGTTGGATGTAATAGTATTCACTACGTTCTCTAGGCTTTTCTGCAGGTACTTTGTAGTGTGGCTCCATGGTATTGTGAATGGATATTTTTATAGTGGTCCACCTAGCTGAGATGCTGAGTTGGGATAAATAGTGGGCACCATCACCAAAGTGAGTTTGTTTTAAGCTTTGGTGATGGGAATTGAATCCTGAATTTTGTACACACTAAGCAAAAAGTACCCCAGCCCTCGTCCTGAGATATTTTTGACTATTCACCTCCTGTTCTGGACAAGCTTTAGATTAAGGATGGACAGGTGAGGGGGTGACCTTCTCTCAGGCTTTCTCTTGGCAAAAATCTATCTTCTAAATTGAAGTGATACTGTCCCAGAGCTCCTCATTGTGCCCTGTGGCTACTGTCCAAAACCCCTCAATCAGAGCAATGGGCACCCGGATTTGTCCCTCACTATTATCTTTTGAGTGCCCACTTACTGTGCTCAGCGTTTGGCAACATTGCCCAGCAATAGTGTTGGATATGTGTCACCCCTGTGTGGAAATAAAGCTGCCTTCTCTTTGAGGAGAAAGAGCAAGACTGGAGAGTGAGAAAGAATCAGCAAGACTTGGCCAGGGGCCTCCAGCTTCTTTCCTACGTCAAGCACACAGCTGAGGTCAGGAAGGCTGTATCTGAGTGGCACTGTACCGTTAAGCATACTTCTGTCCTGCTGCCATGACATCTTCTCTGCACGTTTCCCCGTGTGGTGGAGCCTAGAGTCAGAGTCTTCCACACATTGTAACGACATGGCACTGAGCTCCCTTAAGTCCACGAGTCTCATTAACTGCTTGTATTCTAACTGTATCAGGATGCATCTGGGGGTGAGGAAAACAACAAAACAGGAAGAAAGGAAGGGAGAGAGGGAAAGAGGAAAGGAAAGGAAAGGACAGGATGGAGTGGAAGAGATGCAGGGAGGTAAAGAAGGGAGGCTGACAATATGGTCAGTGGTTAACAGCACTCACTTCCCTTTCAGAGGATGCAGGCTCAGTTCCTAGCACCTACATGGCAGTCCCCAACCTTCCGCAACTCTAGTTTCAAGGAATCTTATGACCTCTTCTGGCCTCCATGGGCACTACACACACATGGTACGTATACATACACACAGGAAAAAAACTCATATACATAAACTAACTAACTAAATATCTTTAAAAGATGCATCTGGGCATCTTGGAAATTCCATGCCATTTGGAGCAAAGTTCCCATGGAGAAGTGATGGTTGGGGACAGGGCTGATGCTCGGTAGCCATCTCAGCAAATGCATCCGAGGGGACGCTAATGAGGAAAGTGTAAGTAACGAAATTAAATTCAAGGAAGAAAGATGAGCTCTGCTGATGATTAATGTTCAGCTTAATAGATCAGTGGCACATGCTGGGTAGAGAAGCTGCCCAGAGGGTTCCGGTCCAGTGCCCATGCCGAGGGAGAACAAAGGGGGAAACACTCCCGCTCACACCCCCACCAGCCTTAGCCTGTCTCTGGGGAAACACAGTTATTAATTGCCCTGAAATGTCAGCAGTTCCACTTCAAACCTGCTGCTCCCCTAAAAGACAACTTCTAATGGGAATGTTTGCTCTTCCACGTGAATTGCATTTGGGGGATAGTACCTTTCTTGTCTACCTACTTCTTCCCAACAAGAGGTCAGCCCCATTCAGCCTCTGTGAAGGAGAGGCTGTGATTTCAAGGAGTCGGCATGGGGGCACAGACAAGCCTGAGGATAAAGAGGCCTTGTCTTGGAGGTAGACCAGAAGAGAGGGCAGAATATGGAAGGCTCTTAGCAGCAGTAATACCTGCAGGCCAAAGGAGAAGAGGGGCACGAGGCCGTCATGCAGGGACCGGCTCTAGGCTCAGAGCACTGAAGTAGGACTGGAGGGGGGACATATTGGCTCTTTATTTTCTAAGTGCACATGCCCGTTAGGACAGGGGCACTGAGGACATACAGCCCACCTCCTCTGCCACCCCTTTCATGGAACACTAGGTGTGCACCAGGGCCTGGATCTGCTGAGGACATTAGGCTGCAGGCCCTGTGCTTCACAACAGGACTGAACAAGCTGTCTGGGAAGTGGACAGCTGGGGAGGAAACTGGGAGCAGGAAGGCACAATGGCTTGGCAGTGGATGGGGGCTTTCCCCTAGGGACAGACATCTACGCCAGCCAAATAATCCTCCTATGTTGTTTTGCTTTGTTCCATTTAACTCTGCAGTCTTTAAAATAATGTAATCCCTAGGACTCCATGACTTCCCCCAAATCCCATTGACCTGTGAGTCAGGTAAGAATTGATCTCATTTGTGTCTGAATGAGTGAATGTGGTCTGTGCAAGCAGCAGACTTCAGAGCCAGGCTGGAATCCAGCATCATAAAAGCAAAGGGCTGTGCCTTGTGGTTTCAGATTGGCACAAAAGCTATCTAGCCAGCCTCTCTCATAGCCTTGAAGGGCTCTCGGGGGTTGAGGGAAGCAGATGCCATAAGTCTGTCTCACTGTTTGTTGTCCAGGCACCTCACGGCCTTGCTTGGAGTGTGTCCCTTTAGCCTTTTCCCCTGTGACTAAATATTTGGTCATGGCAGCAAGAGAGAATTCCATCAGTGGACAGCTCTATTTTTAAGGTTCAGGATTTTGTATTCTTTTTCCCATGAGAACACCACTCCAGCTGGTCTGAGCATCTCTTACTGACAGCCACCCTTGCATAACATTAAGCAGGTGCTGAACTCTTCCTTCAAGGCAGGGAATGCAACGAAAAAGGACACCGGTGAGGCTGTGCTCCTTAGGATGTAAGCTGCTTCTGTATTGGGCGTCTGCTCACCAAGGTAAGGTGACACTCATATGCTCCCCACGGGAAAGGTGTGTGTGTGTGTGTGTGTGTGTGTGTGTGTGTGTGTGTGTGTACATATGTATGTGCATATGATGATCATGTACTGGTTTCACTTCATACCCAATACACACCTCTTCTTCTGCTCAGTGAGCCAACTCATTCACTCAGCTTCCCCTCTTTCTTTTCCTTCCTTCGTCTCCCCCCCCCGCCCTTCTCCCTCCTCCCTCCCTCCTTTCCTTCCTCCTTCCTGAGACAGAGTCTCACTATATATGTAGCTCTGCTCTAGTTTCGAATACCCCACCTTCGGCTCTTAATAACCCTCTCCCATCTCTTTGCCGGGATGGCCAATCTACTTCAAGGCTTATTAATTTTGCTTTCAATGTTCATGGATATGCTCTGGTCTGCCGCTTAGCCCTAGCACTGCTGGTCTTTGGAAAATGACATCATCAGTCCAGGATCATTCCCTAGTCCTCAACAGCATAGACCCCTCCCATGGCATGGTGGAGGTGCTGTCCTGGTCCCACCTGAGATACCTGTGCTTGCAGCCCAGCCTCATTGGAGGCATGGATCTTTTTCTGCACGCCTTCAGGATCTAAGGGGTTGACAGTGAAGCAGCCTTAAAGTTCCTCGCGTTTGCATGAGAAAGACTGGTTGCTTGGGTCTTACACCTACCTACAGCTCTTATACCTGTGGGGTGGAGTGGGGTGGGGTGCATGACTGGAGACCAAAATCTAATTCATCTTTATTTGATTGCTTCTTGAACAACATCCTCCTAGCTGTGCCCCTAGCAGGGCCTCAATTTTACGATCTCAACCTGTGGGGAACCAGTCTCATCTGACCCCTAGCCGCTCTATTTCTAAGTGTACTAAGAGCCCCACGGGTTAGGACTGACGTCATGAACACTCCCAAGAGGTCTTGGATGGGCAGATGCTAATGCACGCGATCTTTTACTCTTGACGTCCTCACATTCGGGCAAGGCCCCTGCTGGAACCCAGTGCTTCCCTGCAGCTGTGTGATGATTTTCTTCCAATTGAATCGTTCCCTCTGGAGGGAGCAAAGACTCGGATGCAACTTACAAGACTCCTGGAGTTTAACAGGGTCAGGGAACCCAGAAACGTACAACCCACAAGGTGGATCCCCACACAGTAAGCAAATGCTGGCTCTCCTGTGGACGAAGCTGTCTGTAAGTTGTGTAGGGAGCTTGAGGATACAGCTCTCCAGAAACCAGCCTCAGCTCAGTGTGGTTACCGCTGTATCACCCAGGCTTCAGCCAGCAACTCCTCACCTGTTCTTCCCTATCTAACCCCAATAAACTCATTGGTTCATCAAGCTGGACTGAGATGGGATCACTTCTTGGGTCTGCCATCAGTGACTTATCTGGAGTGATTAAATGTTTGCAAAGGCAAAAAGGCTAGGCAGAGAGTAAAGCAAATGACCCCTGGCCTTTCTAGGACTACTAGATCCACACCAACAAGACAAAGAACCTGAGAATGCATAGAGTAGGGCACACTTGGAATATGATAAGAATTGGTAACAGACTTGGCAGTGGGACCCATGGGAATATAAGCCTGAAAATTAGCAACAACAACAATACTAAAAACATGATTTTGCTATGCTCTTTAAGAGATGGAAGAATGGAGCGTGGGCTATGAGAGGCCAGTGCATCATTGTGTAGAGACTGAAACACTAGTCCTGAACGTCTCTGCTGTGGAGGGCCCCATGGGCTCAGCATTAAGCAGAAAACAGGAATAACAAAGCAGACCCCTCAACACGGAAAGTTTTACTGTCTTCAAAAGGCCGGCATGCTACTGGACAGCTAACGATCAGTTTCTCCAACTCATCTCCACAGAGTTGTTTTTTTTTATTTTATTTTATTTTGAGATAGAATTTCACAAAGTAACCAAGTCTGGCCTTGAACTCAAAATCCTCAGGCTTATACCTCTCAAATAAAGGAAATACAGGTCCATGACATCACACTTAGCTCACAGAAAACATTTAACCAGGACTAAGGAAACCCTTCTCCATAAAAGTCAGCAGGAAGGCTACCTCTGATGCATTTTTACTACATATTTGATAAATGGGTTTTGACATCTATGTTAATGGACATGCATGAGTTTAAAAAGTTTTCGACTTCCTGGATTAAAACCAGGAAGCATCTTGAGGCTGGAGCTAACAGTAGTTAGCAAGAGTTAGCAGTAGTTAACAGGAGCTAGCAGTAGTTAACAGTGGCTGTTAACTACTGGATGCTCCATTCCCAGGGGAACTGATGCCTTCTTCTGACCTCCTGAATACTGAACACATGTGGTGCACAGACATGCATGTAGGTAAAACATCCATACACATAGAATTTAAAGCTGAAATCTAGCATACCTCATCTTTAGCGATCCCAGGGATGGAACTTTGACCTATCATGGGGCAACATTATTTTCTGTGGGTCCAAAACAACTAAAGTAATTCTAACAATGAGCAGATAAGATGGGCTACATCATCATCATCTAGATGTAAACATAAATTGCAACTTGCTGAAGCCAGACTTATGGAAAGAAGGAAGGGAAGCAGGACAAATAAAGGGAAGAAGGAGAGAAGGAGAGAAGGAGGGAGGAAGTCGAACACAGCAGTGAATATCTGTGATTCCAGTATTTGGAGACTGAAGCAGGAGGATCCCCTGGGCCACATAGTAGGATCTTGCCTTATAAAGAAAGAAATAAAATAAATAAGTCTTAAATAAATGATCAAGTAAATAAACAGGCAGTCTTCACACTGGGCTCTGCTCTTTCTGCCTACACTGACTTAGCCCAGTAGTTAGACTCATCCACACATCCCAACGATTCCTAAAGACATTTGAATATAGCAGTGTTAAAAAGAGGGAACAAAAGTCAGGATGTTTGGTCTGCATTGCTCAAGTTCATTATTTGATATATAGGAATACATATAAGGAAAATTCTGGTCTGTATGTTCAGTATATTTCATTTAAATATAAGTCCCTATAGTGCTAATTCCTATGAGCTCCTCATCCTTGATAAGGAAGGGAAATGGAGGCCATCCTAAGGTAATCTGACTAGACATGATCACCTGCCTCTTTAAGAAGCGGAAAAGGACTCTGCAGGTGGGATGCAGGAAGGAAGGCTGCTTCAGAGGAGGTGAGAGATCTATTTGTGCAAAGTACTTTTAAGGAAAGGTCAGTGGAACCCAGTGTAAACTCCAGGGAATTCTGTGTTCAAATTGATTCAACAGCCAGCACGAGCCAAGGGAAGGGAGCGGGAAGCTGATGACTACATTGTGAACAGAAATTACATGGCTTCTGAAAATAAGTTGTGTTGTTTTAATAGGTCTTGACTATGAATGAAAATAAATTTTCCCTTTGGCCACCCATGGGTCTTATCCTGGTAGGAAGAGAATCTCAGCTCACAGGACCCCAGCCTCCCTCATTATCATGCACACAGAGTCCCAGGTCACACAACTCCAGCTAGCTGAGTGACTGCTTTTATTTATGGTCTGCATCAGAGAGTGTGGAGGGTCAACAAGTATTGTGAATTAGTGGGCAGAGTCATGTGGAGAGACATTGTATCTTGGTCTTACTGGTTTTGCATGATGTCTTCAAAGCTGTGTGTACACGGACAATGACTCTTGCCTGGCTGTTCTTCTGGTGATGCTACATTTTGGAATCTGCATCCATCACCCTGAGAACTGCAAATTGAACTAACTGGTATCAGATTCTGTCTGGAGCCCAGAGTCAGAGGTAGACCTGATGGGAGTGGAGCTCTGGGATGTGAGAAACATATGCAGACACTATAATTAAACTGAGCGCCAACTCTGGATACTAGGGGCATGGAAACATGGTGAACATTTTCATGAAAGTCTGGTAATAGCAAGGATCTAAAGAACCAACGAGAGTGGCTAGGCCTTCAGGCTCGGCAAGTGGAGATTTTGGCATTATCGACCCATCTCCTGGTGACCTCTGGTAAATAGCAGAAGGCCTGGTGTCCTGCTGCCCAAGAAGTCAGGAGTGCCAGACCTTTGTTCTATGGTAGTTGAAGAGGAATGGCTAGGATCCTTCTGTCTTTTGTTGTCTCTCATTCTTGATGACAAGAATCAGGAGTCTGGTCCAAAGGGACTCTGAGGGATATAAGCAAAGGGTCAGCTAATAATTTTTCCAGAAAGCAAAAGATGCTTCACCTGGCCTCTTGAAAACCACTGATACTGGAGGGTGTGGCTCACTGGCACAGCAATTAGGTAGAATCCCCTAGTGAGGGGCTACGGAGTGTAGCTTTAGCATCTCTGAGCCTAAGAGTCTATATTAGTTATTTTTTCTGTTGGTGTGATAGCCCAACAAACGCAACTTTAAGACAAAGTTTATTTTGGTTTCTGTTTCAGAGAAATAGAATCCGTCTTGGTGGAGAATGCATGACAATAGACAGGAAAGGCATGGTGACAGGCGTGAGAAGTTGACTGATCACATTTCATCTGCACACAGGAAGCAAAGATAACAGAAAGTGGGTCCAGACCATAAAACCCCCGCTTAGTGACATCCTTCCTTTATGAAGGTTCCGCCTCCTAAGTGTGCCATAACTTTGCCAAACAGCACCACCAACCGGGAATCAAGGGTTCAAATACACAATCCTATGGGGAACATATCATTCAAACCAGTCCAGGTTCCATGGCCAGCCCTGCAAGAAAGCACTGACATCTACCACAGCACCTTTTTCTCTTGGTCCTGACTGGGGCACTGATGTCTGTGGCAGATCTCTACAAGCATGCCTGTATCCCCAGAGGGACATCCGAGTTAAAGGTAGACAAGGGCAAACACCAGTGCTGGGATCCCCACTCACTGCTTGCTGTTTGAGCTTCCTCCAGTCTCAACTAAATGCTTTCACCTGGTAAACATTTCTCCTCACGAATCAAATACTATTCAAATGAGTTTTCCCAGCAGAGCACATAGATGACAAACCTAAATAACTACTTAATTTTTCAAATACCCCCTTGTACTATTTGCTAAAAGAGACATGGGTTGAACATGTGGAATGAGTTCTGTTGTGGCAGGGCACTCAGGAGCGACAGCTCACTGTGGCTGCTCCCTGGTCTGGGCTTGGTCTGACCCTGGGTGGAACCTTAGCCTTGAACAGAGGGAAGATACCAAGAGTCTATGTTCCTTCTTATGAAGGAGGCACAGGATATGTAGTGCAAGGTCACTGTGAATGGGGCTGGAGCACAAAAGGCAGGGTGTGCATGGCTGTGTAGGAAGATGGCAGCAATTTCCACATCACAGGTGTTCTATGTGAAACTTTTGAGCCTTAGAAAGGCCCACTTTTTCCAGTCAGCGGCAGTGGTGCGTGCTTGAAATCCCAACACTTTGGAGGTGGGGGTAGGAGGATCAAGGGTTCTGTGCCAGCTTGGGCTGGCTATACAGCAAGTTCCAGGCCTTCCTGGGACTGACTTATGTATTTATTTGGGGGTATACGGTGTTGGTGTTATTGTTTGAACATGCAATATCTTATACAAGCTCACAGGTTGAGGACTTGTTCTTATGTGATGGCCCCTTGGGAGGAGACTGGCTCCTGAGAGTTATCTTTATGAATGGATTCATGTGCTGATGAGTCATAATTAGGAGACACCACTGGGAGATGGTGGGAATTCCAGAGGTGGATGCGAAGATACATTCTTCAGGCTGTACTTTGTTCTCTCCTGCTGTTGTTCTGCTCAACTTCCTGTTGGGCACGAGGTGGGAGTCTCTGCCATACGTTCCCGCAGCTCTGACATTCTGTTGCAACATAGGCCAGAAACGTGGAACCAAGTGACCATTTGCAAACCCTTTGAAAAACCATGGGCCAAAATACATGTCTTACCTTTTACATTTGCTTCTTTCAAATATTTTGGTCACAGGCATACCAAAGTAATAGAAATATATGGACAAAAGAAGAAAAAAGGCAAAAGGGTGTATCAGGACACAAACAAAAACACATACACAAGGAGACTTGTGTGCTTGGTTCATGTGTAGACAACTTTGAAGGGATTTAATTCATACTTTTGGTGGTGCTAAGGATAGTACCCATGGTCTTGGGCATGTTATTTAGCTACTTCACTATTAAACTACACCCCCAGCTCTTCACTGGGAGGATTCTAGGCAGGGGTTATACCTCAGAATTACACTCTAGCTCCTCTTTGGGGGATTCTAGGCAAGTGTTCTACCACTGGATGGACCTCACCCCAACTGTGTACTAGTAGATTTTAAACAACTCTAGGCAAACACTCAACCACTCCTCCAGATTTTCAACTCCTAAGTCAATACGTTTTTAAAAGGGAAATTTCTAGAAATATCTGGGAAGTCCTGTTCATGCTTCTCTGTGGAGAAAGTCAATTTCCATCAGATTTCAAGAGCCAGACTATGACAATCCACATCGACAGCTGCGACACTGCCAGGCAACACACATGCAAGAAGTATATGGAGACGTCTGTGGGATTCGGTCCTTCAGACTTGTGCTCTGGGGATGCGCATGCTGGATGGGGCCTCTATATTCCACTGAGCTACGGTAGGGTTATGTGAGAGCAAAACACTTGGTTCTCCACTGATGCATCACAGCTCGGGCAGCGACTAGTGTTCCCCTGCAAGGGGGGACCTCACTGAAGAACTTCCTCCTACGTGGCTCTGTCTTTAACAATGGTGTTCTCTGAAGAACAAGCTCTCATAGCTCATCTAAAGCGCTTGCAACCAACACAGTCTTGATATCTGTAAGAAAAAAAAAGTAAGTGGTGGGCATTAAATAGTAGCTCTTTGAGGAAATAATAATAAATATTTTTGGCAGTGGAAGGCTGACGATTGCCTGGATCTCCACGACTGAGACTTTGTCAGCTTGTCTATCATGAAAGCAATTTATAGCTTGCTAGGGAAAATGTCCTGCAGGCAGAAGCCTGGTGCATGAGGTCTCGGTCCAGAAAAAGGGACTTGAGCTGATATGTTCGCATCAATTTGGAGATTGTAAAGGAAAACCATCCTACATATACAGACGGGTCTGATGCTCAGACAAATCACCCAGTGCAGGCTGTGAAGAAAACTAGTGGTGGAGGAATGGGGGTGTGGTCTTTGATTAGAAAACCCACCTGACAGTGTTGCAGTTGAGTTAGATCCTAGGGACAGAAACCTTGATACTTTCCCATCATTTGCTGGATATAGCCACTGGGATGTCTTCTCTTCAGAGCAGGGCTCGAGTGATCTAGAACCCCAGGACACGGTCTCCAGGATCTAGGGCTGGGGCAATTTATCAGACTAATTTCTGAAGGTGACTGCAGGCTGACACTCCCTCTGATGTAAGCATTCAGCCCCCACGACCAAGGAATCAATGTAAATAGGAAAGGGACGCCTACGTGAAGAAGCTCGCTTCCATTTCTCAGACCATGAGAACAAGTCCAGAAATCTCTTAATAAGACCATCAGCAGTGCTGGTAAGACATTGGCATTTTTCTCAATGAACCATTGATTCATACAGTGGAGGTAGATGCTGCTCACAGGGATTGCGGATCATCAGAGGGTGGAAAGAGAGGTGCCAATCCACTAAGGCAGAAGGGGTCCCAATGCTCTCAGGGAATGTTCATGTACCAGTGCTCCTTAGCTTGATTCTCTGGGAAGCTCTGGGGTTGGGGCCAGAGACATCAGATTAAAAACACTCTACTATTTCCCTATAGGAAATTCAGAAAGCTCAGAAATAAAAAGAACAAGGAATATTAGCACAAAGACTACAAAGCATTGGGCCATCTCCCATCAACCAGGGTTAGCATTTGTTAAACTTGTACCAGATAGTTTTAAAATGATACAGATGTCAACATTTTACAGACTTATCACATTATAAATTCCTATATCTTAATTTATCCATTTGGTATTGTGTTAGGTACAGGTTCCTCTTTAATTAGGTATTTTTAGAAAGGGACAATTAAAAGCTAGCACCATAAGCACTCCCTGCCCCATCCCTGTTTGTTTTAAATACTCCTTTTTTGGACATATTACAGGATTGCTTTTCACTATATGAAAATTCATTGATGAAATATTCTTACACCTTTGATAATTTCTTTAAAATGCCTCCTGGAAGCTTTCAAAAGTAACATGTTGAAAGAAGAAGCTATTACAAGCTATTTGATTGTTTATGCAAAGTCAGAGATTGGCTTCATCATCGGTGCCTTCTGTTCCTTCCCATAAGCAAAGCTGATGCTCTCAGTAGGCTGGTGCAGACGGTGCCTGCTCTTTCTGTTGTTGGAGGGAGAATATTAAAATAACATGCATTCTTTGCTTTTTGGTTTTGTTTTGTTGTTTGTTTTTGAAACCCTTACTATGTGTGGGACAGGAAACTAACCATTTGTGTGTGTGTGTGACTTTACACAGCTGTATGAGAAGAACACTGTTGCCGGGTGGTGGTAGCACAAGTCTTTAAACCTAGCACTCGGGAGGCAGAGGCAGGCGGATCTTTATGAGTTTGAGGTCAGCGTGGTCTATAGTGTTCCAGGACAGGCTCCAAAGCTACCGAGAAAACCTGTCTCGAAAGACCAAAATCCAAAAGCAAGCAAGCAAACAAAGAAGAACACTATTTTTCTCTAGGTAATATTTTTTTTCTAACTTTTTCTTCCATGTTTTTTACTGTTATGGAAGCCAAGATACATGTATACACCTTGCTATCTTTGGCCATGGCCGTAACTTGCTTAGCTGTATGCGTTTGTGTCATTTTTCTTCATCTCTTTCGGATACCACTCTTTTTATTATTATTATTTTTTTTTTTCGGATACCACATTTTCTCAGAAAGGAAGCACATCACAATTAGTCACTGGCCCCAGAATGACAAGACCTGTAGAAGATCCTCATGCTGAAATCTGAAATTTTACTCTGGAGCCAAGTCAGCCATGCTGGCATATCCACAGTGAGATGTTAATGTTTGCTATTGGGAGCCACTGAGTTTTACAGGATGCCTGTCACACAGTAGAACCATAGTTTCTTCTGTTGGATAAGGAGTAAGAAATTCAGAAAGATTAAAAATTCTTTCCAAGGACATATAAAAGAAATGGTAGGGCCCGAGCTCTTCTGTCTGCCTTCACGTTGGAGACAGTGCACAAAACAGTCAGTACTCCCAAGCAGCGAGAGTATATGAGCACAGTACCTTCACATATATGCTGCCTGGAGACTGGGGATTTGGGGACAGAAAGCCCACTGTAATCTGGGTAGTTGTGATGGTTTGGATAAGAATGGCCCTTTTAGGCTCATATGTTTGAATACTTGATCCAGAGTTGGTGTGATTATTTGAGAAGGATTCAGAGGAAATGTGTCATGGGAGAGGGGACTTTGTGGTTTCAAAAGATTTTCACAACTCCCAGTGCTGTCTCTCTCTCCTCCTTACTTGCTGCTGGAGATGTGAGATCTCAGCTGTTCCTGCTGCTATGCCTTTACTCCGCTCCCGCATCACGGACCTGTTGCGGGAGATTTGTTCACACTAACGCTCCAAGCTTGAGAATAAAGTTAAACCTTGAATCAGAGGGTGACGTCAACATTCAGCTGGCCAGAAATAACCATAGAGTTTTTGTTAGACCCACATTAGGACAGAGAGACATGAGAAGAGCTAAGGAGGGCCTTAGGAAGATTCAATCTGGGAAGCATGGAGAGGCAGGATCAGCCGATGTCTCTCAGGTTTTTACCCCAATATCTGACTCCCGAGTTTTATTTAATAATAGAGCAATAAAGGTAATTGCTTCAGTAACTCTCTGAAACTGTAAACCCAATTAAATGCTTTGTTTAGTGAGCTTCCTTGGTCATAGTGTTTATCACAGCAATGCAACAGTAACCAAGGCAAATAGCTGCCTGTTATCACAGGTATGGGCAGGGTCAGGCAGAGGGAAGGGAAAACAGCCTATCCAGAGACCACACCAACTGCTGATCACGGGGATGGATTTATCTGAAATCTGAGAAAATAGACATCAAGCTTTGACGCACCGCACATGCTCATAATTCATCTTTGTGAGGATGAGCTGGGGAGTCTCCTCTGCTCAATCACCCACGGGACTCTGACTTAGGTAAGTGACAGGACCTCTTTGTCTCAATTCTTTCATCTAGAAAATGAAATGACAAGAGTGCTCGCCTCATACAAATGATGTTGTGGTTAGATGAAATAATGTCCACAAATGCATAGAAGACTATTTATTGGACAGTAATGACTCAATAAATATTAAATTATTTCCAGTTTTATTTTCTACCCTTCATGGTCCATGTGGCTCTGGTGTGAGCCATGGCTACACATTTTACTTGGCCTACTATACAATTTAATAAAATGACAACTCTGTGGCTAAGGCATCAGGTCCTCTAGACACTAAGCTATGACTGCTTCAAATTGTATAATATTCGTCAGTGGTGTGGTTAGACACAGCTATCAGCAGTTGGTACAATGGGGGACCAACTCTCCTGATTTACATCTACATTGCTGTGATCATGATCAAAATCAGTTTGGGGAGGAAAAGGTTTAGTTAGCATATACTTCCAGGTTCATCACTGAGGGAAGTCAGGGCAGGAATTCATGGCAGGAATCTAGAAGCAGTAGCTATGGCAGAGGCCTTGGAGGAGAGCTGCTTGCTAGTTTGCTTCCTGCAGTTTACTTAGTCTAATCTAAGACCACCCAGGGCCACTTACCCAAGGCAGGCACTACCCAGTGAGCTGGGCCATGAAGAAAATGTCCTATGGGCAATTTGATGGAGGCGTTGTTTTAGTTGAGGTTCCTCTTCCCAGATAATTCTAGCTTGCTTCAAGATGATTAAAAAATCTAAGCAGAACAGGGACTTCGGCAAACCACAATATATTTGAAGTCATATTAACCCCATCTTCAATTTTGACTATATCAAAACCCTCTAATTATAATCACAATGATATATTGATAAGTATTAGGAATTGTGACCTAAACTGTCATTCTGTCTGTTTGTCTCTGTCTCTCTTTCTCTCTCATCAAGTCTTACTCTGTGGCTTACACAGACCTCAAACTTGAGATCTTCCTGCCTCAGCCTAATGGGTATCAGGATTATTGGCAAACATTGCCAAATCCAGCTGCCCCAATTGCAGGCATGAACTGCCAAATTTAGCTGCCCTAAAATTAATTCTTTTAAAAAGATTGATGAAGATGGTGATCAAAGCATGCTATACACAATTCTCAAAGAATTAATAAAATATGCATTGAAAAAAGAAGCTGAACTTTTCCTAATGAAGTATTTTATATAAATATGCTTTCATATTTATGTGTTGGAAGTCATATGAGCAGAAGAGAGGATGAGGCTGAAGAGTGTGGGGGCCATAACACATGCTTCTATAAAGCTGTAGAACAAGAAGCCTTCATCCTGAGCAGCGTCTCCTCACGCCGGTTGGTGCCACACCGTTCAGAGTAACACTGGCCCTTGGTTGTGCCATTCTCTAGAGTCCCTTGCATGAGGGATTTGGTCAAAGCCAGGGAGGCAATGTATCTTTAGTGCCTGACATTAACTGGTCAGGAGAAAAGTGATGAACATTCAAATATAATTTGAACTTTAGCTTTAACTCTTATAAATTACCCCATGTCAGTTGCCAGGAAAGGTCACAAGCCAAAATATGTGCCCAAGTGAAATAAATGCATGGCTTGACTTGACAGTGGCCCAACCATCCTGAGTGTCGCCCCCTCCACCACATTTATAATCACCTAACATGTGGCAGCTTAGAAAATAGACCACCAAACTCATGATGCTTTAGAAGAATATGTGTCTCAGGTCAGGCCAACCCAATCTAAATATCTTCGTGCTAGGCCCTCTCCCTCTGACATCACAGAGATAAATACATTGGAACTGAGATTAAAATACCAGGAGCTGGGAGATGCCTGTGGCTTGTATTTCCAGAAAAATCACAGCTATTCTGGGGTCCTAACTTAATTTTAAAAGTCTACCTCTTGCTGATACCATCATGAAAACTCACTTTCCTGCCAAACTTACATTAAACAAGTAAACTTATTTGTTTTCCTTTTTTTCAAGCCCCTTGCACCCTACACACCCAATTTTGTGTCCTCTTTTTTTTATTTCACACATTCAGTACAATTTATGTTGTCCATATACTCATGGACGTATGGCCTTCCACTGGGATGCGGTTAATATATCTGGAGCTGCATTCTTGAGGAAAACTGACTCACTGTGTCCCAGGAGCTATCAATTACCAATAGCTGCCAACAGCAGTGGAACTTCAGGCCCGCCTCTTCTGTCTGTGCTGTGATTTGTTCCGGTTTGAGCTTGAGGAAGGTTTGTGTGTGCCGTCCCACTGCTCTGAGTTCATCCATGCAGCTGTACTGTTGTGACCACAGGGACTTATTTCCATGCGGTCAGGCATTGACACTGGCTCTTACAGTTTTTTCACCCCTCTTCTTCTACCGTGATCCTTGAGCCTTGGAAGGAGGTGTGTAGTATAGGTGTTCCATTTAGGATTGAACAGTGGACAGTCTCTTATTCTCTGCACATTGGTGAGTTGTGGGACTTTGTGTTCATTTAAATGAGTCCAGGCATCTCACTCTTTTTTTTTTTTTTTGACAGAACCTGTATTCCTTTATGATGCTGCTGCTGCTGCTGCTGATGGTAGTGATAATGATAATCCTTTTTCCCATTCTTATACTCAAGTGGAGAGTCACATGGGATCTGGACAAAATCATTCTTCTCACCTAGGCTTCTGGTCCCTGAAACCCATGATGACAACATATTGTATCTGCCCCCATCTTTGTGGAAAATGGTGCCCCGAGAAGGCCTACGATGAAGTCAAGGGGCTGATAGAACAGAGCATAGCTTTTCTCTGCTGCTTTCTGCCAGTTTCAAGGAAGAAGAAACAACAAGCTGTATCCCAGCTCCTACATGGTGGCCTATACAACCAAACAACTGAACAGGGGGGTGTGGGCGAGTCTCAAGAGTTTGCTAACACTGAGAGGTCTCTGACTATGGAGGGACCACATGGTAACTGAAAACCAAATGCATGGTAAATCCAAGACTTTTCTAACAGCATTAGCCTGTGCTACACAGCCTAATATCGCTGCAGCACTGGTCCTGAACACTCAACATACAAACCTTGTGCTGGGGTGATGCCAGTGAATGCTGTCCAAATCACCTCAGGTCAGACTTGAGACTGTTTTATGTTGGGGAATGGCAGTGTTTTCCCTCTACATACAAAGTTTTCTGCTTTTATGGAAACATAAAAACTTAATTTTTTTCTCTTATGTGTATGAGTGTGTTTTCTGTACACCTCACACATGCAGAACCAGTGGAAGCCAGAAGAGGGTGTCAGTTTCCTGAGACTGGAGTTAACATATGGCTCTCAACCACCGTGTGGTTGCTGCGAACTGAACCTGGGTCTTCTATAAGAACAGCAGATTCTTTCAATGGCTGACCCATCTCTCTAGCCCTAAAACACAAATAATTTAATTGTAGAAAACAAGAGTTTCTAACCCTACTCCTATTCCTCTGTATGTAAGGATCAAATTAACATATCTTTTGATTGTATTGTGTCAGAGGTTTGTGCTGCTTGACTTGAGGGTCTTTTGTTTGTTTTGTTTGTTTGTTTTAAAAAATCATTGTATGAAGCTAGGATTTCCAACAATTTCTAAAATGACCCGAAATTTTATGTATATGTATGTGTGTGTGTGTGTGTGTTATATTTACATGAAGTAATAGTCTCAGCTCTGACAATTATACAATCAAAGCACTGATCACCTATGGAAAATGTTCCAGAGTCTCTGCAGCCTGTAGTATCAAATATTCAGTCAAGATTTAGTTCTTTATGTAAAGATAACCAAAGCACACCCATCCCAGTAGTATAGAAAAGTACTTTCCTCTTTAATAACTGCTAAAATGATATGTGTAGCGAAGAGTTGTTTGAAAATACATTTTTATGAGTCATTGACAGTAAGTGTTTGATTTGTGTGCCTCTTTTATGTTCCTATATATCACGGTCCTGTAAACAGTTCTCAGGTATAAAAGATTCATGGGCAGAAAGAGTTTGAACCCTGGGCTCATCCTCTGGTGCATCTTTCATCTGCGACTCTGGTCATGCCTTCTTCTGTGTGTCCCCTTCAGGAGCTTCCGCATTGCACTTGAAATGTGCTGGACTGTCCTTGGTGACGCTTCTGCACCATTCTGCCCTTGAATGCTTCTCTCCAGGTGCCAGTAGGCTGTTTCCATCCAAGCTTTATAATTTTCGTGTTTTATTCTCTCAAACTAGAAATGTCTTCTTCACTTTTTCTTTAGCTAGTTCTCGCTCACCTTCTGCATAATGGTTCTGCAATCAGAAAGCACTTCTGTAGCTTCAATATATGAGACTCCTAAGTCAATCATGCGCACAGTAAGCTGGGAATCAGGAAGTTATTACTTTAGCTCTCATCAATAAAGAAGAGAAAATGTAAGCATTTTGGGTAGTGTAACTGGCCAGGTCAATATTTGAACTTGAGAGGACACTTTGCTATGCTTCTGGTGTCTACTTCAAAACATTCAGTCAGACCTCCCCATCCTCACCTCGCGTGTGTGTGTGTGTGTGTGTGTGTATGCGTACGTGCGTGTGTATGCATATGTGCATGTGTGGTTGTATGTGTGTGTGTGTGAAGCCTGAGTGTGGCAAGCACATGTATATGTTTGCATGTGCATATGGAGGTGGAGGACAGCCTTGGGCATCAACCTCAAGAACGCTGTTCACATCTTTTAAGATACAACCAGTTTCTCACTGGCCCAAATTTCACTTGTCAATCTCGACCAGCTGGCCTGGTCAGTCCCAGGGAAGCTTCTGCTTTAACTTCTCCACAGCTGTGATTACAAGAGTGTGACCTGCTATTCCTATGTAAATTCTTGAAATGCAACTCAGGCTGTCACCCTTGCAAATCAAACACTTTATCCAGTGAGTCATCCTCCACCCTCCCCACCCTAGCCGCCACAGGGCACTGTAGCCCCACCCTACCCAGAGCCAGGGACAAGCTCTGGTGGGCCTTACCTTTTACTTCAAATGCTGGCCACACTTTCTGATTCCATGACCTCCATTGCTATTTTAGTGCCTCTCTCCTGCTGAGCAGTGAAGTTCCTGTGGAGAGAGTCCTGTTGATACTTCTCACTGTGTGTGTCACTGTTCCTTTGCAGAGACTCTGGCCCACAAGGAGTAACTGAGCTGAACACCTGATCTCCCCTGGATGAGCATTTCTGCCTTCTTCAGGGTTGAGGGCAGGGTGAGTAACTCAACAGAGTTCTATGGGTTGATAACAGAGGAGACAGAATTCCTGACCTTACACCATGGCACCCCACCTGGTGCTATGACTTGAATGTGTCCCCTGTGCTCATCACTTGGAGACCTAATGCCCACTGCAACAGAGTAAGGAGATTCGAACTTGAAGATGTGATTAAGACAGTTATGGTGTCCAGAACAGTCATCCCAGCTCTCCAGGAAGCTGAGACAGGAAGACCACAAGTTCAAGTTCAGCCTGGGTAACTTAGTGAGACCTTGTTTCAAAATAAAAAAGTTAAAAGAGAGGTGGGTGGTTGAATATTTTTCTAGAATCCACCAGTGAGAGTAGGGATACAGCTCAATGGAAGAGTTTTTGCCTGGGATGTGTGTTGTTCAAATTTCTGCAACACACACACACACACACACACAATGTGATTGAGTCATAAAGAATCTGCTGTCATAAACACATTGGTACTTGTAATGGGGGTGCTCATAGTCATTTAGGGGATTGCCAAGTTTGGTTCTTGGGACAAAGAATTGAATGTACAGGAAAAGCACGGTTGTGGAGAAACCAGAAAGACAGCTTTGTCCCTCAGGATGGGAAGAACCCAAGCCTGGGGGTACACCAAATGAACCTCTGGATTAGATACTTTACAGACTCCATGGGTCCTCCCTTACCCCTTTGGTTCTGTCTAGATACCTACCCGGTGCCTTCCCACCATCTCTCTTTGAAATGTGTTCTCTGAACAAGAAGCCACCATCTCAGGAAGCCCTTTTGCCTTTTATTTACATCTATCCATGTCCCTCTACCTCTCCTTCATAACTCCATTCAACAGGAGTGTGTTAGTTCTCTCAGGAACGGATTTGTGGTAGGAACGACCGCACTTCCCCCATGGCATGATGCCACAAGAAGGACTTTGCCAAAAGTGGGCCCTACCCAGCTTCTAAAACATCAATGAAATAGACCTGTTTTTCATACATTATGCATTCTCTGGTGTCCCTCTCTTAGGAGCAGAAAATGAATGGAGACACCATGTACAGTGACCTGTGAAATAGTCATTTTTCCCAGGGCTCCCAGTTTACATCTAGTTGCTGAGTTTCCCCTCTGAGAATAACAGAAATTAGCAGAGCCATGAGAGGCATTGAGAAGGAAACCTCAGAGGTTTCATTCCAAAAGTCTTCATTATTGCACTGTTTGTTTTTCAAAAGCAATGCCTGACTTTGCTGCCTGGCCCACTAATGGCGAGTGGGGCTGCTTTTCCACAATATGGGCCATCAGGGGACAAATAAGCCATTTCTGCTTGCTGACGCTAAGAGAAAGCCTTCTGCAAAAGACATGCTGATGCTGGAGTGTGGGGCCTGGCACACACAGCCCAGGAATATGTGCACTGATGTATGGGCCAGAGACACAGAGTCTGGGAGTACTTGCAGCGAGGGTACACATGCGCACAGGTACATATGACTTTACGGGAACATGCCTAGGAACACACACTCTAGGTACACACCGTAGAGGAACACATGTGATGTGGCACACGCGTGCACACACAGCTGCAGACAACACCTATAACAGTGTATGAGCTGCAGCACACATTAGTAGCCATGGACCTCCTCCTGTAGTCTTCACAGTGGCCCTTGAGGTCCTCAGCCACAGCCTTAATTCTTCATAGTAGGGCACAATCTCAGTTGTCTAGTTCTCATGAAGAAATTATGAAAAATGATACTCTCCTCCACCAAATGGAAGGCAGATTAAAAGAATCTGTAGTTGGGAATTAATTTAATATGTAGGTCCTTTGTTCTCTTATTGAATGTTAGTAGCCAGGCTGTGAGTTGTATTATGCTTGCTAAATACAATGCAAATTCATTCTTTTTCTCTTTCTGTTCCTTTTTAAAATTCTTCTCTCATATATTATATAACAACCACAGTTTCCCCTCTCTCCACTCCTGTAAGCCCCTCCCCCACCTCCCCTCTACCCAAATCCAGTCCTCCTCTATTTCCCTTCAGAAATATGGCAGTTCTCCCAGGAATAACATGGCATAACAAGTTATACAGTAAGGCTAGGCACAAACTTTCATATCAAGAATGGACCAGGCAACCCAGTAGGAGGAAAGGGATCGGAGATACCCCCACTTTCACCGTCAGGATTCTCACAAGAGCACCAAGCTACATAACCATAACATATATGCAGAGGACCTAGCTCAACCCATACAAGATCCGTTTTTGTCATTTCAGTCTCTGTGAGCCCCTATGAGCCCTGCTTGATTGATTGTGTGGGATGCATTCTTATGGTGTTCTCAATCCCTCTGGCTCCTACAATCCTTCCTGTCTTCTGTAGGGTTCCTCTGGCACTGCCTAATGTTCAGCTGCGGATCTCTGCATTTGCACCTACCAGTTGCTGGATGATGATTCTCTGATGATAATTGGGCTAGGCACCAATCTATGAGTATAGCAGAATATCATTCAGAATTATTTCATTGACATTCCTTTTTTTGTCTGTTATATTTGGTTATATCCTGAGTCTCTGGGCTTTCCTACCTCTGATTCCTGGCTATCCAGACAGTGTCAGGCATGGGCTTTCTCTTGTGGTGGTGGTGTGGGCCTTAAGTTAGACCAGTTGTTGTTTGGCCTCTCCCATAAGTTCTATTCCATCATTACCCCAGCACATCCGGCAGTCAGGACAGATCGTAGGTCGAAGGTTTTGTGGCTGGGTTGATGTCCCAGTCCCATTTCTGTGAGTCTTGCCTGTTTAGGAGATGTCCAATTTGGGCTTTGTATCCTCCAATACTAGGAGAATTTGCTAAGGTCACATAGATTCCAGGGAGTTTCCACTTCACTAGATTTCTATATTGTTCTCCATCTTCAACAAATGATGCTGGTCTAATAGGATGTCAACATGTAGAAGAATTCAAATAGATTCGTACCCATCACCCTGCAAAAAACTCAAGTACAAGTGGATCAAAGACCTCAAGATAAAACCAGATACACTGAATCTAATAGAAGAGAAAGCTTTGGACATATTGGCACAGGAGATGACTTCTTAAGCAGAACATTAATAGCATGCACACTAAGATCAACAATTAATAAATGGGACCTCATGTAAGGCAAAGGACAACATCAATAGAACAAAGCAGCAGTCTACAGAATGGAAAAAGCTTTTTCACCGACTCTACATCTGACAGAGGGTTAATATCCAAAATATACAAAGAACTCAAGAAATTACACATCAACAAACTCAATAATCCAATAAAAAAATAGGGTACAGATCTAAACAGCGAACTCTCAACAGAGGAATCTCGCATGTCTGAGAAACAAAGAAATGTTCAATATCCTTAGCCATCGGGGAAATCCAAATCAAAAATACTTTGAGATTCTATCTTATACCTGTCAGGATGAATAAGATCCAAAACACAAGTGACAGCTCATGCTGGAGTGGAGCCTTTAAACAGAACCCCGGAAATGAAGCGCAAGCAAGAGAAAGCAGGGAGTTCTGGCTGGATTCGGTCCTTCACTTGTCACACTCCCTTCCTACATTAGTTTCAGTTAAAAAGTTGAACTTAAAATTCAATGTACATATCTTTTGATTTTTCCTCTGTTGCTTACTTAGTATGTTAAGAGGTCTACTCCAGACCTCTTAAACCCCTGAGACTCTTTTACCCCAAGAATATTTCATGTACATGTAAATCATATATGTATGAGAATCAGAGAAAATAAGTACACAGTGAAGCATTTACTGACAATGAATGATAAAGGAATTTATTCATCTATTTTTAATTAATTCATTTTATTAAAAAACTATTCATCTTATGTACATGTGAGAAGCTAGAAAAGGCCATCAGATCACTTGGAACTGGAATTATGGTGGTTGTGAGCCACGGTGCAGGTGTGAAGAATCAAACCTGGGTCCTCTGAAAGAGCATCCAGTACTCTTAACTGTTGAACCATCTCACCAGCTCCAGGAATTTATTTTCGAACACTCCTTTGGAATGTGTATAATTTTTACTGTTTTTGAAATATGAAATCTGATTTGCATACTAATGAGACGGATTGCTGTCTTAATTTTTACAAGAAGAATTAAATTTGGGTGAATCTTTGATGCTGCAGGGCATAGACAGAACTTAC
Organism: Chionomys nivalis; assembly: GCF_950005125.1. Classification (NCBI taxonomy): domain Eukaryota; kingdom Metazoa; phylum Chordata; class Mammalia; order Rodentia; family Cricetidae; genus Chionomys; species Chionomys nivalis. The sequence continues at coordinate 90,794,170 of NC_080087.1, forward strand.
AGTGCTTTCAACATTTCTCATAGTTGTTATGTGATTTTATTAATACCAAGAACACTGTTCCACATAAATACATAAGACAACATGGCAGGAATGGTTTTAGGGCTGGTGTGGGAGGTCCTTCTGTCTATGTGTTGCTTTTACTGGTTAATGAATAAAAAATCTGCCTGGGACTATAGCAGGGCAGTGTAGTGATGAGGCGAGCAGGTCTGATTTTCGTCCCGCCCAGCTCCTGCACAGCTAGCTTTAAAACCCGAAATAACAACACACAAATTGTATTCATTTAAACACTGCCTGGTCCCTTAGCTCTAGCCTCTTACTGGCCAATTCTCACATCTTGGTTAACCCATTTCTAATAATCTGAGTAGCACCATGAAGTGGTGGCTTACCAGAAAGATTTTAGCCACCATCCATCTTGGGTAGGAGAAGCATGGCGACTGACTCACTTCCCTTCTCCCCAGCATTCTATTCTGTCTACTCCACCCACCTATGTTCTGACCTATCAGGCCAAGCAGTTTCTTTATTAATTAACCAATGAAAGCAACACATAGAAAGAAGACCCACCTACATCAGGGCAGAACAGAGTTAGGTGAGGAAAACTAAACTGAATGCTGGGAGAAAGAAGGCAGAGTTGAGGAGAAACCATGTAGCCCCACCAGAGACAGACACCAGATGGAACCCTGCTGGTAATTCACAGCCATGTGGCGATACACAGATGAATAGAAATGGGATAAATTAAGATGTAAGAGCTAGCCAATAAGAAGCTAGAGCTATTGGTCAAGCAGTGATTAATACAGTTTCTATGTGGTTACTTCAGGGCTGAGCAGTGGGGAACAGACAAGTGGCCTCTAGCAACATTACCATTTCAGCAATTATTGGAAATTTTGTTCTAATCACAGACAAAATTTATTTTATTTTATTTTTTAAATTGATTTTAATGAGCTATACATTTCTTTCTGCTCCCCTCCCTTCCTCTCCTCTCCCTTTCAACCCTCTCTCATGGTCCCCATGCTCCCAATGTGCTCAGAAGGTCTTGTCTTTTTCTACTTCCCATGGAGATTAGATCCATGTATGTTTCTCTTAGTGTCCTTATTGTTGTCTAGGTTCTCTGTGGTTGTGAATTGTAGGCTGGTTTTCTTTGCTTTATGTCTAAAAGCCACTTAGGAATTAGTACATATGATATTTGTCTTTCTGGACAGACAAAATTTTATTTAATGATTGTATCAGTCAGGGTTTGCTAGAGTGGTGGTTCTCAACCTTCCTGATGTTACCACCCTTCAATACACTTCCTCATGTTGTCATGACCCCAACTGATAATTATTTCATTGTTACTTTGTAACTCTAAGTTTGCTGTATAAATAGTATAATAATTTACTGTTATAAATAGTAATGTAAATATTTGATATTGCAACATATCCTATATGTTCCTCACAGGTTGAGAACCACTGCCCTAGAGAGCAGTGTGTGTGTGTGTGTGTGTGTGTGTGTGTGTGTGTGTGTGTGTGTGTAAGAGAGAGAGAGAGAGAATAAAAAAAATCCTTATAGATGTGTCTAGGTAGTCCAATAACGGCTATTATCTGCCTTACAGAAGAGAGACTGAGAATCCAATAGTGGTTTAGTCCATGAGGCTAAATGTCTCAGAAGTCCCTACCCATCACTGAAGGTCTGTAGGGTTTCTGGGGAGCTGCTGGTCTTATGTCTACACTGAAACCCTGCAGAAGTAGTTTCTAACATAATGGAAAGAATACCCCAGGATCAGGATAGATGGCCTCACCAGGAAGAATGAGGGTAAACAGTAGAAAGCAGGCTTTCCATGTTCATTTATGTGTGTCACCTCCAGAAGGAGTGGGTCATATTTCAAGGACATCTTCCTTCTTCAAATACTCTGATCAAGAAAACCCCTCCCAAGGGTATCCAGCAGTTGGGTTTTCGTTGATTCCATATGCAGTCAAGTTGACAACCAAGATTAGTCATCACAATGACTTTTTAGGAAGCTCAAACCAGCAACTCAAACTTCATTTTTAATCAAATATTTTAGTTTAAAAGAATCCAGGTATGCTGATTTGACTTTTGCTGAGGGATAATGGGTTTCTAAATCTTCTAAGCACTTTTGGGTTGTAATTAAAATATGTTTCTATAAAGCAGAAAACTTTGTATGTAGACCGAAAACACAACTTATAACATATAAGTAGGCTCTGTGCCATGGTGTTTCTGGCACCATTTGTTGATGCTGCCTTGTGTGGTGGCCCAAGTGAAGGTGTTGTGAGTTCAGAACCAAGGCTGCAGTGTAGTCAGGTGACAGAACACGGGCCAGCACCACCAGAAAGGTCTCATCATCACTATGTTTCATTAATTTTAATTAATTAATTTTGTCTTTGCACACTCAGCAGTCTTTTATTGTTGCCAATTTGCTTACAGCTTCTACATGCAGTTGTGTGACTTCATATGTGGCCATGTATTGAAGGCTAGAACTATTGCCTAATGGTAGAGCTCCAGCTTAAAATATCCCAGTGAGAGGCTGGGTACATGGCTCAGTGTAGACTCTGAACAGAATCCACAATAGCCATGGTTCTTTGGTTATTCGTTATTGGGAGAGACAGGACAGTATATTGGCCCAGGCCAGATGTTCTAGACATAAATGCTTACTTTTTCATTTGCTTTCTTCAGTGGGAATATAGACAAGTTATGTCACAATTCTGTGCCTCAGTTTCCTGATTTCAAACCCAGGAATAATCTTAGTACCCATCTCCTAAGGCCATCGTGTGACTTAGATTAGCCTGTGTATGAAGCGCTCAGAGCAGCTCATGGTCTACTACTATTATTCGTATTCTTGTTTTGTTATTAAAGAGAAATAAAATATTATAGATAAATCCCAACAAGACGCAACTATCAAGCCTTTATAGATAAGTTTATTTATTAATTCATAGAATGGAATTTAAAAGAATCCCCCAATGAGCCTTTTACAGGAAGGAAACTGAGGCATTCGGAAGACTCATCCATTTTCACAGCGAGACAATGATTGACAGGAAAAAAAAATACCAGATTTCCTTGCCTCTAACCTAGAACTGTTCCTGTTTCTTGTGTGTCCCATTCTTGATCAGTTGAGCATAGTGTCTCAAACTATACCCTCCTGACAGAAGTCTGGACATACACTGCAAGATTTCCCCACAGGAGGGCAATGTGAGTGAGAGACAGGCAGGGGCAAGCTACAGCTGCCTTGAGAAAGGAGAGAGGGATTTTCATAGGCACTTAAATCTGCAGTTGTCAAGGCTTCTGCTCATGCTCCTTGGAAAACGTGCACTTGGTGTTTATTTAGCTTTGAGGCGATTATTTCACAAGAAAGAAAATCTCTTGATCACATTCTGTAATGTTTTCTAAGTGAACATTTGGTATTTAGTGGCTAAGTAAATTTACTCTTCTATAATGAACAAGGTAGATGATTGAAAAACATTTAATACACTGAGGCCTAGGTGCCTGCTGTCCAAAGGATTACTTAACGCACAGCTTAAATGCTCATAATTTTTGAAAAGACAAACAGATTTCCTTTTTTCTAGAGAGCTCAAGATTAACAGCTTTGTTCCCATTAAAATCTAACTAAATATGTGAAGACATGTTTGTGCTCTTGTGATCAATGAGATAGATATACGTTTTCTTCCCCAATGCTGAACACACCTGCAGCTTTACAACAATGCTTGCCTTACACAGAGACTTCTCTCTGTTGGTGTGTGTGCCCACTGGCAGAGGTGAACAGACATTAATTCAATGAGTCATTGATCTGTCACACACAAAAACCTGGGTCACTACTACCGTATTTAATATCTTTAGCTGAGTGTACATAATACATTGTAAGCTGGATGCGATGGAACATGCCTCCAATTTTAGCACTTGGGAGTCAGACGCAGACAGATTTCTGTGTGTTCCGGGTCAGCCTGGTCTACATACCAAGTTCTAGTCCAACGAGGGCTAGGACTACAAAGTGAGACCCTGTCTCAAAGACAAAAGTAAAAACTTCTTAACACTGTGCCAATAATAAGTAATAGAAAACAAACTAGAAAAGGCAGAAATCTGTTACAAGAATGGGATGTGGACAGCGATCAGTAGGAGAAAGCAAGAGATTTTGCACCCCAGTTGTCAAAGTAAATGGGATGTCTGTGGGATTTCTTTGTAGTGACTTTAATTCTCCAGTCTTTGTGTTTCAGATTCAAGGGAAAGAAAATTTGAGAGATTGGTCTAGAGGCAGAATCAACCACTGGATTGATTCTCTAAGGCCGCGGAAACAGTGACACCATAGACATGGTCAATGGAACCATTCCCAAAAGAATAAGTGAATGATTCTAAGATAGGCAGGAACCACCACAAATCCAAGACAAAGATACAATCAAAACTATTTCTGATTCAAGTCGCTGGCCTCCTAGAACAAACACTGCCAGTTGCTGGTCCACCTCCTGCTCAGTCCCTTTGCCCTCCATCTCAATACTTCCCACTGCTTTACACTTGGAAAATACTTTCAATTCCTCACTTCTCAAAATGCAATTACACCCAGCGCTTTCCATATTATATACCATAACTTCTCATTAGAGTAAGCCTTAGCTGTTATTTTAGTTAGGGTTCTTATTGCTGTGATGAAACATTATTCCCAAAAAGCAAGTTGAAGAGCAAAGGGTTTATTTGGCTTACACTTCCATACCAATTTTCATCATCATCATTGAAGGAAGACAGGATAAAAACACAAACAGGGGCAGGAACCTGGAGGCAGGAGGTGATGCAGACAATATGGAGGGGTGACACTTACTGACTTGCTCCCCATGGCTTACTCAAACCCTTTCTTATACAATACAGGATTGCCAGCCCAGGAATCACTCCTCCATCAATCACTGATGAAGAAAATACCCTATAGCCAGATCTTTTAGAGGCATTTTCTCAATGGAGGTTCTCTTCCCTCAGCTAACTCTAGCTTATATCAAGTTGACATAAAATGAGCCAGCACAGCTGTCCACAGTAGTAACCAGCTCACTGCTCACATTGTATTTTCTTTTCACTAACCCACTCCCCTACCCCTACCATGTTTAGGGATAACTTCCAGTGACAGTTCAGATATGGAGTGTCTAGCCAAAAGTCTCACGTGATTGGACTCTATTTGAATATGGCAGTGCTACTAAAGGGATTGCACCATGAGGTCCCTAACCTCAACAAGTACCAATGTTTATTTGGGTCATATTCTGATGGCATTATGGGCAGGTGGCAGAAACTGAAGAGGAAGGCTAGCTGAAGAAAACATGGCCATGTCCCTGGAATATGTTTCTTGTCCTCTGACTTTCTCTCACTCTTCACCACCTGTCTCCCATGAGATGAGACGCTTGGCTTCACTGCATGTCCCACGATGCTCTACTTTACCACCCATGACCACGAAAAGATACACAGAAAGAAAACCATGATCCAAGAGAGCTAAAACCATGAGGCAAATTCTACAGGTTCATATTACAAGAAAACCATTTGCTACTGAGTTCTTATTTCAGAATCTACACCTGAGAGATCTCTGCCTTTGAAACAGTCTTTTTTCAATTTGACTGATGGGTATTATCCCATAGTGGGCTTGACAGGTGTCTCACTGGGCAATGATGCAGTGACTCTCTGCTTTTCAGCTGAAGCATGCCTGGGGAAGGATGAGACGATTGAACCCAAGGATCCTGATTTCAATTTGATTTGATTCTCCTGGTGGACAAAAGCCAGAGGGTAGGATACACTGAAGATTCTTAGAGAAAACGTGTTTCTTGATTAAAGACTCACAAGATGAACAGGCAAAATGATTTCCAGTTTCCTGTAGCTCAAATGGGTCACTGTATTACATGCCCAGGAATAGGCCAAAAAGTTTTTAAAGGGATTCTTGAAGGTTTGGTCCAAACCCTTCCCCTTCACTGGAGGACTCACCATTTCTGTGTAAACCAGACTTCTTACTGCAAACACTCATGACTCTTGGCTTTTCTATCATACAAGGATGCTCCATCCTGAACACTCAACAGACACAAGGGCAAAAGAGCCCTCAGAACATCCTCCCACTGTAACAAAATCTAGAGCTTCCAGGCCTCTCAGAGATTTGAAGTACATCCCACAACATTTCCAGAGGCATCATCCTCAGTTTCCCGTAAACTACCACCTACCATCACATGCCATTTAGATCCCTCATTCTCTGATGCAATGGTATCCAGGGCTTTCTATACCATGTCGCTAGTGGAATGAGCCCTGGCAGGCCATAGTGGTAGTCAGTTAATGAACTCAACCTGTTTGAGTAGTTTGCTTCTTTGCTTTTCTCATTCCTCTCTCAGTGATTTCTTTGTGTGTCACTTTCTGATGCAGGTTGGGGTTTGGCTGCCCCTCCAAAGCTCGCATATTGAAATTGTGGTGCCTACCTGGCTATTGAAGTGATATGAGGACATCAGCTTCATAAGTGCATCAACCTATTGATATCAGAGTTTGATAGCCTTTCTGGAAGGTACTGGAAAGTGGGAAGTGGGGTCTGTTTGTATTAGATCCCCCTTTCTTCTTTATTGCCCATCCCTTTTGATACTTCCTTGAGATACCAGTAGCACACCCAAAGTTGCATCACAAGATCTGTTCTGGCATCATCTAAGGTGATGGAGAATTGCGTTCAGCCTAACCAGGAAGTTATTTCAGAGTCTGGGCCATAGGGGAATTCGATGTCACTACACATCTACATGGATGAAATTGATTTCCTTCGTGGACTAGCTTCTGTAAAAAGTCTCTCTCTTTTCTTTCCTCTTCTAAAATGTGCGTGTGTCTCTGTTCATGCAGAACATTATTTTACAAGATAGAAAATATTTTCCCAGGCTGTTGTAAATTATTATTGAACAATGGTACCCTTTCTCTTGCCATCGTTCCCCGAGCCACCTGGCCGGGCTCAGATAAATGGCCTATTGTGGAGGTGCACAGAGCCGGATGAATCACGATGTTATCCTGGGAGTATGGCAGCCTTGTACATGGGTGATGGAAAGTCTGAAAATGTGGTTCTGTGATGAGCTCCTGGAGGGGACAGGTTTGCTATGATTAAAGCCCATCCTGTGGCCGAATCTGGATAACTCAGGCATAGGTCCAGCTGCCTAGGTCTGGGTTTAGATGATAACATTTTCCTCATTGCTTCATTCCAAATAGCTAACCAGGAACAAGCCATCCAAGATCCAGTTAGAGGGACATAAGTGGCACAACTTTTCTAATTTTACTTTCAGTTTCTCAAGACTCATCCTGAGGATGAAGCACAAGGATCATGAGTTAGAGCCAACCTGGGCAATGTAGCACATTTAAGTCAGGCTGATCTACACAGTTTGATCTTTTAAAAAAAAAAAAAAAAAACGTGCTGAGGATGAAGCTCAGCGACATAACCTTAACCTGCTAAGTGCAAGGCCTGGCATTTCATCCCAAGCCTGAAAAACAAAATCAGAACAAGATTACAGAACGTCTGACACTGGTAATATAAGGGAGGAAATATGTTTGCGCTCATGAATCCGGAAGTTTCAGTCCATTATGGCAGGGAGGGTGCGGCAGAGCAGAGCATCCCATTTGTTGTGGCCAAGAAGCAGAGAGAGCAAGCGTGTTTGTGCTTGTTAGCTTCCTTCCGGAAGCAAAGAGGGCTTGCCTGTGCTCCCTAGTTTCTGCCTTCCCCTGTTTAATACCCAGTACAGAGGATGATACCACATTCATGGCAGAGCTTCCTTCTTCAGCTAACGCTCTTTGGAGAGGCCCTCCCCCTCACATCCTCTGTGACAGGCTTTGTCATTCTTCTAGCTGTTTCTCAGTTCAGTCAAGTTCTCAGCAAAGATTAAGTACCAGAGTTGTCAAAGTGGTTGAGATTCATCCACAACGATCTTTCTGGTGAAGGTGAAGGTGTGTGTGTGTGTGTGTGTGTGTGTGTATAAGAAGCATTGTTTTTTGAGAACAGGGTGTCAAGGACAATGTGGTGTAGACTATGGAGAAATTCATCACAGAGCTTGAAGAAATCCAATGTCCACCTTCTAGTCAAATGAACTACTTGAAAATGTTCACACTTAAAAAATGGAATTTTATGGTCAAACCTGTAGATAGTTTAGAATGTTGTCAGTGCTTCTGTGTTGTGTAACACTGTCCTCAGAGCATAACAAGCATTACTATTTTTATCAGAGCAGCTGTGATTACCCACAGGCGCCCTTCAACAAGGTCAGGCCTGTTGATGATTGCCTCACAGAAGGAGAGTTCAGGAGGGTCATTCGATCTACACCTGAGATTCCTCACTCCCTGTTCTTTATCCCTCTTCCAGCCGCTTGTGATCCTGCCTAGCTATCTGAGGTCACAGGAGGCACTAGATTAGAGAGAAAGCTGAAGATTAGTTGAAGGAGGACCCCGTCGACACAGCTATGGTGAAGTCCATGCTGGGATAAGACTTGTTTGAGGGTCATCCACAGTCCTCTAAGTAACATCTCAGTCTTAACCCTTGAGCAATCCCAGTAAGTCAGGCATGGTGGCACACAACTTTAACCCTAGCGCTCAGGAGGCAGAAACATACAGAGCTCTGTGAGGTCAAGGCCATTCTGGTCTACATATGAAGTTCTAGGACAGCCAGGGTTATAACATAGTGAAACCCTGTCTGAAGAAGAAGAAGAAGGAGGAGGAAGAGGAGGAGGAGGAGGAGGAGGAGGAGGAGGAGTAATTCCAATAAACTCCTTGCTTCATACTAAACTTTAAGATCATTACATTGTTTTTCATTGATGCTCCATCTGGGGTGACTGGGTGTTTGCTCCTGTCACTCCCGGAATAGTTGTTGCATTCATTGTTGTTACTGTAGTTGTAAATTGTGTGTATTTTCCTTTCAAGCTTGTTTATTTAATGTGATTGAAAGGTTTATGTCTCGCACAGAGCATTAAGAAGTACAGATTTTTAAAGCATTTTTTCCAGTGGGTGTGGAACCCAGGGCTCCACAGTTTATAGATTTTTATATCAAAGAGTATAAGTCTATCTGTAAGCCAACACTTTGAAGGATTTGATGATGTTTCTTTTCATTTCCTATGTATAGATTTATATCTCATATTAATTTTCCTGGCATTTTCCACATCATCAGACACTATTTACAAGACCATCCTTGAAGGATATCATATAATTTTTCTTATTGTATTTATTTATCTCTCCGAGTATTGTGAGAAACTAGATTTTCCAGAATCTCTCACTCTTTACATCACCACTGATGCTCAAAGCCTTTGAAGTGTTCTACTTGACCTCGGGTGTGATCCTGAGCTTCTAGAATCACCCCCAAGAAAGTCACTTCCCCTTCACTTCTGGGCTGCTAAGTAGCTTTTTAGAGACTTTTGTTTCCTTCAAATAAATGTGGTGTCTTCCCTGAAAGAAATAGTGGTTGGTGAGAATTTTCTCTCTCTTGTCAAAAAGTCGCTGGTTTATTTGATCTTCATAATAGCTCAGTTGGGAAGGAATGACCTTCCCTATGCATGAGGTGGAGAAGTTCACAGAGGAAGCATTGAACACCATTGCTAACCTTGTGCTGAGTCAGCATGTGTGACCTCTCTATAAGGTATCCCATGTCTTGATCTTCCTCAGTGATCTCCTTTCAGCTCTGAGTGTTGCACCCCTCCTTTCTCTGTGTCTTTGGGCAGGTGATTCTTTCCCTCTAGGCTCAGCTTGTGCCCTCTGCCACCAGGTGGAAATTTTAACAAACCACCTGGCTGATACTTTGATGATAGGTCAGAGCCCTTTTCTAGGTTCATAATACTAATTTTAATGAAAAGAATTCTGCATGTATTTGTCCAGTTAGATTAATAAGATCTGCATAGGAGGGAACACGTTTTAGAAGGTTAACATCAAACTCTACAACTCCCTCCCACTAAATGATGAAAACAGAACATGTGAGAAGCACGGAGGTTTTTGTGCTCACAGATAAGCACTGGAGGAACCAGGAGTGTTAAACACACAGGGTTGTTTCTTCAGAGGGAGAGATGTATATATAACCCGTTTTCCACCCAGAAGGGTGGGAGCAGACAGTGTTAACAGACTATAACCTTTGTGCTATCCGAGTGACTGAGACTCAATGTATCTATCAGACCCTTATCATAAGCTTGACTTTTTTCCGTTAACCTTTAGAGCCCGTCCTTATGAAAGATGTCACATGTACTTTACAAAGAGTTTCAATGTAGCCATTTCTTAAGCTTTGTTATGCACATGGGACTGAGTTAATTATCACCAGGAAAATTTTCACGAAATTGTGCTATGCTTAAATATACCCAAAATAAACTACTCAGGGTCAGACTCCTAAAGTGTGTACCAACACTGGCTACTGAGTTGTGTTGATCCTAACTGCCTTCTTGCATCCTGTAGGATCATTACTCTGCTGCTACGGTGTTTGCTGAGACCCACCCCCACCCCGCAGGGACAGGTAAGCAGGATTCTTATTCACATTTTATTCAATTTTTATTTCTTTTTAATATTTTCAAATTGTGTGTGCATCGTCTCTGTGTATGGGTATATGCATATGTGTATAAACGCCTATGAAGTCCAGAAGACAGTGTAACATTTCATGGAGCCAGTTACAGGTCGCTGTGAGCTTCTGGACAATAGGGCGGAGGATGCGCCATGACATGTGACTCCAGGAAAAGTCTGGAACCCAGTACCAGCTGAAGCCTGCTTTGTGTATGCCCTCTGCTCACCTACCTCAAACGTTGTCATGTGCTCATGTTTCTGAGAATGTACTCTTGGTTCCTTATAAGAAGCAAGTGTCCCTACACTGCTTCTGAAGCTGCCAAGAAGAAAGGTAGCAATTAAACATTTGGCCTCCGGTTTTTGTTTATTTTTTGTTTTCTCCTTGGAGACAACAGTTGTGAGTTAAAACTGTCTCTCTCCATAGTGCATTGGCAGGACCTTCAGCAGTCGGCTGAAAGACAGTGATTGCATGCAGAAATGTATCCTTATCCCTCCCCAACTCTCACACATAACCCTGATCCCCAGATGTGGTCACAGGGAATCCCAAACTCAAGGTGACATTAGACATAAAGCTACCCCATCACCATCACCCAGTTCTCTTGTTAGACTCTGGAAATCGCTGCCAGCTCTGTGGCCCCTCCAGGACACACATCACTTCTGGTATCTTCTAAAATACAGTTTTACTAGTCAGGAGGTGTATTCATGTAAATTAGTGCTAAATATAATGCAAAAGCATGAGTCTAGACATTTTTTAAAAGATTTATTTATTTTAATTTTTTGTGAGTGTTTTGTCAGCATATGAGCAAATCTACCAAGTTTATGCAGTAACCATGGAGGCCAGAAGAGGGCATCAGGTCACCTAGAACTGGCGTTAACAGAGGGTTGTGAGCCATTCATTATGTCAGTGCTGGAGACAGAACCCATGAGCAACAAATACTCTCAATTACTGAGCCATCTCTCCAGCCTCAAGACTAGACATTTAACAATTATTAATTTCTGGTTATTGAACTCTTACATAACCATAGTACATATGGGTGTTGTTGAAACTTTTTCCCAGGGGGAGTTGCAAGCAATATTTGTTCCTTCCAGGGTTCCAAAGTCTAAGACACACTGCACAAAAGCTCACTCTAGGAAACCAATGAATTTATTGGACTTCCTTATAGAGAATAGGTAAGGATTGCTTATAGGGATGTGGGTGTTCCTCTTCCAACAGGCTGTACCTGAAAACTCTTTACCCAGCAGGGATGAGAGCTTCCCCTAGTCATTTTGCGAATAGGATCTAGTGGCAAAGACGAATTTTTGCCTCCTCTAGTCCGCCTGGCATTAGTACCTGTGCAGACTAGATTTATGTGAACTTGACACAGGATATAGTCATGTGAGAGGATGGAACCTAAACTAAGAACCTCCAGAAGCTCAGTGTGTAGGCAAACCTATAGAACATTATTTTAAATTAGTAATTGATGTGAGAGGGCCTAACCCATTGTGGGTGATGCCATCCCTGAGCTGGTAGTCCTGGGTTCTATAAGAAAGCAGGCTGAGCAAGCCATGGGAAGGAAGCCAGTAAGCGGCTCCCCTCTATGGCCTCTGCACCAGCTCCTATATCCAGGTTCCTGCTCTGCTTGAGCTCCTGTCCTGACTTCTTTCAATGATAGACTATAATGTGAAACTGTAAGCCAAATCAACCCTTTCCTTCCCAACTTTCCCTAGACAGCACTCTACCTCTTCCCTGGTCTCACAGGCAATTAAGATGGAGTTGTATACACTAGGTGGTAGAGATGAATACTTAGGTGAAGGTCTCATGACCCTCCCGACTCCTCTAGTTTGAATGAACAAGCAGGAACAGGTAAAGTAAGCCGGAACAGGTAGAGTTCCAAAGACGGCAGTTGCTTGTTTCAGAAGACAGTCACTCACAATGAGAAAGCATTTGATGCTTTTTTTTGTCATTTGATGGACTTTTATAAACAGACCGACACATCCCATGCTTCTCCCAAGAGTCCATCTTAAACCATCTCCTACCCCAAGGTTGGAAGCTTTCCCAACTTCAAATGGCTTGACTATGTGTGCTGCTCCATTCTTTGTGGAGTCCACACCGGTTCTCACGAGTCCTCCTAAGCCTGGCTTTATTGGGTAACATGATATTGGTGAAGTTCATCTTGACTTGGCATGTACATTCACGATGATTGTGGTCTACAGTGGATATACACAAATCTCATCTCTGTTGGACGGACATTTGCTTAGTTTCTAGATCTTGCCATTATGAACTGTGCGGCTCATGAAATTCTTCATTTAAAGCTGTGGTGCACATAAGTGTGCATTTCCCTCAGGTAGACACCTCAGAAAGTAATGGATGGGAATACATTGGGCTTTATTGGATGCTGGCAGAGGGCTTCCTAATGTGTTTGTACACCCACCCCACCAACCGTGAGTAAGCGTGTCCATGTTGTTCTGCATTCTCCTTGATATTTGATAACTTCAAAGTCTCTTAAAATCCTCTTTTATCTTTTATTAAATTTCCCTATGACAATTTCAACCAAGAGAAATAACAAGAGCCTGTCTTGTTTGGGAGCCCCAGGGCTTCTCTGACTGACTCGTAGGGTACCCCCCATCTGGCACTGGTATTTCTGTTTAAGAAGCCCTGGGTATTAGGCACAGCATTAATCATCCATACAGGCTATCACCCTTAATTCTCATAGTTTTTGTTTTGCTTAAGTGGCAGGTTAATTCTCCTCCCTTTTCCTTCTGCCTCTTCCAGCCCCTATTCCTGTCCACTGCCAATAAACCACCTCTCTCTATTTTCATATCACCTATGTTCTGATATCCACCCTCCCTTGATGTATATCCCCACCCCAGTGACCCTTTCTGGTCTCCTAGTTTCTATAGGAGTTTCAAGTTAAATGTGCAGATGCAAAGATAAGAAGCTAAGAGCTGCATGTGAATGAGAACACTCAGCATTTGCCTGTTTAAGTCTGGGGCACATCACTCAGTATAATTGTTTCCAGTTCCATCTTTTACCTGAAAGTTTCATAATTTCATTTTTACATGAAATTTTAAAGCTAAATTAAATTCCCCTCCCTCTCTGTGTATCACTTTTCTTTCTTTTTCTTTTCTTTTTTTTTGATTTTTAAATTATGGATTTTTGTCATTTATTTTTAATTTAAAAATTTATTTTCCATTTTACATAGCAACCCCAGTTCTCCCTCCCTCCCCTTCTCCCGCCCTCCCCTGCCTCCCCTTTCCTACTCCGCATCCACTCCTCAGAGGGGGCAGGCCTTCCTGGGGGAGTCAACAAAGTCTGACATACCAAATTGAGGCAGGACCAACCCCCTCACCCCCATATCCAGGCTGAGCAAGGTATCTGTCCATTTTCCTTTCCTATTGATCGGCTGACAGAAGAAGCTTTGGCTAGTACAGAGAAAGGGGTTAAAAGAGGAGGTGCAGGATCAATTTCTGAAAGCTCTGGGTCCTGTGGGGTGACAGAATGGTCTCTAGCAGGTTGCCTTTTGGGAGTCCTTAGCAGGGAAGGGCCAGAGGAAAGAAATGCAAGCTCTGAGCCTCATGGGGGAACCATAACAGCCCCAGGCAGGAAGCAGTCAGGGCCTTGGGAGGTGGTGCAGGAGAATTGTCTGTATTCTGTCAGTCATGTTATAAATAAACGCTGATTGGCCAGGCAGGAAATATAGGCAGGAATACCAGACAGGAAGTAGAAATGATGTAATGAGAACAGGAGAATTCTGGGAAGGAGGAAGTTGATTCCTCCCACTACTGTCCAGACCACCGAAGGAGCAGGATGTGATCTGCCCCACTGAAAAAAGGTACTGAGCCACATGGCTAACATAGATCAGAAAAATGGGTTAACCAAGATGTGAGAGTTAGCCAGTGAGAGGCTAGAGCTAATGGGCCAACCAGCTTATAATTTATGGAGACCTATGTGTGATTTTCTTTGGGTCTAAACAGTTGTGGGGTACCGGGCGGAACGGAAAACCCCAACAAACAAGCAGGAGCCCCCACTCATGTTACAGGGAGGTCTTCAGTGAGAAGGGACCAGTCAAGCAGTGGGCCAGCAGGACTTTGGGGGAGAAAGGAAATGAAGAGTCATTTCCTAGTGGTCTCTGATTCTCCTGGAGTCATTGAGAGAACCCAGGAAGGTGCCAGGGGAGAACCCAGGAGGGTGCTGGGAAATGCCCTGGGGAGTCTGCTGTAGAAAAAGACTAGGAGAATGAACTTCAAGCTTTTAAGACGTTGGGTTATTTTATCAAAACATCTCTCTTTCTTTTTAATCACCATCATTTTAGAGTAGAAAGGTGTTCTGGGGAACTGTTCGGGAGTGCACTCTCTCTCATACACTTAGACAAAGCCTCTAACAGGCTTTTTAGAGGCTTCACTTGATAAAATGACAACTCAAGTCAATATTCTCCCTAATGCAATTAAAACATATTTGCCCTTGAATGTCATTTTTAGTGAGCCACAAGTTTCTAGTCATGACCCCAAATGACCTATTAGCCTCTGGCCCAGGTCTCCCTTTCCCTTTCAATCATCTTTGGCCCACAGGAGGCAGTAGCTCTGACTTAGCCTTCATCTGCCCCAGGGTTTCACACAATTTTTGCCATAATTATAATCCCAGCCATATGCTTATTTACTTGAGATTCTAAAATAAGGTTTGAGTTACCATGGATTTAAAGTGTTGAATGCATGTCTTCCTGAAATGCACAAAAATAAACACATTACTATTAAAATCTACTCTTACCATGTCAGGTTCGTCTTTACACTGCCCTTGTCAGCTGACACGGCTCCAGTCATGAGCCATCACTGTCATCATCATGGGACCAGGATCTCCCAAAACTACTTTTTCCCCACATACAGCTATTCCAGGGGCACCTCACTTGCACCTGCCTTGCTTACCCCTGTCTTTTGTCCTATAACATGAGCCCTTTGGTCACTCACCAGGTAGGACACTTCCACAAGGAAATGAAGGTAGAGGTTGGTGCCTCGGGGGAATAAAATTCGGACCAGTGGAAGAAATAAGTCTATGGGTTAATTTTTCCATTCTGTGATGGTGAACCTTGTCAACTTGAATGAATTGAGGAAGGCTTTGAGATCAGTAAAGTCTTCTTTTAGATTACTAGATAATGAGAATAGCAAAGGCTCTCAGAGCTAGAGTTGCACAGTTGTGTGTCAACCTGTGCCCTACTGCTAGAGGCAGGATAGGACAGCAACAGCCTCCAGCTCACTAAACCTTCATACCCATTATCCCTGCCTTCTGCTGAGCTGAAGTCAGCTGAATGGAACCCTGCCACTTAAACCTTGTTTGCCTACTCAAAGGAACCATTGTCTGATTCCTGCTGAGCTGGCTGCCTGAAAAGCATCATGGCCCCAAACCTCTTGCTGAATGCAACCAAAGTCCTCTATCATCCACTGCATGAGCCCAGAGCCATCTCTCCTGCTTCACAGAATGTTCTCTGGGACACCAAGGCCTAACCTTTTGACCCAGCTTTCAAATAGCCAATGTGGTTACACTGACCTCTGGAAAGGGAAAGTTATACTTGCCTTAACATCCCAGTACCCCATCAGGGATCCAGAGTGACATAAGATAGGCTACCCCCATATCTGTAAAGCTCCCTTCGGTTGTTGTGTTGTGGGACAATGATCTGTACCCTGTCAATTGTATTTTAATAAATGCTGATTGGCCAGTAGCTAGGCAAAAGTATAGGCAGGGTAACCAGGCAGGAAGTAGAGGCAGGACAATGAGAACAGGAGAATTCTTGGAAAAGGAAAGGTCAGTCTGCAGTCATTACCCAGCCAAGGAGGAAGCAAGATGAGAGCCTTGCTGATATAAGGTACCAAGCCACGTGGCTAGCACAGGCAAGAATAATGGGTTAATATACAATGTAAAAAAGAGTTAGTAAGAAGTCTGAGCTAGCCGGGCGGTGGTGGCGCAGGCCTTTAATCCCAGCACTCAGGAGGCAGAGGCAGGCAGATCCCTGTGAGTTCGAGGCCAGCCTGGTCTACAAGAGCTAGTTCCAGGACAGGAACCAAAAGCAACAGAGAAACCCTGTCTCGAAAATCCAAAAAAAAAATAAAAAATAAAAAATAAAAAAATAAAAAAGAAGTCTGAGCTAATAGGCCAACCAGTTTATAATTAATGTAGACCTCTGAACAACTGTGGGACCAGGTGGGACAGAAAACTTGGTCAGCATTGCTGGGCTATTCAGGGACAAGTTCATGATTCCTTTCCTTGCCTTCTGCAACAATAATTGATCTGATCTCTGGTCCAGACACTGGCTTCCACTGACTGAAAGTGGAAACCCCTTCTCAGGATTTTTCAGCTCTAGCTGCCTCATCTCAGGATGGAGAGTGAGCATCAGAGAGGTGTGATCTCTATAGGCCAGAGCTGGGGCCAACCCAGAGCTTTGATGCACTAGATCTGAGAATCTGAAGTTTCTATAGGGGAAGGGTTTATTCATACATTTTTACAGGTTTCCAGAGCATGTAAATTTGCATTTGCCATGTTAGACAGAGTCCTCACAATAAATGGGCAAGTTGTCAATGCCAATGCAGTTATCCAGATAACTAAATGGCTTCTTATTTCTCATGGCTGTACTAAGGTCATCTTTCCAGCTAAAGAAATGCCAGAAATTACTGTCAAAATCTGCAAAAGGCCCATGTGTGAGTACAAATTACTCAGGTGCATGTACTCTCCAGACTCTCCCCAGGGCAGACTTCATTAATAAATCCCAAACCTGGAAGCAGCCTTCTCATGTTCCATGCCAGGCAGTCATAAGCAGTCAAACAGCTTATGCATACAAGTTAAATTTTATATCTGCTTTGTTCTCTGCTCACCTGACAATGTCACTGCACTCATGATCTTTTCCCATGTATGCTGCCTCTATGTATTTATGAGTTTATTGCATCAGTGAATTTTATCCAGCATTCATTGTATACCAGAGACTGTCTTAAGATGATAGGGATGCAAAGAGGATAAATACAAGACTCAAACCTACCAAGACAGTTTCATTCCTGTGACTACAAGAAGTTCTCAATTTATAGGACAAGGGTCCCTCCAAAAATGTTACAGCCACTCTTTGGGAAGTGAGTGTTGCTCATAGAGAATGAAGTATCAAACAGAGAAGAGGAAGTGGGAGGAAGTCAGCCATGGAATGATGGAGCCAAAGTATGAAATCCATTTTAACTATATTACACATTACTTTCCAGTCATTTCCTTGGGTCTGGAAGATCCTGATGGAGGAGAGAAGAAAATCGTGCCTTTCTCCAAGTCCACCACCCTTCCTCTTAGGAAAGCTCCAAAGTGGTATTTGTACATAGTGGGCCTGATGAGATCAAGGCCAAACCTGCATTAAAACAGGATATGAAGAACCCTATGAATAGGCTACTTCAAAGGGCTGATCAGCTGAGGGAAGAATTAATCAATCCATTGCTGGGGACATGGTTCCAAGCTTGCAGAAAACACAGGCCATTTAGAGCCTGAGAAAATATGCAAGATGTAAGAGAGGAGGGGAGTAAACGGTACCCAGAACAATTCCAGAACTTTTCTGGCTGCTCCTGCAATCAGTCTGAGCACTCTTAATTATTCCCCACTCCCCTGCTTCTTCTTAAAGTGGCTTATTCACTGTTACCATAGGAATCACTCAGACACAGGGCTGATGAATCAGAGAATCAATTCAAGTGAGTCATTGTTGAAGGATCTGGGGATTTACAGAACAGACAGCTGTCTGGAGAAGAAAATACAATAGAAGGAAGAAGTAGAAGGGTGTAATGCCCTGAAATAGGAATTGGAGTGGGCTCACAAAACCCCTCAACTCACAGCGTCTTGCAAACAGCCTGTGAAGTATGTGTAAAGAAGTCTAATTCCTCTATGTCAAAAGGCTTAGCTGAGGACCACTTCACGCTCCTACACACCCAGTCTCTCTGAGATTCAAATCCTGTGGATGATGCTAAATAGGAAGGGAGACCAGCTACCATTGAGTTCATTGCCCTTCGTGGGTCATGCACAACTCATTCTGCATCATATTGCTTCCACAGTTTCTGACACCATGTCTTCTGTCTAGAAAATGCCGAGTAAGCATTTAGGAAAATTAAAAGAAATTAAACAGGAAGGTAACACATTTAGTCATAGAATCAGGGGGTATAAAGAATGGAAGAAATCCAGGACATGGGTTCCATTCTGGCAATGCTTTGACTTCTGCGGGGGGGTTGTGATGATTTGTCTTGGTTGTTAACTAGACACACCCCAGGAAGAAGGAATATTAATTGAAGAATTGCCTCTGTCTGATTGACCTCTGGTTATGTCTAGGAACACTGACTATGTTGATTGTCAATTAGTGAAGGAGGGTTTAGCCCACCATGGGTGGTACAATGCATTATGAGCCTGCATTATGTAAGGAAGGAAGTGGAGCATGAACCTGAGAGTTAGCCAGTAGGTAGTGTTCCCCTAGAGGTTCTGCTATAGGTTCATGTCTTAAGTTCCTTCCCTCCATGAGGGATTGTGACCTGAAAGTATAAGTTGAAATAAACCCATTCCTCCATCAGTTGCTCTTAGTCATAATGTTTATCACACCAACAGAAAAGCAATATAAAACAAACTTCAATATTCTTTTGGAGGGAGCCCCCCCCCCCCCTCAGTGCACATCAGCTCCACAAATGATCATTCTGACATTGACTCTCTGAACTGAGAGCTGGAAACACCCAGATCAGTCTTTCACAATGATGTGAGATTGTATTATCCATCCCCACCCCCACACCCCAGCTCTAGTTGTAAGCTGGACAATTCTCCATGCATCTCCAGAACTCTCCTCTGCAATTGAGCTGGTTTGCCAACGTCTTTGCTTGTCACTGAATTCTGATGTGTCCTTTCCCTCCTGCCCTGTGCTGTGTTCCTACCCATATTAACTACCTGTTCACCACGATGGTGTCAATATATGACAGAACCAAGTCAAGGAAGTAAAGGTTTGTCTTGGCTCACAGAGCAGCCAGTGAATCTTGTCAGTCTAGCTCAATTTACCACAGCAGGACCACGGCTCAGGCTGCTCACATCAGGCTGATGAGGAAACAGAGATTAGCAAGAGCTAGAGATTGGGTACCACCTTTAATGTTCCATCTCTAGAGGCCAACTTCTACCTTCTAGGCCCTACCCCAAAAAGCCTCCTCAGCCTCCCAGAACAGCACCCCCGGTTGGGTACAAAGCATGAGCCCACAGGGGACCTTTCAGTTCCCATGGGTCACTTCATTTCACCAGAGCCCTGCTCTCTAGTCTTCTGGCAAATCAAACGTAAAATGGGGGGAAAATTCCTTCATACTATTTCCTTTGAGGACTAAAGCTTTTCTAGCAATTTCTTTCCTAGTAATGGCAGAGTTTTTCCAATGCTCCAGTTCAAAATCTGAACAAATTCTTTAAAATTGTCCACCTTTCTCTAGTCTTTAGTATGTGAATACAGGAGGCAGAGATTAAGCGTTTAAGCCCTTGGCTCAACACCTCCTTAGAGAGTAGTTAAAATGTCCCATCAAAAGTATTTTATAGCTTAGGGATGGGAGACAGCACAGTGGGTAAAAGTGCTTGCCAAAAGCCTGACAGTCTGAGTTGAGATCCCCAGGACCCAAGTGAAAAGGCTGGTGGCACTCCTGTGGCCAGATTAGAAACAAAGACAGGAAACTCGCCTGCAAGTTCTTGGGCCAGCCAGCTTGGGGTACATAGCACAGCAGTCGAGGCAGGGACGGTTGTTGGTTGCTGTGAGAAAATACCCTCATAAAGCAACTTACTGAAGGAAAGATTTTATCCCAAGGTGTGGTCCATTGTGGCAAGGAAGTCAAAGCAGCGGAAGCTTCTGTGAAGGCAAGAAGGAAGCAACGCATGCACACACGTGCTGGTGATCACCTCCCCTTCTCTGTTTTATATACTTGAAATCCCCACCTAGGGAACGCTTCTACCCACACAGTTAGATGGTCTTCCCACATAATTCCTGTCATCAAGCATCAAGGCAATCCCTCACAGATACTCTCCAGGGTAATCTTAATCCCTTCCAGGTGTGTCAGGAGGATGCCCCTTAGATGAGTCCTGATTCAGTCAAGCTGACATTTAACATTGCCTCTCTCTCTCTCTCTCTCTCTCTCTCTCTCTCTCTCTCTCTCTCTCTCTCACACACACACACACACACACACACACTCCTGCACAAAGTATTGCAGAACCTATGTGCTAGTCAATATTTTTGTAAGCTTAATATAAGCTAGGGTCATCTGAGATGAGGGCCCCTCAACTGTGAAGATGCCTATATCAGGCTGCTCTGTAGCAAATTCTGTGGGGACAATTTCTTCTCTAATAGTTGATATGGGAGGGATCAGCCCACTGTTGGCAGTTCCAGTCCAAAGCATGTGGCCCTGTGTTATATAATAAA
This sequence comes from Chionomys nivalis, assembly GCF_950005125.1. NCBI lineage: Eukaryota > Metazoa > Chordata > Mammalia > Rodentia > Cricetidae > Chionomys > Chionomys nivalis. The sequence continues at coordinate 90,815,040 of NC_080087.1, forward strand.
ACAGAAAAACAGGCCGTAGAGAGCAAACCGATAAGCAGTGAAAATCCATGGCCTCTGCTCTAGCTCCTGCCTCTCAGCTCCCACCTTGAGCTCCTGCCCTGACTTCCCTTCACGTTCAACTATAAGCTGTAGGTTGGAAGAAAACCCTTTCCTCCCCAAGTTGATTTTGGTTGTGGTGTTTTTCACAGCAACAGAAAGCAAACCAGGAAGCCTGTCTTGGAGAATTATAATCAGTCAAATTTGGAATGAAGTAGATCTCTAAAAGGGACCTTTTTGGGTACATCTGTAACACTGACTTATCCCATCTGAAACAGCATGTGCTGTTAGGGTCAATCTCTGAATGACTGCATTTGTTCTTGATGCTACCCTGTGAGGGCTGGGTGACAGACCTCTTCTCTTGGTGGGTGAGGAGAAGACTGTAACTCGGCCTCTAAGAATGTTACTAGAGTCATGTATAGGCCCTATAGCTGGAAAAACCCTTCTTCTATACACTGGGGACCTTTCAGAAGTTAGACGTTCCCCCCAGGAGTGTCTGACTCTGACCCCTTGCCTATCAGGTTGAAACAAAAGACGAATTCGTGAGAAATCAGGAAATTATCATTTTTCAATCACCCGAAAGGCCCATGTGCTTAGAAAGAAACACTTCTAGAATCATCTTCCTGCAAGAGTGCAAAAGTTTTGATAAGGTATAAACACCTTGGTGAAGGCTGGATTCACTCAAAACCAGTAGAGTCCAGTTAGAGCTCAGATGCCCATCTTACTGCAGTGCCAACCAGCACAGAGGGGCTTCACTGATGTGCAGCCAGGCTGAGCTCACTGATTACCATTGAGCAGTGATTGTCTCCCAGCCCCTCAGCTCAGTCCTTTGGCTCATTTCAACCTCACTGAAGTCCAAGCTTCCATCCCATCCTTTTTCCTTGGCCAGCTGCTCTATGGTCAAAACTTAGATGAGGTGAGATCCTTGCCAAGATCAGCCTCTACTTAGAGGAGGATCTTTGCTCAGAACTGGCTTTCCTGAGTGTGCTGAAAATTCTCAGAGGACACAGAGCTTGAGCTGTTGGAAGGGATTATCCATAGGTGACCTCAGGTGGCCTGTCCTTGACTCCCTCTGTGCAGAAGAGAAAAGTGGAGGAGGCATGACTCAGCATCATGCCCCAGCCTCACCTCTCCCTTCCTCCCTCTCTTGGGATGGTCTTCTGTCATGGTGCCATGATTACTACCTTCCCATCATCATCTCTGTTGCTATTAATAACACATGAATAATTCAAACAGTAAACTTAAAGATGCCTGGCTCCTCTTCTGCCCTGGGGAGCTGCCAAAAATAGCTCAGCCCCTGGCAACCATGGAGCTGCTGGGGAGGGCAAGGGGTGTGCATAAAGGAAACATCATTTTCTTCAATTGTATGTTTCATCTGATTGCGAACTATGTTCCTGAGAAGATGGGGAGTCTCCTCACAGCGCTGTTCCCTCGTTGCTCCAGAAGCCAGGGGAGGACATCAACAGTTTTGGATGGCACTGGTGCCTGCTTCTGGATCAGTCTACTAGTTTTTCCTCATAATTTTTCATGTAAAAATCTGTCCAGGGCTATGTGGGCCTTGACGCAGTTACTGGGAACCCCTTTTGTTATAAATCTGCTGGTGGGAACCAGGTACCCACTAGAGAAATTCTGGGACGAGACATCTTGGAGGTAGAACATCCAATAAAGGTCATTGCAGAGTGTGTGTGTGTGAGGGGGGCTTTGAACAGTGAAGGGGAAGATGGGCTGTGCTCCGTCTGCAGCCCAGAGCGCTGCTGCTGCTGCTGCTGGAAAATAAGACCCCCGAGAAGACAGAGTTGTTTTCCCAGTAGCCAGTCAAGGACCAGGTGTTTTCCCTGTTTACCTAGGACTACTGCAAGTTTAACCCTGAAAGTCCCACCTTTTTATGTTTTAACGATTCATTTACTTTTATTGTATGTGTATGAGTGGTGCGTGCATGTATACAAGTGCACCATTTGCACACAACATCTGCAGAAGCCAGAGAGGGCATCAAATTCCTTGGAAATAGAGTTGCATGGGCTGGAGAGATGGCTCAGAGGTTAGGAGCATTGCCTGCTCTTCCAAAGGTCCTGAGTTCAATTCCCAGCAACCACATGGTGGCTCACAACCATCTGTAACGGAGTCTGGTGCCCTCTTCTGGCCTGCAGGCATATACACAGAATATTGTATACATAATAAATAAATATTTAAAAAAAAAAAAAAAGAAAAAAGAAATAGAGTTGCAGTCAGTTGTGCATCCTGGGACCTGAATTCCGACTCTCTGCTAAAGCAGCAAGTGCTCTTAACTACTGACCCACCTCTCTAGCTCCAAGCCCCATCTTTTGTAAAATTCCTCAGAGTAAACAAATCAAGATGGTGATTCCAGAGTCCACATGAGGGTTCACGACAAGATGCCAGATACATATGATGACAGATCTTTCTTCAGGACAATTCTGCCTTAAAACCTTAAAATGAATAAAATCAAACATCCTGCATGCCCATGACAGAGGATGAAGTAGACCCCACACTCTAACAGGAGGATAAAGTATTACCAACACTTTAAACATATACACACACCAAACTTAATAAAAGCAAAAGGTCAGAAGTGGGCAGAGAAGAGCTGGCTCAATGGTTAAAAGAGCATACTGCTAAAGATGTAAGAGACAGCTCAGTCAGGTTCCATGCTACCTATTAACTCCAGCTCCGTGGGATCTGTCACTGTCTTCTGGCATCTCTAGGCACTTCACTCACATGTGCAAACCCACACACAGACACACAGTTAAAAGACAATGAAGCACATATGAACCTTTCAATCCAAAGTTTTCTCATGAGAAATTATCAGAAATGATAACACAAATTTCACATTTTCCTTAAATTATACTAAAAGCAAAAATTTTAAAAAGGAAGAAAGGAAAAAGATCAAACAAAACAAAGGAAAAACAAAGGAAACAGATCGCCGATTAAAATACAGGACCATTTGACTCTTTCAAAGGCAAAATTTGTCATGTAATAATCACTTGGTTTTATATGGCCATGTATTATCCCATGTGTTATCATTTCCTCTTGTCACTGAGGAAACTGAATTATATGTCCTAGTCTTGCTTTCTTTTCTCTGACAAACGCCATTACCAAGAAGAAAGATTTCTTTGGGCTCCTAGCATCAGAGGTTACTGCCTATGGTCATCTGACCACGTTGTCTTGGTGCTATGGTTAGGCAGAGCACCGTGACTGAAGGGCAGAATTGCAGGACTGTTCATTTCTTGGCAACAAGGACCCAGAGATAAAGATAGGAAGGGGCCAGAACAAGATAAAGTCCACAGAAGATCCACCCCAGAGACAGAGGTTCTCCAGGTAGACCCCCCTTCCCAAAGTTCCTCCCTAAGCAATCGCATGTGCTAGGAATCAAACCTTCCACAGGTAAGCCTCTGGAAGACATGTAAATACAAACTGAAAATAGAATAACTCCAAATATATAAATAAATATGGAAGATGCACATAGCCATGTTGATACATTAGCAAAGGCTAGCAGAAAATACACTGAAAAAAGATGGATTCCACAGTTTAAAAGACAATGTACTTTTCCTTATAATGTAACAGCAATATTTGAAATCCTGTTGGCAAAAACTCAGTGGAAAGTTAAGAAATTCTGAAACATTGTAGCAAACTCTGAAACCTAAGAACCAGAAATGATCAGTACTATCCAAAGTCCCCGAATTAATTACAGATCTGGAGTCTGTCACTCATGTAACCAGGAGAAGTGGAGAAAGCATTATTATCGCGACCTAACAAGGAGGGCCTAGATCCAGAGGGAGCATCCTGGCACAGGTGGTAACAACATTTTGCAGATGAGACCTCAGCTCTGGGACCATCTTAGCATGGCCAAGAACTCACACAGGTGAAACCTCAGAAGAGATGAGGTTTCAGCTCAGGTAAGTCTCAACAGGTGAGGCATCAAAACAGGTAAGACTCACCAGGTAAGAGACCTCATCCCAGGGGACACCTTCATACAAGTAAGCCTGGAGCACTCTGTCCTCTGTGACAGATATCACCTTTCCTGGTTTTAAGAATCGATTTCTATTTTAAGTAACAGTTTGCTCAATTTTCCCAGGAGTCTCAGTTGCACCTCCCTAAACTCACAAATCCTCCCATAAACAAAATCCCTGGCTACTTTGTGAAAGCCTACCCATCATCTTCAGATTTCCATCAGTGTTTCACAGAACGGATCTACGAGGCCAGGCGTGTGGGTTCTGCAGCTCTCAGCTCTGCTGTTCTCTGCACAGCATTGCGCCTCACCCCCAGGCGTGCCTCTGCATTTAGAATACACAGCAAGGAGCCAGACTTTCACGAACTTAGGCTAATGGTGCTGAGTGCAGCCCATATCCAGCCCACTAACATTTCTTGGGTTGGCAAGGGGAGCAGGGCCCAGAAAAGTGCCCACCGTGTGCAAAAAGAACCTAAATGGGTTTGGTTCTGAGTTGACCTGGTTTTGGTTCGATAGTCACACATTCTAACAGGCTCTGTCAGGAGCGCCATGAGGGGGCTGAAGAGATGGCTCAGTATGAATTGCACTTACTGTTCTTGCTTGCAAAGTACTTGATTTCAATTCTCAGTACCCATATCAGGTAGTTCACAACTGCCCTAACGAGGCTTATGTTGGGGTGTCAGCCCCCCTAAACCTCTCAGGATCCAGAAGGATCTTTATAGCAGGTGAAAACTGCACGGGTGGCCCGGAGATTGGTGAGGATTTGAGTTTCAAGTATAAATGGTATTTAAGAGACCGACAACAAACAAAGTCGCCTTGACTTTTGAGGACAATAAAACAAAAGAAGCAGTTACTCAGAAGACAACAGAGAGATGAGATGGGGTTGAGCCTTAGGTAAGTTACAGTTAGGTTCACAAAACGTAGGTGCCTTCAAGGCTCTGTTTGAAGTCTAAACAGTCAGAAAATCAAAGCAACAAAAAAGACAGGACTTTCAGGCTGGCAGGCATCGAGTGGAAAGGGCAGAAAAACATAAACAGGGACAGTGTGTAAATTCTAGCTTGAGTAAATGGCAGGTGACATTCTCTTGGATGTGGCAGAAGGAAGAGCTGGAAGCTGGGGGGAGTCAGTAGCGCAAGGTGGAGGGACAGCCTGGAGATGATAGATGCGCTCTTTCAAGATGCTCTGCAAACTTCTAGACAGAAATGTCAAAGGTGAGGTGAGCTACCTGGGTCAGAATGTCACATTCCTGATGGACAGGAGGAAGGACTTATTTGTCTTGGTGAGGTCATGGTGGGCTGGCTCCATTGCTAACAAGTCTGTGGTGAGTCTGAGTTGAAGGATGTAGTTGAAGAGAGAGTAACTCACCTCATAGCTGCTGCCAGGAATCAGAAAACAACAAGAAGACTAGAACAAGATTCCTTTCATAGCTCAGCCTCAGGGACCCACTTTCTTTACCAGAATCAACCTTCCGCCACCTTCACATAACAATATCAGACTATGGATCCACCAGGGCCTGAACCCACAGATCCAGTTAGCTTTCACTGATTGGACCTACCACCTGGGGACCAAACCTTCAACTCACGGCTGAGGACTCTCATGGAGATGTCTATATGAGTAGCAGCTGTATGGGAAGAGGAAGTGCATATCAAATTGACCTGGGCAATTTCAGAGAGAGGGAAGTCATCAGTCAGTTATATCAACAACTTACAGAGAGGATTGAGAGCAACTATCTCTTCTGTAAATTTGGCCAAAACAAAGTCTGTTGACAACATCATGAGAGTAGTTAAACCATGGAGGTATGGGGCAGTGGTTGTGGTTCTTAGAGAGAAAGGAGGAATGTGGGATGCCCTTTTATGTAAGCGTAAACATCTTGAATGAACAAAAAATATTTTTTGAATCTATTCGCAAACACAACTCCATCATCATGCTGTATAAAATCAAAGATGTGTTTTTTTTTTTTAAATAGAATTGAGTTTTATCATGTGTGTGTGTGTTTGTGTCTGTGTGTGGATATGTGCATGTGAATGCAGGCATCCTTGGAGGCCAGAGGCATCAGAGTCCCAGAATCTGGAGTTTCGGGTGGTTCTCAGCCACATGGGAGTCAGGAATTGAACTCAGGTCCTCTGTAAGAGCAGTAAGTACTACTATTAGCTGAGCCATCTCTCTAGTCTCAAATTATATGTGTTCTCTCTCTCTCTCTCTCTATCCCTCTCTCCCTCTCTTCCTCCCTCCCTCCCTCCCTCCCTCCCTCCCTCTCTCTCTCCTTCTATTTTTCCTCCCTCTATCTTCCCCCTTCTTTTCTCTCCTTCTCTCTGGTCTCGCCAAATAGCCCAGGCTGGATTAGAACACACAGTTATTTATCCTCTGTCTCAGTCGGCCTAGTGTGAGGATCACAAATGAGCATGGGATTAGCAAACCCCACTCCTAAGCACATGCTTGCATAGATTATTTGTTCCTGGGTATTGGAACATTTATTATTTAAAAAAAAGCAAAGCTGACACTAAACATCTGACACTATCATCACCACCTATCCACCTCCATAGTAGGCAAGTCCAAGTTTTCATGACTGTAGGAAACTTTGACCTGAAAGAGACTTCCAGCGCTTCTCATAAATCCAGGAGCCCTGCAGTATTTCAGTCCCAGTGGGAGCACAGGAGGAAAGCTTTAGGCTCTGCACACATCTTTGCCAAATTTCCTTTCTATTTGTTTCTTAGGAGGGTCTCATTGTATATCACAGGCTAGTCTAGAACTTGCTAGGTAGCCAAAGCTGGTCTCAAGATCACACTTTCCCTGCCACATGGGAGCAGCGCCTTTGCATTAGAATGGCTATAGCAGTCAGGAGAACCTCAGGCATCCAGAACCCTGACACTTCATGACTGCCTGGCTTCCCCCATCCCACCCCACTTCCACCCCCACCCCAGTGCCTTGCTGGACAGCTTTCCTCTCCTCCTGTCCCTGTCAGTTCAGCCCTTGGAAGTCCACAATTTATCCCTCTGTCTCCTCTGGGATCACGGCATTTCCAGTGCATCCATATTACATGTCAATCAATGACCCAGTGTGGAACTCCCGGCTCAGTTTCTACTCCAAGAGTCTCGCCAAAACTTTGTATTGGTAAAAAAGAAAAATGTCACTCTCTATATATACACTCTCACCTTTTTGTGTGTGAAACAGTCTCTTTTCCCTGGTTCTCAGCTGCGCCACAAGGCCAGTCAGTGGGTGTTCTCTGCAACAGGCAATGTTCAGCACCAGCAGGATGTACCAGAGTGTCCCTCTCCAACAGCCAAAGCCTTCCCCATGGGACTTGGCTAAGCCTAGCCCCTGCTTCACTGCCATGGACATTCTAGAAGGCTCCTCTCTTTGCTTTTATTTTTGAAATGTCATCTATTTATATATTTGTATACGTATGTGGGAGCACACACATGGAGGTGTTTGAGGACAATTTCTAGGGTTTTTGTCTCCTTTTGCAATATAGTACCCAGGGATCATTATCAGGTTGTTAGGCTTGCAGCACGTGCCATCTCACTAGCCCACAGAGAACTGCTTGATGTCTAGGAAACCATATCCAGGGAGTCAACCAGCTCACCAGTCACCTGGATTGTGACTGTGGGTGGAGAGAGGACTTACATCCACACCACCCTAAAATTCCCTTTGCTTTGCACAGAGGGAGATCAAGCATGCAAGGCCATGTTGTTCATCTCTAACTTTTATTCAACTTTTTGTTAAAGATGAGATTAACTATCTACATGACGTATGTACACACAAACGCTCTTCATTTGTGAGCTGAAAGGGGAAATGTATTTTGAAGTAGAGTCAGAGCTGAGCGGGTTGGGTTCATTTCTGTAATTATGCACTAATTTTAACATAGCATTTCCTGGTAGCCAGAGCAGAGCAGAGGCAGCTCCTTCAACAGCTGTTTCTCACTGCGGAAGAGAAAACCTTGCTAATAACCATGCCAGTCCCAGGGAAGAGTCACTCATTTATGTTTTGCAGTCTTGTGGGAAAAGCGCCAGATTTGATATGTGCTGGACAAGTGCTCTACCCCTGAGCTACACTCCAGCTAAAACGGTAATTTTAAGAGATCGTCTGGTATACATTTTGTTTATATAAAATGAGGCCAGTTGGATATATATCAGTGAATCCTGGAATTCCAATAGTGATAATACTCCAGACACCAGGGTGGGGTTTTGTTTTGTTTGTTTTTTATTTTGTTTTAATTTAATGAATTATCCAAGGCCATACTTCAGTAGCTCCAAGTTTCAGGTAAGAAAATATGACTGGGTAAATATGATCTTGGTCCCTTGAGATGACTAATAAGACAAATGCTACCTGTTTAAAAGTGAATAAACATCAAGGAAAGAGGAAAAGGGAGGTGAGAAAAGGGCAATAGTCAAGGGGGGAAGGAGATGGGAAGAGGAGGAGGAAAGGAGGTGAAAGCAGAGGAGAACAGGAGAAAGGGGGAGGAAGAAGAGAAGGGAGTAGGGAAGAGAAAGAGAGGGAGGGGAGAAGGAAGAAAAGAGAAGAAAAGGGAGGAAAAGAGAAGAGGTGGCATGGAGAAGTGCTGAAGGGGGAAGCATGGGTATGAGAGGGACATTGGAGAGGGGGAAGAAAGGAGAGGGAGCAAGGAAGAAGAGAGGATGGGGAGGAAATGAGAAGAGTGGAGGAGCAGAGGTAAGGAAGATAGAGGAGAAAAGGCAGATCACAGACAAAATGATTACTAAATTTTGAAAGACAAACATTTTATGGCCAAGCTACTTTATGTGTTGCTGCTGTACACAGAGATGGAATCAACCAGCTCTTCACAGGTGTAAAGTCTTAGAGGTCAGCTTGATCTATATAGAAAGTTCCAGGCCAGTTAAGCCTACATAGTGAGGCCCTGCGAAGAAGAAGAAGAAGAAGAAGAAGAAGAAGAAGAAGAAGAAGAAGAAGAAGAAGAAGAAGAAGAAGAGGAGGAGGAGGAGGAGGAGGAGGAGGAGGAGGAGGAGGAGGAGGAGGAGGAGGAGGAGGAGGAGGAGGAGGAGGAGGAGGAGGAGGAGGAGGAGGAGGACGAAGAGAAGGGGAAGAAGGAGAAGAGGGGAAGATGAGGGGATGTGTGTAGAAAGAGCTGCCCGCCGCGTTCCTGGCCACCTGGCTCCCGGTCGCCTGGCTGGCTTATGCCCCAAAATAACAACACACAAATTGTATTCTTTTAAACACTGCTTGGCCCATTAGCTCTAGCCTCTTACTGGCTAATTCTCACATCTTGATTAACCCATTTCTAATAATCTGTGTAGCACCATGAGGTGGTGGCTTACCGGGAAGGATCTTAACCTGCGTCCATCTTGGAGAGGAGAGCTATAGCGTCTAACTCACTTCCCTTCTTCCCAGCATTCTGTTCTGTCTACTCCACCCACCTATGTTCTGACCTATCAGGCCAAGCAGTTTCTTTATTAATTAACCAATGAAAGCAGCACCTACATCAGATGGGGATGGAGTGGAAGGAGAGGCAGCTATGAAGGGGAGGGAAATATTTAAACAGGATCTAAGCTCCAAGACCCTAAGAGTAGCTGGAAACAGGTCTTGTATCCACAACACTGTCCACTCATTCTGAGGCAGGATAGAAAGAGAGGGGACTTTGGGGCACAGGAAGAAAGACCTGACCCTCACACAGGAGAGTTAAAGCCTCTTGCCAGTTAAGAAGCAGTGACTCCAGCATAATTAACATTAAAGGCTGCAGACTGAGTTAACGATCTTCTCATATAGAGATATTTTTTGCTGATATAACCTTCAACAGGGCTTCAGGTCCAAAGGTATATGACTGTGGGTAGGCCTCATCGCTTCACCCTCAACTGTGTTTACATTAAAGCTTCCTGTATTCTTGTGGTGTAAACATTTCCCAGCTGTTGTCCCTGCAGGTGCCACCCAGGAACTACCAGCTGAACTCCTTTACAAACCTGAGCCACCCTTTGAACCCCACTACAGTGGGATATAGGATGATAGAAAAGATGTAAAGGCAACATAGAGTGAGAATCTTTTGATGAAAAACGTCCCTTCTCAGATGTGTCTTGTTTTCCTTCTGAGAGCCCCTCTTTCTCTTAACTTTCTGCTTAAACTCCTGTTAAAATATCTTTATTAAGCCCTAATTCTGCCTCATACTCAGTAGTTCTAAAATATTTTCTTTGCTGAAGCCATGGTTCCTGATTTGACTTGGGTAGAATTCCCTGGAAATCTAGGGAATTCCTCAGGCTGCAGATGTTGACAGTGGGGAGCTGTATCTTCTGCCTCTGCCCCCAAACACTGACAATCACAAAGAGGACGCCAGTTAAGACAACAATTTATGTTATTTTACAAATTCCTGTGTCACCTCAAAGTGACAGGCATGAAGACTGAGCACAGAGAGTGATTTTAACCACAAGGCACACAGAACCCCTTCTCCCTTTGTTGTACACATTATTTAGGTCTTATCTTCCCCTCTGTGGTCCTTCTTTGCAACAGAACTGTATGTGTTAAAGTTTACCAGATACATGATCTTGCAGGTAAGCTTGGGTGTTAGTAAATTTTTACCCTAAACTTCTAGCTTGAGACAACATAGCTCAGTAGAGTTTGGTTGGGAAGAAACTAACAGGGCTTTGATGCTTCTGATCATTTTCAGCTGGACCTACATTGGCCTCAGATACCTTTGAAAATTAATTGCCAGATTATTTTTAATACAAGTACGCACAAGGCCCTGGGTTTAGTTCCTAATACATGCATGCGTGTGCACAAGCACACACACACACACACACACACACACACACATGAGGGGGCAGTGATGGGGAAGATAGAGAGAGTAGAAAGAGAATCAAAAATAACTTGGAAGAGCCAAAGACCTGTGTTTCAAAGGATCCACCAAGAACCTGCTACAGTTATATAGCTGAATTGACATGTCACCAAATTTACCTTCTAAGCATTTAGCATATGCTCACAGATAAATGCTACTTTCAGCCTCAATCAGAAAGGAAAAGCTTCTCTTTACAGTGAATGGTAGTGAATGCAAACTCAAGGCTGTTCTATGTGCTGGAAACAAGAGACAATGAGTGTACAGCTGAACAGGACTTTTATACCACCAGATATAAGGCTCAGGGAACATCAGAGAAGAGGAAGTAGAGAGAATGTAAGAGCTTGGAGACAGGGCAAAGGGCTGAGAAATTCCATTTTCTTGACATGACATTGTCATTGCAAACATAAACTCGCAGCAACTATGGATATTTGTTCTTGGCCTGTGCAAGATTGGACCTGTCATTTGTGGGAAAAGGATAATATTCATGTCTTACAAAGAAATGTGAACAAATTAAAGCAAACACTATTGTAAAAAGGGTGCACCAGAACCCAGACATATCTAGGAAGCAAGTTCAGGCACATATAGTTGGTATAGTATTTGTGTTTTAATAAATAAAGCTTGCCTGAAGGTCAGTGCAAACAGCCACACTAGTCAGCTATACAGACCAGGCAGTGGTTGCACACAGCTTTAATCCCAGCAGCCACACTAGTTAGCCATAGAGGCTGGGCTGTGGTGCATGCCTCTAACCCCAGCACTAAAGAGGAATATAAGGCTGGATAAAACAGGAACATACACTCTTTCAGTCTGAAGATTTCTTAAAGATAAGAGTTATCTAATGGCTTGGCTGCTTTGGCTTTTCTGATCTTTAGGTTAAACCCCGAAATTTGTCTCTGGGTTTTTATTAATTGTGTAACAGGCAAGATGGCCTTTTGTCTTTTATCTCTGATGTAGGTGATGACTGAGTCTCAAGTCATTGCTGGGAGCTTGACTTTACAGTCTAACATGATTGACTAAAGGGCACATAGAGGAAAAGGGAGGTTTAGAAAGCAAGGGCCCTTGTTGAACTAACTACTCGAGATAGAAAAAAAGTATGTTTCTTATAATTAGTCAACTATGAATAAGCAAGAGGTGGATTCTAGGGAAAGAGCCCTCACTGTCTTCAGTTGTATAGCCACAGGTAAGCCTAACATTCTGCAATGGTCAGGCTCAAAGCCAGGTTCACAGAGATGACTCTGGTTGAACTCAGTAGATCACAGAGCAAAATAAAAAGACATAAATGTGACAAAGAAACCTGTAGAAAAGAGGGAGTTTAATGGAGGTGGGAGAGAGATAGAAAAGGGTAGGGGTGAGAGTGGTTAGAATACATTATCTGCATGTATAAATTTGTCAAATAAACAACAAAAAATACTTCACAAAATGGACACACAAGAGTTACTGTCTAAAGACAGTCTAATGAAATACAATGAGGGCACGCTAAAAGTTTCTAGAGGGACACAAATTTGTCTCTGAAATACAGTAAGGAGAAACTGATGCTTCTCATTAGTAACAGCCAGGTTATCACTGCTGTGACAATCATAAAAAATGAATTTTTAAAGAAGAAAAGATATATCTTTCCTCATGACACTGCAGGTTTTAGCCTGTGGTCCTTTTGCTCCATGCCCTGAATATCGCAGTAGCATGGAGAGCAGAGCTGCCTATCTCATGATGGCTAAGAAGCAGAGAAGGCAGTCAAGGATTTCTTGCTCCTAACTCTGCTTCTTTCAGAGTTCACCTTTTAATAGCACTATCCAATCAGAGGGTCCCTCCTACATCAGTTGTTGTTCCATGTGGTAACTATCTCAAAGACAAACCAAGAATGAGCATCACCAATGCCTGACATCTCTCAAGCCAGCCAAGACAATCTTATAGTCAAGATTAGCCATGGAGTAATCTTGGATCTTATAATGCTCAAGAGAAACTGTATTGAATTAATATGTGCTGATAAAGTATGATGTATGAAAATAAAGTGCTTTGCTTTAAACTCTTTAGAGTGGGAACATGAAGTCTGAAGATTTAGTGAGTATTTCAGTTAGAGTTTCTATTGCTGTGAAGAGACATCATGACCACAGCAACTCTTATAAAGGAAAACATTTAATTGGGGCTGGCTTACAGTTCTGAGGTTTAGTCCATTATCATCATGTTGGGAAACATGGTGGCAAGCAAACAGATATGCTACAAAAGAAGAAGCTGAGATTTTTATGTCTTGATCAGCAGGAAGCAGGAAGGGAGCTTATGAGATCTCAGAGTCCAACCTCTGGTGACACACCTTCTCCAATAAAGCCACACACCCTAATTGCACCACTCCTTATAGGCCTATGAGGGTTATTTTCATTCAAATCCCCACAGTGAGTAAGAGCACTTGTGAATGCATGAGAAACAGAGTTCAAATCCTCACTTCCATTCATGGAAAAAGACTAGTCACACACACGTCTGTAACTCTGAAACTGAGGGTGGGGACAGTGCAAGACAAGAGGATCACAGGGTCTTACTGGCTACCAGATTAGATCCAGATTCAGTGACAGACCCTGCCTAAAAGAATAGAGTGAAGAATGATAGAGCTGGACACCTGATGTCCTTCTTTGGCCACAGCATACATCGGCACATACACACACCCATATACATCTGTGTTGTCCTAGCCTTTTTTAGGGAGATATTACTAAGTATCAGTTCATTCCAGATAGGGACACAGAGACAGACCAAATAAACAGCCCCGCCCCAGCCTAGCTCAGTAAAACATGGAGTTTATTTGGGCGTACTTACTTGATCATGGGCAACTAAACCACTGAAGAAAATCTCTCTCCTCTAGCAGCTGTCAACTGCTTATATTATCCTGGGGAATGGGAATAGGCAGGGCCCCTTTGAGCCCCTCTTTCTATGATGCAATGTTAGTAGGGCCACTTTGTAATTAAAATTGCTAGGAGTTTAAGTGGTCATAGCCACATCAAACCCAGAAGAAAACTTTCCAGGAGCTGGAGAAGCAATAAAGTCCAAGTATATTGTGTAAGAAGAGGGAAAGGATGATTTGAGGATTTAGCACAGTTGTAGAGCACTCGGGCCCTGGGTTAGGTCCTCAGCATTGGAGGGAAAAGACAAAATTATAAAATTTGCCCCCCAAAATTCCAACAGGAAGAGAAAAAAGGAAAGAAGGCAGAAGGAAAGAAGAAAGAAGGGAGAGAGGGAGGAAGGGAGACAGGGAGGGAGGGAGGGAGGGAGGGAGACAGGGAGGGAGGGAGGGAGGGAGGAAAGTAGTCCATATTGAAGTATTTTCCTATGGCTTCTAGTAAAGCAAAAATGAGTATATAGAATGGTAAATAAATAAATAAATAAGAGAAAGGAAAGCTGAAGGTGCTGGCAAAAGCAGATACCAAGGGAGACAGCAGGAAGAAAGTCCTGTGGGTGGGTCTGCTACCTCACACCCTCATACTGAAGTAGAAGCACAGAAAACAGTAGAAGGGAGAAAGCAGGACATGGGTAAATGTAACAAAAGACCCAAGACCTGGTAAGAGTAGTAAGTGGGTGGGGATGTTATTATTACAATTTCTCTCTGATTTTAATGATTATTTATTGCTATTATTGTGTGTATGTGTATTCACGGTTTGTGAGGGAGGTGTGTATGTGCCAGGGCACACAGACAGAGGTCAGACGACAATTGTGGAGTGAGTTCATTCTCTCATGCACCCTTACTGTGACTTTGTCTTACATTTCTGTTGCTGTGGTAAAATACCACAACTAAATGCAGCTTAAGAGAGAAAGGTTTTTTTTTTTTTTTTCAAACTACCAATTCCAGGTTGTAGTTCATTACTGCAGGGAAGCAAAGGTAAGATTTTAAAGAAGATAATCACAGCATAGAGACAACGAAGAGCAGAGATGGTTGAATAATCCCCTGCTTGTGCTCAGCTCAGTGTCTCACTCACCGACACAAAGTTCAAGATCACCAGAGAACGATGCTACCTACAGTGGCCCATGTCCTCCCAAATTAAGACAATCACTCAAAGGTAGGCCCATAGGCCAACCTGACCTTATCAGTTCCCTAAGACTTCTCCTCACAGGCAATTCTAGGTTGATGTAAAGTTAACAGTTAACTCAACATAGTTAACTGTTAAAAACTAACCATTACACATTGTAGGGTAAAAGGGACAACTGGAGCGGAAAACCAACCAATCGCTGAGCACCCTGACTTTGAACCAGAGCCAGTGAAAGAAACATTCCCTGTATTTGATACCTGAGTCAGGAAAGAAACATCTTTGTCCCTGATGTCAGAACTAAAGACATGTGTCCTGGCTCTGAAACTAGTGTCAGAGAAACACACTTTAACCCTAGAATCAGAGCCAGTGAAAGAAATATGCACTGGTCCTAAGATTGGAGTCAAAAAGCTAAAAAGGACCAGTGAAAGAAACACAGTTTGGCCATGAAGTCAGAGCCATCTCTGCCCTGTAGTAGGAGCAGCGGGCTACGTTCCCGCCGTTCAGCTACCTGCCACCCGCATAGTTAGCTTTTGCCCTGAAATAATTACACGGAAACTGTATTCTTTTAAACACGGCTTGGCCCATTAGTTTTAACCTCTTATTGGCTAGCTCTTACATTTTGATCTAACCCATTTCTAATATTTTGTGTAGCACCATGAGCTGGTTTACCAGGAAAGATCTTAACCTGTGTCTGTCTGGAGTGAGAGAATCATGGCAACTGACTGACTCGGCTTTCTTTCTCCCAGCATTCTGTTCTGCCTACTCCGCCTACCTAA
The DNA here is from genome assembly GCF_950005125.1 of Chionomys nivalis. NCBI lineage: Eukaryota > Metazoa > Chordata > Mammalia > Rodentia > Cricetidae > Chionomys > Chionomys nivalis. The sequence continues at coordinate 90,830,613 of NC_080087.1, forward strand.
TTTTCTGTCCTATCAGGGCCAAGGCAGTTTCTTTATTAACCAATGAAAGTAACACATAGACATCATTTCCCCTTTTTTTGTTTAAACAAAAAAGAAAGGCTTTCACTTTAACATAGTAAAATTACATATAACAAAACAGTTATCAAGCAAGAATTACAGTTACAATATTTACTTTATCCTATATCATAACTAAGGAAAACTATAACTATAACTAACTATTCTTCAACTCCATCAAAGACTCCAGAAGGATATAATATTACCTAAGCAAACAAGAAGTCCAAAGCTCTAGAAATGACAGAGACATCTTGCTGTCTGGACAGTCACCCAAAGTTCTTTTGTACCATTGGGGCATCCATCTTCAGCCTACAGGCCCATAGTATCCAGCAGACTCTTTCATGAAGCAGGAAATTTCAAAGACAGTTCAGTCACTATCTGCTGTGTTCTGCAGAATGTCTCACTAATTCTTTTATGAAGCAGGAACCCCGAAAGACCATCTCACCTTTAGGCAAGTTTAGCAGTCCTCTCTCTACGGGTTCTTTGTGTCCAGTTTATGCAACAGTCCAGGCAAGTGCAGTTTCTTACCCAAATGGCTATCCAACTCCATAAGGAACGTCTTCGATGCCCATCTTTCTCTTGAAGTAGATTGGTGCTGCCAGAAGCAGACGTGTCTCATTGTCATGAAAAGCCCTAAATTATTAAAACATTTAAAATGCCATATTCTGTAGTCTTTGAAAGATATGAAGAATGCCTATTTAACTGAAATATATCTCTATATATCTAGAAAATCTAACTAACATGACTATAAGCTTGACTATTATTGATGATTATCCATTAGCAACCTATATTTCCTAAATATACATTACATTTTTAAATGAACTATGCAATCACAATACCTTAATCAAGATTAGAAATATGCATATACATAAAACAAACTGACCTTAAAATCCATACCAATGCAAATTATTCATATCTCTATCATATCCCCCTTTAAATGTAAAATAACATTTATAAACAATATTTGGGAACATGGGCGCAGTTTTTTTCTCTCCAAACTGCTTCCTGCTGAATGGGGGCACTGTTATTTAGGTCTTTTATGGTGTAACCTGTCTGCCAGTTTAATCACAGTTGACAATTGAATGAAGTAATTTTCTGAAGGTGTTCACAGCAACCTTTCAGGAGGGCGTGGTCTATCATACCATATTGGGATAGAAACAATCCACAGGGTCTCGTCCTCTGTGAAAACAAAAGAAGACCCTCTCCAAAGCATCTTATCCTTAGACCCAAATTTTGAAGTCATAATACCCTTATGATATCCATTTTGGTTCCAATTGGCAGCCCATATAATGAAATGTCTCTCTGTATTTAGTTCCTTTACAGTCAAAAAATTTAAAGAAAACACAATGTACATAATCCAGACTCTCTGTGAATTTTTCATTTTTACGTGGCTCATTTTCCTTTATTTCTCTTAATCTATAACTATCTGTACTCTGTCTCTTTAAAGACTTTACCCTTTTTTTAAGCCATTAACTTTATTCTCTATATTCTTTTTCTTCTCTCTCTCAAGCCTACATACATTCATCCAAAACTGTGATCCATTTATAGGTCTTCTATGTCTGAAATCTGTTCTATTGTGAATCTGTAATTTTTTTACTATCCAGGAACATTTATTAAAATGTTAAGCACTTCTTAAAAACTAAAGTTGCACCAACTAGAAGTACTACAGTACCGCCTATTTACTGCCAGTCTAAACCTTAATTGCACTGTTATTATGGTAATTATGATCATTCCTGCCTGAAGTCAGCACAATTCAGCATGGAGCAGCCACTCCTGCCTCAGATCCATTTGGTGCCCCTGAGCTGCGCACAGTTCCAGGCACACAGCAAGTCCACATTGGACAAGAGAAGAAGCAGATAGCTCTGCTAGGACGCTCTTGTAAGGGAACAGCAGAACTCAGGTGTTGCATCTCTCCAAAAGAAGAGCAAGAACCCTATATCCTGTGGGGAAACCATCCCCTACTCCACCCCAGTTTTAGGTAGCCTGGCTTCCCGATAGTCAGGACACCTTTCCTCCAGGGCTGAGCTGTCCTGGTTACAGCCTCCAGAGCTGTCCTATTGCGGCTCTAACCCTCCAGAGCTGTCCTATTGCGGCTCTACCCCCCCAGCTGTCCTATTGCGGCTCTACCCCCCCAGCTGTCCTATTGAAGCTCTAACCCCCCCCAGTTGTCCTACTGCAGCTCTAACCCCCCCAGCTGTCCTATTGCAGCTCTACCCCCCCAGCTGTCCTATTGCAGCTCTAACCCCCCCAGCTGTCCTATTGCAGCTCTAACCCCCCCCAGCTGTCCTATTGCAGCTCTACCCCCCCCAGCTGTCCTATTGCAGCTCTACCCCCCCCCCAGCTGTCCTATTGCAGCTCTACCCCCCCAGCTGTCCTATTGCAGCTCTAACCCCCCAGCTGTCCTATTGCAGCTCTAACCCCTCCAGAGCTGTCCTATTGCAGCTCTACCCCCCCCCCAGCTGTCCTATTGCAGCTCTAACCCCCCCCAGCTGTCCTATTGCAGCTCTAACCCCCCCAGCTGTCCTATTGAAGCTCTACCCCTCCAGAGCTGTCCTATCATGACTCTAAGTATATTCTGGTTTCCCAATAAGTCAGGATATCCCAACACCATAACTGTACCACATTCCCCTACACACATGGCTCTGGAAATTCAACCCAAGTGACCAGACTTACATGGCAAGCACTTGAACCTTGCTGAGCCTTTTAAACAAAAATATTTAAAAGGCTTGCCTTTTAAACAAAAATATTTATTTTATTTTTAATTATGTGTGTATTTTCATGTATGTATGAGTGCACCCGCCTGAAGAGGCCAGAAGAAGGTGTTGGAAACCCACCCTACCCCCTTTAGCTGGAGTTATAGGTAGTTGTGAGCTGCTAGAAGTTGACATGGAGAACCTAACTTGTCTTCTGCAAGAGCGGTATGTGCTTTTAATGTTGTGCCATATTTCCAGCCCCCATTACAGACTTTGTCTTTTAAAAACATGCTGGCTGGGAATAACTCTGTTGATAGGATGCTTACTCAGCACATAAGATGCTCTGAGTTCCATCTTTGGCACTGCAACAAACCCACGGTGGTTCAAAGACATTGTGTGTGGTGGTGTGAATGAGAATGGTCCCCAGAGGCTCACATGTTTGAATGTTTTGTTCCCAGTTGGTGGAAATATTTGGTCTGGCCTTGGTGGAGCAGATGTGGCTTTGTTAAATCAGGTGTGTCACTTTCAAAAACCCACACCAGGTATGTGCTCTCCCTCTCTCTCTCCCTCTCTCTCTTAGCAGGTTATGAAAATAATAATGTTAATGAAAAATGCTTTAATCAACATTTCAGTTGTCTGCTTATCAAAAGCTATCCCTAAGGAAATGAATAAAAGCCAATCCCTGTGGTGCAGATTTGGGGTCTCAACTATGTAGGAGACTAAAGAGGGAAGGTCTCAAGTTCATGGGCAACTTAGTGAGAGACCATGTCTCAAAATAAAAAGTGAGAAGTGGCCTGGAGTTGTAGCTAGATGGTAGAGTGCTTACCTGGGATATGTGAGGCTCTGGATTCAATGGCCAATATCAGAATGAAAACAAACAAGACAGTCAGGCTAAGGAAAAACATCTTTGCAACACATATCCAATAAAATTACACTGTCTAAACACAGCAATAATGTAATAAAGAGTTTGTGTTTTGAACTAGCATTAGAATACAGGCCCTTTGCTTGCAAGGTATGGGTCCATACTTTGGCCCTGAACCCAGGATGCTTTGGTCAGAAGGAATTTAGGGTGTAACTCTGCTATAAATTATTTGCCTAGTGGGAATGACACCTTGGATTCACCCCTTATTACCACAGAAAAACTTGATCAGACACTTCTGTACATGCACACACACTCGTACACACACTCAAACAAGTGAACACATGCAAACATGCACATGTGCATGTATGCACATGCACAACCCATACAAATGTTAACACACATGAAAACTATTCATCATTAGTAATTAAAGACGCTATAGTGCCCCCCATCTACATATCTTTGGGAACAGCCAAATACTGGGGAAGTTATGAACTAAAATTCTCAAACACTGTTAGGGAAAACAAAGTGAAAAATAATTCTAGTATTTATTTATTTATGCTTCTGCATGTTTCCACGATGCTCAAGACTGTGTGCATGTGTTTGTGGTGTGTGAATATGAGTGCATTCATTCATGGATATATGCACACACATGAAGGTACAGAGAAGGTCATCAAATGTCTTCCTCTGTGGCCCTCTACCTATTCCTTTGAGACAGAGGCTCTCTCTGAACCTGCAGCTTGCTGATTTGGCTAAGCATGGCTGACTACGGAGCTTCTAGGATCTCCTTGTCTCTGCCCCCCAGGATTGAGGTTACAGGTATGCACAATCACGCTCAGCTTTCATGTGGGTTCTGGGAATTTGAACTCAGGTTCTGGTGCTTGTGCAGCAATGTGCTTACCCACTAAGCCATCTCTCCTCCCCAGTTTTGGTGTTTCTTGCCTAAACCTAAATGTACACAGCAGTTCCACATCCATGTATTTACCCTGGAGAAACAGACAGATCTGCCCAGAGCTGTATATGCATACTCATGTTTATTGAAGTTCTATAACCAAATGTGAAGACAGACCTGGGGTCTATCAATTAGAAGAAGAGAAAAGGAAAATCTACTGAGAGATGTTATGTCATAAATGATCTAAAAATAAATAAATAAATGCTGTGTGTCGGGGGGGATAAAGAAACCCTTTTTGTAAAGCAGTATTTGTGGTATAGGTTCCGTCTGTATGGGTTATAGAGCATGAAAACTAATCTTTCAGTTGCAGAAATATCTGAACAGATCTTCGCAAGAGGAGAGGGATAGGGAAGTGAAGGAAGCTTGAAGGGCCAACTACAACTCACAGGAACATGAAATTGCCAAATCTTGTAGATATTTAGGATTGGTTCATCTAATTTTCAATAAATTTAGTTCACAGGGAGAGAGTAAAACAGACAAACAAACAAAGAACTCTAAGCAAATACTGAAGCCGGAATCGATGCTATGTGCTGGGGTGTTGGAGATGAAGTATACCCATGTCTATCTACTGCTCACTTTGAAACCTAGCCAAAAATAAGTTGGACTGGTGACTGGCGGGAGATACAGACGAATGGGCAGACACGAGATAAAGCAAGTGCAACAGAATGCTAATTTCAGAATCTGAGTGCTGTGGAAAGGGTGTTCACGGTAAAACTCTAACTTTTATGCAGGTTGGAAAGGGTCGTAAGATTTCGGAAACAGTAGGATCTGTGAGGGAACTAAAAATAACATGTGGAGAAGATGAAAGGGGTAGGTGAGCTAAACCTTTATTTCTTACGTTAGGGTCAGTAGACATGGACTCAATTGGAAGACTGGCTAGATGCAGGATCCCAGCAAGCAGGGCAAGGGAAAGCGAGAACAAAGGGGGTGGTGGGCAAACAGCCGTGGGGGAAAGAAATCATCTCCCAGGTGCAAGAGAGACATGCTCTGTTCACTGCCTTTCACAGTAAGCTTCTTTGCCTTTTTATTCTTTTAAAATGATACAATGCGTTGCTTTGATATTAAAAAAGCAAAAAACAAGAACACACAGTACTATCTTGGGTCTCAGATGCATTTCTCAGCTGACAACCACTGGGGATCTCTGCCCAAAGCTCTCACTGCCTTCTCTCTAGGCCTGGATTGATGGATGATGTTGAGAAATGTCACTGCTGGGAGGAATTCAGATCAGAACCACTTTTATCTCTTGTCAAGAGTTTGAGCTTTCTGACTGCCCTGTGTCTGCCAGGTGGAATGCACAGCCAAAAGTGCTCAGTTGAATTCCAAAATGCACCACGCCTGGGGAAGGAATACAGGAACCCATGGACAGCCAAGTACGCATTAGGTTTTAATCGATTTGCAAAGTTCTTCCCTTACTTCCAAAATGAGGCAGCTGCACAGCGCAGCGATTTAGAAGTCAGTGATCTTCTCAATGGAAATAGATTCGCTCATCAAGACGCTTTGCCCTGGGTCCTTGTAGGAGATGGATTTGATCTGAATTGTCTATGTGTACACTTGACAGACGTCTATGCTGAACACGTTGCTTCTTGCTACCAGCTCTGGGACACTAATAGCCGGGCAGTAGTTAGCTATGGATTTTCCTGCGTTTGCTGCTTCGGTTTGAGGATGATGCCTCCCATAGAAATGGGGAAATGGAATGATGAAGGCAAAGGTGTAAGTCACAAACACCAGTTTGGAATTATGATTAATAAAATGGTTATTTATTTAAAAGGGAAAAAACTTACAGATCACCGTCACAGACAACAGCCCTCTGGGCAATCAGGAAGGGAGTCTAGTAGCGGGAAGTGGAGCAGGAAGTAAGAGAGTGAGGAGGGAAGTGGCCACTTTTTTAAAGGGAGAGAGACCACGCCCCAATGGGCTGGTATCTCAGCGGCTATTGGCTGGAGGAGTGGAAGGACCTACCGCAACAGAATGCCTTGAAAATTATCATTTATTCATCCATCCATCTGTATGTTTATCTAACAAGTGCTAATTAAATTCTTAATAGTGGCCTCTTTGTGTGAGTTCAGAAGACTGTTAAAGATCTCTGTCCTTGCATACTTTACTTTCAATATAACTCCAGGTTCAAATGTTATAAAGGAAATGACCAGGGTGCCTATGTTGGAGACAGACTTGTGGGTATTTAAGAGCGGAAACTCAGTATTTGCTGTGTGCTTGCTAGGAGCTATGCTGGGAGCCTGTACTCCATGGGGTTGATCATTATTAGGCTGCCACTGTAAGGAGCCTAAGGAGCCTAAGGAGCCTGGGTCTAGTCCCTTCGGCAGAGCATCGTGCAGGCATAGAGTGGCACCCGTCACCACTGTTAGTATGTAGCTGACAGCTGCCAGAACACGGAAGGAAAGAAGGTTCATTGCCAGCACCCTCACTGCTATCCTGTTCCTGAGTCCCTTTTCTGGTCAGGTCACTGGCCTGCTTGCACGCTTCTATCTCAGAACAAGGTTCCTCTGCATCTCCGGTACCACCCTTTCTGCCTGGAATAGCATTGTAAAAACACTCCTCACATCCCAAGGTCCAGCTACGAATGACCTGAGTTCCCTGAACAGAAAGTCAATCCAGGAGTGTCTCCATCCACAATGAACTAGGCCCTCCCCAGTCCATCACAAGTTAAGAAAATGCCCTACAGTTGGATCTTATGGAGGAATTTTCTCAACTGAATTTCCCTCCTCTCAGATGAATTCAGCCTATATCAAGTTGACATAAAAACTAGCTGGCATAAGCTTCCTAATAGGTTAGGCTTCAACAGTCAAGCACTGCAGGAGGGCACTATCTCTTTCCAAAATGGATTTGCACACACCATGGCTCTGTATGTGATGATTGCTGTCTGAACAACAGAGCCAAGCCCTTTTACAGCAACTGGTTGTCAACCCAAGAGCAGGGCAGTGAGTTACAGTTTCCTGGCAGTCACTGCTGGTTCCATTGCATTGCCACTAGAGCGAATGTCACCTCAAGCATCATCTCCTGGTTTAGAACAAGACAGGATTGGGGATGGAGCTGTCCCTTGAGGGACACCCTTCCCTCATCTGTTACTCACTGAGAAAAGGGGGTAGATAAGGAGGGTGGGGTGAAGCCTGACAGGTGCAAAGGTATAAAGATCAGAGGAACTTGGCTGTCTAGTTTGGTGACTCTCTGCCTTCTTCTCTTGAGACAGGGTCTCTCACTGAGCCTAAGTCTCACTATATTAGCTGACCATTTGAATAGAAAGCCCCAACGACCCATCTGTCCCCACTCCTCACAGTACTGAGGTTACTGACAGGTAAATGACCATACCTGGCTTTTTACAAGGGGACAGAGCATTGAACTTAGGTCCTCGAGTTTCCACAGCAAGCAAGCTGATCTACTGAGCCATCCCCCAGTCCATTTCCTATTATTTCTTCATGCTTGTGTTTAGCCAATGCAATATTGATACTCTGTGTTCTTGTGTGCTTTTAATATTCAAAGTAGAGTCCATTAGCACTATCTTCCTGAAACCAGTTGTGTTATTTAGAGTATAGCAGTAAATTCTTGAGCTCTAACTTGGAGATGATATCCTTACAGAGAACGTTCACTGGAGCCTGGTTAAGTATTGGCTGGGCCGGGCCACTCAGAGGAGAGCTTTCTGGTTCCAGAATTGCTATCTTGGTTCATTGGAAAGCCCAGGAGGCAGGGAGAAGGTGAAGGGTGCACACAAGCATTTTAGGGCTTCATTCCCACTACCATTGAATCCTTTAGGGTTTTACTGAAAAAAAAAAAACCCTTACCTTTGACAGTCAGTGAACCTTCTAGAGAAATCACAGGCATCTGATGAATTTTCAACAGCCCAAACAACTATTTCAAACAAAAGTCAGAGAAAGTGTGTGACTTTAGTGTGTATATTCCTGCTTGTAGAAAGCTTAAGATTTCCATCTCTGCCTTAGATCCCACTGGCCTCGTACATTCCTCTGTTGAAAGGGTGGGAGGAAGCTTCTGAAAACGTTGGACGGATATGCTGTGATCAGCTAGTGATGTCTGCACAAATGTAGAATGCCTGAAGCGGAAGTCCAAGGAAATTAAAATACATTACCGAGCAACAATGACATTGACTGCACTGGGGGAGTCATCAGCAGAAGAAATTTAACTATCAGTTGTCAGTTGTAAATTTTTCTCTGAAGTAAATTATCTCTCTGTGTCAAAGGGCGATGCGTGACTTCTGCCAAGGTTGAACGGGTAGAGAGAATTCCAGAGTTGCTGGTCTGGTCACTGTCTCACCACCACCACAGGAGACAGACACTAACTGAAAAATGAGAACAACCCAAAGATGTCAGAGCAAGAGAGCGAGACTGACTTCCGATAGCACCCATGTCAGGCTGGGCTCTGCTGTTGCTTTAGTGAAGAAAAGCTACCTTTGGACCAGCTAAAGAAACCAATTCCCCCTTTGCTTATTTAAGCCAATGTAAGTTGGGGGAGTATTATTTGCAATCCAAAGTGGCCTAATAGGTTTCTGTGGAGAGCCTAGCAGGGAATATCTTCCAGGTCACTTAATTTCCTTTGACTTTGCATGGTCTTATCTGTTAATGAAAAATAATAAACTTATCTATATTTGTTTAATAGAATTGCTGTAAAAACCAGCTGAGATAATAGATATTAAAGTTCTTTGTGAAATGTGTGTGGAATTTAAAAAATTAAATTTCAGGGGTGTGTGTGTGTGTATAGAGTCATGCGTGAGTGTGTATTGTGTGGGTTGTGTGTGGTGTATACATGTACAGTGTGGGAAGTGGAGCATGTGCATTATGTATGTGTAGTATGTGTTTTTCATGTGTATATGTGTAAGGAATGTGTGGAGCATAGGGAGTTGTGCAGTTTCTATGTGTCCATTGTGTATATGTGGTACATGTATAGTATATGTAGCGGGTGTGTGATGTGGTGTGTGTGTCTATATAGTGTATAGTGTGTTATTTGTGTGTGGTGTGATACTGGGAAGTTGTGTATGTGTGTGTGGTACTTGTGATGTATGTGATATTTGGGATGTGTGCTTGTGTGTTTGTTAGGTAGTATTTTTGATATTTGGGAATGTGTTTATGTGTGTTATGTTGGGTATGTGTACTGTTTGCGATGTTTTGGTGTTTGTGGTAAGTTTGTATGTGGCATATTCTTGGGGGGAACACTGGGTGATGTGCATGGAGCTAATGGTCTCTACTTTCTGTTTTGTTGTTTTTTAATTTTGGAAGCTGACCCACAGAACATCTCATTGCTGCAACCTCTACCAAAGATCATAAATTACTCCCTTGTAGAATGTATCTAATTTTCCAAAAGTATATATATATATATGACTAGACACTTTGCCTGTGCACATGCTATTTTTGGACTGTGTGTTTTCTTAGCATTGTGAACCTTTGGCTGAACTCAGTGATCTCTTCTTGCTGGTGTCAGTGCCCCCACCATCACTCAGCACTGAGGTAAACTCCCCATGGAGCAGACCCTTCCACTAGTTTTAGCTTCATTGAAGCCTGGTAGCATGGTGCAAACCCTCACGTTCTAAGAGAGCTTCTCCACTTCAGTGCTGGCTAGAGCTTTGGTACCGATTTTGAGCGTTAATGCCTCACAGCGGTCCTGCGGCTCTGATACTTGGCTTCCGTGTGGTGCTCATCGGCTTTGGCACCTTGTAACTGCCAGAAAGGAGCATCCTGTGCTCTTTTCTTACCATTCAAAGAGACTACCATCTCATATATGAAGTCTACACAAAAGAAGCAGTTAATCAGTCAAGAACAGAGATGATAATTATAACCTGTTTTGGGTTTTTTAATTATACTTTTTATATTCTGCATTCTTTGATCCATAATCCTATACCTTAGCCATTGTACTCCTAATTTGAACCCTACCAGTGAGCTACACATCCAGCTCCTCACTGGGCATGTTCCCTATTGCTGAGCCATACCTCAGTCCTCTCCACTGGTCCTTGCCACTAGCTCATTCAGTTTGTGTTGCATCTTTTTTTTTTGATGAAGAAAGTATGGAATATATACATATTAGAGTACTACTCAGCAGTAAAAAACAATGACTTCTTGAATTTTGCATACAAATGGACAGAAATTGAAAACACTATCCTGAGTGAGGTAAGCCAGACCCAAAAAGAGGAACATGGGATGTACTCACTCATATTTGGTTTCTAGCCATAAATAAAGGACATTGAGACTATAAATCGTGACTCTAGATAAGCTAAATAAGAAGGTGAACCCAAAGAAAAACATATAAGCATCCCCCTGAATATTAACCTTCATCAGGCGATGAAAGAAGACAGAGACAGAGACCAACATTGGAGCACTGGACTGAAGTCTCACGATCCAAAGGAGGAGCAGAAGGAGAGTGAGCACGAGCAAGGAACTCAGGACGGCGAGGGGTGCACCCACACACTGTGTTGCATCTTTTATGCCATCGTTAGTGGAAACATTTTATTCTCCACATCGAATCTCCTTGCTGAGCATCATCCCAGTTCTTTTGAGAAGGAGCAGTTGTCCTGTATACACTGTCTCAAAGCTGGGGGCAGGGGAAGTGACTTTCATGAAGTTGCCCAAACTGGAGGGAATGACACTGTACCCACCACAGAAAGAATGGCCTGTTAATTTCAGTCATTTTCACTGTGGTTAATGATGTCATGCTCATCCAGCCTTCCCTACTATTGTTGGCTCGTGTCTCTCCACATATCTTCTTCCTTGCAGCCTTAGTCTGACAAGGATCTGAAATATTAATCAGAACAATGGAACATGCACCCCTTCTCTCTTCCCTCCCTTCCTCTCTTCCCCCTTTTCTTTCTCTCTCTCATTTCCTGTTCTGTTCATATAGTTCTCCAATCTGCCACATTCTAAACTCAAATTTCCCTTCTACCTCTTAGATGTTTATTAAGTGAAGCTCCAAAAACAAAGAGAATTCTCCTCCCAGAGGGACACTGTACGCTCAGTTCTTGGAATAAATTATTTCATTCTCACCATTACTCTTGGATTGAATTTTCAAGAATTTAATAATAACAGAGAAAAGTACGAGGGAAATGACCTGGCTCTTATTATATCAAGTAAATGTTAGCTGTAGCTATTGCTGCTGTTATAGCATACAGGAGCTTCTTGTGTATATTGGATCACTGGGTAAGTAAATAAATGACAAAGCAAACAAGCTGATGGCGGGCTGGGGAGCATCCTCAAGCTTAAGGAGCTTTGGGGGGAAATTAACATCTTCTATCCGTTCCCTCTTTAGCTGGCTGACTGTTCTTACTGAGAATTTCCCGGTCATCTGGGGACAGCTACCTCAGCAGTTCCATTTGTAGACAAGAACACCCACACCTGAGAATATAGAGGTATATGGCAATTTCCTTCTTATTGAAACCTCTCCTCCAGAAGGGAGGAGGAGGCTCATGAGCCTCGAAGGTTAAACCGAAGGTCACAGGTCTGGACAAACAGAAACACTGAAGATTCTCTGGCTGCTCCCCAGCAATATAAACAGAGCATACAACGGCAGGGGGCAGAGACTCGAGCAGCAGAAGCGCAGAGAGGATTTCAGACTGCGGAGATGCCTGCCAGCTGGGCCCGGGTGACAGCTTTCCTTAGCTGTCAGTCATGTTCCAGTGGGCTATGAGGGGACTTTGAGTCATCCCTGCTCTACGTAAGTAGCCCCTCACCTATGCTCCTGTAGTAATCTTAATAAAAACGCATTGGTTCACCGCTAGACTTCGGGATTCTCATCATTTTGTTTAGTTATGGGTTCTTCTTCTGCAATAAGTAGACACGTGTGTTTCCCCTCCCCAGGAAAAGTCTGTCACACAACATGTGACTTTTACAAAAGCAGATGGTACAGACTCCAGGTGCATCTCTTAACCCTTGGTGGCCTTTAGCCTGTCGTCATACTCCTTTGGTCATCAGCAGAGCTTTGCTGTCTTTATTGGCAAGTGGTAGTTGAAATGGTCCCTACTACACTACCAAGTGAGAGCGTGGTATTACCGTATGCCAAGACTTCTCTGAAAAACAAACACGTAAACTTAAACAATGAGCTTGGGACAGTTCACACATAACAGTTTCTCCAGTCTCCTTTTAAGAAAAACAATATAGCCTGACCTAGTAGTTCAGATCTGTGATCCCAACTACTACGGGTACAGAGGCATGAGGATTGCAAGTTCAGGGCCTGCCTGGGCCACTCAGTGACTACCAGGAGAACCTGGGCAACCTAGTGAGACCCTGTCTTAAAAATATTTTTAAAATTAAAAGAGAAATAGGAAAAAATAGATAGATAGATAGATAGATAGATAGATAGATAGATAGATAGATAGATAGATAGATAGACAGACAGACAGATAGAGCCTGAGGGCATCGTGTTTGCCTAACATATACAAAACTCTGTGTTTAGTCCCTGGAGAGAAGGATGGACTGAGTAAATGAGAAATGGAAATGAGAAATGGAGAGAAGATAAAGGGGAAGAGAAAAGAAAAGAGGGGGATGAAGGGAGAGAGGAAGAGAGAAAGAGAGATCATACCACAGAATACATTAAAGACGTTGAGAAGCCTTTGGGGGTGGGGGAAGGACAAGATAGGAGCTTGTTATTATAAAGAAAGAACACTAAACAGTTTTTAGCCCCTGGCTGAACTAGTGTTCCATGGAATACATTCTCTAAAATCTTTATTAAATGGTCCCTTCAATATGCAAAGCATCGGCTTAGAAGCAAGTTGAATTTATGATAAGTGAGAGCGTTTTGGACCAGACAAGTCTGCAGAAAGTGCCAGTTGGAGACAAAGAGAACAGAACCCCCTTCAGCAATTCCTGCAGCCTTTACAACAGCTTGCCCGTATCTTTCTGAGAGCAGGAAAATTACAATGTTTGTGACGGGGCTGGGTGCATGTCTGTTATCAGAGTTAATAAACAACTGTTTAATTACTCATGTTTGGGCATAGCTGGAGCCGGGCTCACACATTTCCTTCTTCCTCAGAGAAGGCCAAATTCACTAGCTTATGGGTACAGGACAGCATCATGGTAGATGGTGTTAAGGTTTGAGGTAAAAATGTCTCCCAAACTTCATGCATTTAAACCCCAACTGGTGGTGCCGTTTGAGTAAGTTCCAGGCAGCAAAATAATTTGGGGGTGTAGCCCAGCCTGGTTTCCACTCTCTTTGCCTCTGGTCCTCTGGGATGTGAACAAACCATGGTCTCACTGCCATTGACGTAGCTTCTCCCCAACCATGATGGACTGTGTCCTCCGGCCTGTGAGCCAGAGATCTCTTCTGCCCAGTATGTTGTCAAAATGAACACAGAGGGAGAACGAGCTGGGTAGAGGGCTGAGGCTGCAAGGTGCCAAGAGTCGTCTCACACTAAGGAAGGTAGGCATGCTCCAACAGCTGGCGGGAAGATGGCCAAGAGTGGGTAGGTGGGCCGAGCTTTGGTTCATTTGTTTTCAAAGAAGATTGCTTTGCTATATAACTCAACATTACTACAAAGGAGTGACGCTGGAAACAAGAAATTAGGAGGCAGTTACAGTAGAGGAAAAGTCTGGCCCAAAGGCTTCAGGCAGATTTTGAGACTAAAAAGCAGTTGAAGGATGAACAGATGCTTGGAAGTTTGGTGGGTGGGGCAGAAGAAAAGCTGCGGTTCCTTTCACTTGGCGGGAAGACAGGGGATATGAGGTGGGCAAGAGAGATAAATATTTGTGTCCCAGAACAAATGCTTGTGGTTGCCTGATGAATGTTCCTCTTGCATCCTGTTACTCCATGGCATTCTGTCGTCTGAGAGACACACGTGAGTGGGGCTTTGGGGGAAGAGGGCAGTGCTTTGAGATGGTAAGCGCTGTTGTTTACAAGGTCCTGCTTCAGAAAGAGCTGCAGTGTCTCTCTGACTGGCTCTGCTCTGTATTTGGGTTGACTGGCAATGCAGAGCTGGTGCAGACAGTCAGCAGGGGTCAAGACTCAGAATACAATGCCAGGTCCCGAACTTGCCTGATCATTACTACTGTGGGGCAAGCAACTACTCATTTAAAATAGCAATAATTGAGAAAGAGGTGTGTGTGTGTGTGTGTGTGTGTGTGTGTGTTTTGTTTTGGTTGTCAGTGAGCAAAGAGCTCAGGGACTTGTACACACTAGACAAGCCTTCTACCAATGAGATATAAACCCAGAAGGTTTTGGGTTTTAAATAGATATGGTTAAAGATATATCTAGAGACACAGATGCACTATTTAACTGTTCAAAGCCCTGCTTAGCCAGCACCAAAGAGGCCGGTTTAGACATTTGGGGATTACTGGGTATAGTGAACATCTCATGGCCTTGAGCTGTATAGGAGCCTATAGAGCATAGGAATCCATACTTGAAAATGTTAATAACTCGGTAGTAACTCAGCCCCGATGGCTCAAAGTGAGACCTCCAAAGAGAGGGATGAAGTGCATTAGAGAGGCACTTTTAACTGCTTACGATTTTAACACGAATACGACCATCTCAGCTGCTAATCATGGAGCTTGCTGGATCTGGCTCAGCAGGCTGGCTTCTTTTCCCTTCCCTGGCTTCACAGAGTTACCCCTCATGTGCTGCCAGCAGAATGAACCTGTATCTTTTCCATGCAAACTTTGAATTAGAGCAATGGGGACTGCCTCCTCAGTCCTGCTGAGCCTGGATCTGACACCTAAAGAATCTGGGAAGACAATGAACACTGCCTCAGAAGCACCAGCCACAAGCCAACCCCTCTTTCAAGCCAGGGTTTCTCTCTTGATGTTTCTCCTTTGTGAAGATGTTCAAGAGGGAGCACAATGGCCTCCTTTGCAGAGAATGTTTTCAGAAGTTTGAGGAAATTTCTTTGGAGACCTAAGTTCTTATTTACCTATTGTGACATGGTATAAAGGGGAGAAGAAAAATCTCATTATCTTCCTCTTCCACAAGCTCAGCAGCGGAGTGGAGATATGGCAGTTCCCTTAAGAACTGCTGTTGGGTGTGCGCCAGGATATCTACTGCTGCCTTTAGCAAACAGTCTTTAGCATGCAGTAACTCTCACCATCTCAGAGGCCCGGGATAAGAATATGGGTGATACAGCTGAATACAGAAACGCACGTTTGAAACCATTTCCTTGTCTAGAATTAACCAGAACTCTGCTAAGTAGCACATTCAGGTGAATTCTATGAAGAGGATTCCCTGGAAGAGTGACTTTGGATTTAATTTCTCAGAATTGAGGTTCTTTTGAGAAACACACCCAGAGTCTGGAAGATGCTCGGTAGCAGGAATAGTCCACAGCAGGGCTCATGTCTGAAGATCAGGCACCAGGGAATGCTCTTTAGACACCAAGATCCATGGGGATCCAAGCAAGCTATGATTCTTGCCATGCCTCCCTGTAGATTGGTTAGAAAAATCACCTTCAGTTTTATACTGACAGCTTATAAAAGTAATGTCTGACCAGCTTTTACACGCTACCTACTTAGGTCCATGGATTAGGTCTGTCTAAAGGGTTTTTCCAGTGGAGGGAATTTCTTCTCCTCACTTGACTTTTGTGTAGATCTGGGAAACAACCTGATACCTCAGCAAGTCTTGTGAAAGTGTTGTGAGAGCACCTTCACGTCAGGGAGCTGGTTTGCAGTGGTCACTAAAATAGCACACTCATCTCCTAACCTGGAATCTGCAATTGGGAATCCTACTTAGCACACAGGTCTTAGCACACACTGCTGGTACAACTAAAGTAAGGATGCCAAACTGCATATGAAGGCTAATCTTGGTGGTTAGCTTGACGTACCTGGGAAGAGAGAACTACCTTTAGAAAATTGCCTCAATCAGATTGGTCTTTGGGCACCTAACTTGGGCATTTTCTTGATTCCTGATTGGTGTAGGAGATTCCAGCCTACTAAGGGTAGTATCATCCCTATGCAGGTTGACCCAGGATATAGAAAGCTAAAATAAGATAGCTGAACTTGAGCCTGGGAAAACAAATCAGAAAGCATCGTTTCTCCATGGCATCTGTTTTAGTTCCTGCACCCAGATTCCTGACTGGAGTTCTTGCCATGGCTTCCTCAAAAATGGACTGTAATCTGTAAGCTGAAATAAATCATTTCCTCTCCAAGTTGCTTTTGGTCATGGTGTTTATCCAAATATTTAACCACAGGAAGTAAACCAGAACAGGAGTTGGTACTGAGAATAGGACATTTCTGGGATGTGGTTTTGTTGGGAGGATTGTGGAAGGGTTTAGAAACTTTGGGCTACTGAGTGATTAGCATTTGATGGGCTGTTCTTTGTGAGCTTGGAAGATAAAACTTCTGAAAGAAATGCAGACAGCATGGATTGAGAAATTTCATAGGGAAACAAAGACTCTATTGGGGCTGGTGGTGTGATTATTTTCAATATAGAACTTGTAGAAGTGAATCCTGTGTTTACTGGGACAGTCAGCGCTGGCTAGATGGGGATGAAAGTCAGCTGTGATTAATGAGACCACCGTCATTGAGCTGAAATCTCTTAGACATATTATCTTAGGGTCAACATACAGAAGCTGTGGTCAGAGGCTAAGGCTGTATCTCAAGATGGCAGCTGAACTTGATAATGTATAAGAGTCTTTATCATGATATTGGTTTTGAAGGTATGATGGGATTACAGAGAATAGCTAAGGCTTGGCATTGTGTGGTAGGGTTGAAAGAGATGTCAGAAGACATTGGGGAATGGTATAGACCTTTTTTCATGATGCTACACACACACACACACACACACACACAAACTCTGTGTCCTCCCTTGACAGCCTCACGGACTACTTTTGCATTACTGTGACCAAAGACTTGCAGGAAACAACTTAATTTGGGAAAGATTCGTTTTAGGTCTGGTTTCAGGGGGTTCAGTCTACTGTGGTGGGGAAGGAAGAACATTCCACATTATGGTGACAGGAGCATGTGGAAAAGCCGCTCACCCCACAGTAGAGCAGAAAAGAACAGCAGCTAGGGTCTAGAATTCAAAGGCTCACCCTAGTGGCTTACTTTCACAGGTAACTCTATTCCTAGGGGTCAGAACCTGTTTGGGTTACACTTCCATGTCATAGTCCATCTTTGTCAGATATGAGGGCAAGGCACTGGAGGTAGGAACTGAAGCAGACGCCATGGAAGAATGCTTCTCACTGACTTGTTCCCCAAGACATGCTCAGCCTGCTTTCTTAAACAATGCAGGACTGTCTGCTTTGGAGTGGAACCTCCCACAGGAACTTGACCCTCCCACATCAATCATTAGTCAAGAAAGTGCTCCATAGACTTGCCTGTAGTCCAATCTTAAAGTGGCATTTTCTCAGCTGAAGTTTTCTCTTTCTGGATAAATCCAGCATGTTAGAACAAAGACAAACTGACTAACGTGGAGCCTGTGGGGGTTTTGCATATTCAAACCATAGCAATTACTTAACAAGTTTCTGTGGTTAAGCTGGTTGAATGTATAGTCACTCTAGAAAATCAGAGAACATCAGGTCTGGAAGATTCCTTCGGCTGGTTCCACCCTGATGTTTGGTGGCTGTGTCTCTCTCAGGAACCTGGTACGTCACTCCTTATATTGTCAGCATTCTGTCTGAAATTCTCTCAGGATATCACCCCAAGTCATGGCTTCCTGTAGTTTCATCTTCCACTCACACCAGGGCCCAGCCACAGGAACCCCGCTCAACGTCCTCATCCTCACCTTTGTGTGCTTTTCACATACAGTGAAAGAGGAAAAAGCATCCTTTAGAATTCCCATCACCTGGCCCCTTCTCCCTCAACTCCAGGCAGGCACCACTCTTCCGACTGCCCCAGTCTGTACTGTATACCACCTTATCAACATCAGCCACACAGCAGAACTCTTCCAAAGGCCCAGAACACCACAGGGTCTGATCCTGGTCTCCTTTAGATTTGCTCACACGACTTTCCATTGCAGTCCTGAGAATGCCTCTTCACCCCCTGCCATGCTGGCCTTTGTCTGGAATCCACTTCTCTTTGCTCTGATGCTTCACTAGAACCTTAAGCCACAGTGATAGTGTTTAGGATGCAGATCCTAGCTGGTTCTGCCCTGGTCACCTCAGCATGCAGCCAAACTAACAATCAAAAGCTGTGGGCAACTGCAGGCTTAGTCTGTAAGGGTTATCGTCTAGGGCCCAATGAGCCCAGCAAAGGTAGGGATAATGTAATGTTAAAGTCACAGTTCTTAGTACAGAGGCTTGCTCAGGAATGTTTGAGAGTGCATTCATTGAATAAATAACTGAATTAAATTCTAGACTTCAGTTTTTCTCATGTCTAAAATTTAGGATTTAGAATGGATCACTAACTCTGACAGTTTTCAAAATTTTATTATTTAGATGCACAATATCTATCTGTCTGTCTGTCTGTCTATCCATCCATCTGCCTGTCTGTCCATCCATCTGTCCATCCGTCCGTCTGTCCTTCCGTCTGTCTATCTATCCATCCATCTATCTACCTATCTGTCTATATATCTATCTAATGGACAGACTCTGTATCTTTGGCTGATTTGGTACTCACTGAGTAGTCCAGGCTGGCCTCAAGCATGTAGGTCTCTTGCCTTAGCCTCCAGAATACTGTCTTCTTAATCCACATGCTAATAAACACAATAACAAAATAACAATGAAGAATTGAATAGTAGTCTTAATAATTTAAAATACCGTACACTTCGATTTTCTTTCTGTCTGGTAGCTCCCTTATTCTCTCTGCTCACTCTTCCTATTTCTATTCTTCCCCCAAATCTCTTGGCTCAAACTATGCAAGTTTATTGTAGATTTAGGAAAGGATCGTTGTTGCACAAAGACGAAATAAGGAAAAAGTCAGTTCTTACATTTTAAATTCAATGCATGCCACAATGACCACAGCCAGGGAAGCTGTCACCAGGGGCCCAGTGGGAGGCAGGCAGACAACATACTGAAGTCTGCAGGAGGGTAATAAAGGGGCTGCTTGCAAAAGTGTTGGGAGGAAGCATTGAATCCACAGGAGGGAGGAAGAGGGACAGCCATGCAGAGGGGACCAAAAGAAGAGAAAGAATAAGAGCCATACAACCTTCAGGGGTAACACTGGGAAAAGCCATCTCCCTTCCTTTAGTCCAGCTTACACCCTCCCCAAACCCTGGCACACACACACACACACACACACACACACACACACACAGAGCTCCCAGACCTCAGCAGTGTGAGTAAGAGCAGGCCTCCAGATAATCACCCTTTTCTAGGAACAAAGTTATGGAAGCTTGTCAGTGAGGAACTCATACAGTAGCAATAAAAGAATGGGAAATAAGAGGCCTGCCATAGCTAAGCATTCCTCTCCTCTTGGGGTTCACAACAAATGGAGACTTTTAAGCACCAGGACATAAGAAAAGAGAAGAAAAATAAGTCGACACAGTACTGGGGAGGAACGTTACCACTGCTGCGGGCTCTGCTATATCACTTGGGTTTGGTTCCCTAGAGTAAAGAACAAACTTGGGTCTGCCACTTTGGAAATCGATTCGGAGGCTCCTCAAGAACAGAACTGCCACCTGATCCTTAATGAAATTGTTGCCCACACTCATGTTTATTGCAGTCCTGCACACACCTGCGAAGACATGGGGATGTGAGCGGGACCAGGATGAGATATCTGTCACCCCGATGATCACCCAGGTTTATCTGAGTGACAGAGCTGGCTAGATGGTGTGTCATCTTCCTTCCTCACAACTCCTCGTGTTTCCCTACAGAAGGTACATGCTTCATCAAAAAGGATAACCTTCCCTGACAGGGAAGGACAGTTATTTAGTCTTAGTTAAGTGTATATGAGTTTCTGGGGTCATCTATATATGAGTTTTATTCAACCATAAAGAAGAATAGAATCATCATTTGCAAGAGAACAATACTGATTGTAAATCATCATGAAATGTGAAATAAACTAAACTTACAAATACTGCATTTTTCTCTCATATAAGGAATATATGTGTGTGTGTGAGTGTGTGTGAGTGTGTGTGTGTGTGACATGAAAGTGAGAGGATATTACCTGGGGATCCTAAAGAGCATCATGAGGAAGAGGGTGGAACAAATAGACAGAAAGGACAATAGGTAAATGTGATTGAAGAATATGATGTATGCATATGTGTATTAGTTACTTTTCTGTTGCTGTGATAGACACCACCCCAAGAAATTTAAGGGAGAAACAGTTTAGTTTGTCTTATGGTTCTACAAAGATAAGAGTACATCATGGCAGAGAAACATGGCCTCAAGCAAGCACAGTAACAGGACCAAGAACCTGGGAACTCACATCCTTAACTACAAGTATGAAGCTGAGAGAGCGAACTTGAGCTGGTGGAGGCTTTTAAACTCGAAGCCTTGCCCCCAGTGATTTACTTCCTCCAGCAAGACCACACCTCTTAAACATCCCTAGACAGCATCACCAATTAGTGACAAGTATTCCAATATCTGATCCTGTGGGGAACATTTTCATCCAAATCACTGAAAATGTGAAAATAAAACCTAATATTTTATATGATGGATGAATATGCACAAATAAAATAATAATTAGGTTAAGGAAAAGTCTCAGGAGCAAAGAATGCAAGGAATCTGAGTCACCTGTCACACCAACAGGGTGTCTGATTCCAAAATGAAGAACTGAGGCCGAAGACTCATGGCAAAGTACCAGTCGGCCTCTGCCCCACGGTCTTGCAGGCCCATGAAGTACAGAGAGTACCTTCACATTTTATGGATCTCTACCTGCACGTACTTCAGAAATGTGCAATAGATGCCCTGATTACAAATGGGTAAGTTCATGAAAGACGGGTAATCTCAGAATATGTAAAGATACACTAAGTTCTCTGCACGTAAACTTGGAACTTCTCATCAAACCCACAGAGGAGATAGAAAAATCCACAAACTAGGTGAGCTTACACTCATAGCTTGTTTCAGTTCTTATAGAAACAGGAGCTAGGGCAGACATCAAGTTCAGTTAAATAAATGTAAAGCTATATTTCTTCATGATGTGGAAGTTGAGACCCATGGATTGGATGGCATCTTAGTTGGATCAGGGGAATCTGCTTATGGCTTCAGACTTCACTTGGAAAAGCAGAGGAGAAATTTCAGAGGCATTGTCACTTTTGCCAGGTCCTTCTACTTGTCACTTAGCTTCTGCTTAGAATATTGGCCAAAAATGTTCACATGGCCCTGCGAATTTACTACTTAGAAGGCATAAAATACCATACAACAAAATGCTGTGGGAAGCATCACAGCCCATTTCAGTGGGAAGTCCTTCTTATTGCTTTGCTTGACTGTACTAATGTCTCCTACAATGGTTTGGATGTGAAGAGTTCCACCAAAGATTCATAGACTGATAGCAGGATCGCCTGGCGTTACTTTGAGAGATACTGAAAACATTAGTAGGCAGATTCCAGATGAAGAAAGGAGGTCACTGAGGAAGGGTCCTTGTCTGTCTTGTCTCTGGTACATCTTCTTCCCTCCTCTGTTGGCCTTGACATGAGCAGCCTCTGCAGAGGCTACCAATGCCCTGGTATTGTTCCTCATCTTGGAACCAGAAACACAGAGTGAGTGCGTACTGCACACTCTGGAACTGGGAGTCAAACTAAATCTTTGTTCCTTTAGGTTGTTTAGGCCAAGTATTTTGTCACAGATGGAAAACCTAATGGACCCAGCAGGTCCACATCTTCAGAGCCTAGCTCCTGGCCTGATTCACCAGCTGAAAATGAAAACTGAGCTTACCAGCTCTTGGTTTAGCTGCCTCCCTACAATCATCTTAGGAACTGACCCCCTTTTCCCACCCAATGACCTCTCACTCACTCTTTCTATTAAAAGACTTTTTTAAATTCATGTGTATGTAAGTGTTCCTGAGTAAGTTTATGTGCATCCAGCGCATGCAGGTTCCTCTGGTGAGTGTTGAATACCCAGGTACTGGAGTTTGGGCAACTGTAGCTACCTGATGCAGGTGCTTGGACTCAAACTCAGTCCCTCTGCAAAAGCAATAAGTTATCTTAAGTTTCCTCAGCCATTGGGCAATCTCTTCAGGCCCTGACCTCTCATTTGAGTTGTCAGAGACTCCAGTTCTGTCTGTCAGTGTTAATAGAGTGTTAGAAAAGGAGCTCACTTAGGCCTTGCAGATGAGTTAATACTGAAAAAGGAAGTTGATACTCAAGTAGAAAAAGTTGTTTCCTAAGGGTCACCTATCGAGTAAGATAGAGAAATTGGGACATGGAAAGATTAAGTGCTCATTGTCTCCATCTGTGGAATGTAGCAGCCACACTTGTCATTAAGGTAGGTGGTCATATTCCTAAGAACTATTGATCTGTCTAAAGTCAAAGGCATACTGTAAGTTTAACTCACAAGGCATAGAGTAATCAGCCAGTCCACTACAGAGCCAGATTTTCAGGAAGAAGAAAGTTTTTATACATGGTTTGGGTATGCAAGGAAAGAGGGACATGATTAAGAAAGCAATTGGTGGAGTCTTTGAGGAAAAATCACCAACTGCATGAGTGTTGAGTCTTCACATACTCCCTAGGGTATCCCCATCCTTGTCACTGACTCTCACCGGTAGAGAAAGATAGGTAGACCCTCCAAGTGTTACCACACATTTCAGGGTGGACCTGTTTCTCCACCCCAGTCAATGCCACACAAAGAGGACTGTTCAGATAGGCAGACCCTCTGCCACTGGGAGTTGTTTACCAGGGATGACATTAATCAATACCTCGAGACTTTTCTCAGGTCTGTCCAACGCCTGTTATATATAAATAACATGAAAGAGGACCTGTGGAGCATGGCTAGAGATGCAAAGGCAGACATCAGTCCACTGATAGCATTGCTCAGCTGGCATCCTTGCCAACTTCTCCATCCTCACCAAGGCAGTCTTGCATCCATATTCTAGCTCATGCATTCAGCAGAGTTGGCTGGATCCTTTTCATTTCTATGTCATAGAGAAGCTCAAGCTAGAACAGAATAAGTTCACAAGGGATTATGATGCAATGCCTACATGCACAGAGCATCCAGCATCTGGTCCACAGTCCTCTGTGAGAATATCCAGAACTGACAGTGCTCATGTCTGCTAATTGAGGAAGGAGGCTGATGCAGCCAGATGACAAGGACAGCATTCCATCAGAGACCAGGCACCGGAACGATCATAGCGCGTACTTGGAAAGGAGGGTAGAAACTCTTGCACCTCCAGTCGTTGCCTCCTCCCTTGAAGACCTTCACTGAGAGTGCTCAGGCCACATCAGGACGGGAACTAGCCTCACAAGATAAAATCATAAAAACTGGTGTTTAATCCACTGCAGTGACATACTTTAAAGAGGGAACTAGCCATGCCTGAATCTGTTTGGCGTACTCCTTTCAGCTTAGGTAAGACTTGAGCTTCCTACAAAAAGCAGCAGGCCCTCCTCCTTCCAAGTCCTCCCTCCTTCCTTGGTTCCTTGCTTCTTCAACTTCAGCCTTGATCAGACATTTCGTCCAGGGTCTTTGATACACTGACCTCTCCCCTAGTAAGTCCCTGCCATGCTCTTCTGTCTTAGAACCTTTCTATGTCCCTTGCCTGGACGGATCTGATTAATTCTCACAGATCTTGTAGGTCTTTGAATGTCCCTTTCTCTGAGGAAATGTTCCTTCTAGCTTGCTTGTAACTCCTTTTGGTTGATGTATATCTCCCAAATGCTCTACAAAGGCAGGCAGAACTCACTTGTGAATGTTTGGTTTCAATATCCCCACCCCTTCCCACTTCACCATCCAACTCCCTCAGAAAGGATGGACATGAAAAAACAACAGCAAACAAATAAACAAAAAAGCAGTGACAGGGTAGGGCTCAGACTGAACCAAGGTGGGCGAGTGTGACCTGCAGTGACTACTCCTGACCTGAAGTGACTACTCCTGGCCTGTTTGTTTTTGGACCTAGCAGGGAGGCACTCTGTGCCACAGTGAGTAGAGAGGAGACAGCTCACCCCCCACCCCCAGGGCTTTGATGTGACTGGGATAGTACCCTGCTCCTAATTTTCCCATGCGCCACTTCTTGCAATGGACTCAAGTCACTGTTTTGTAAGAATGCAAGGCAGAGAGGTAAGATTCAACAGAGAGGGAAGAAAGCCAGTGAGCACAGCAGGCTAAGACTGGGAGCACCACGTGACAGAATAGACAGACTCCCCTCTAGTCAGGGCTTGTCAGTGTGGTTGTGGTGGGAACTGCTTCTAGCCCAAAGGGCAAAAGGGCCCTAAAAGCTTCTATAAAGACAGGGGGCAGGCAATCCTCCCTTACCACCACCTGAGACTCCAATACTTTCCAGCTCCTTCTGCTTCCTGTCCCAACTTCCCCTCTGCCTTGCCTTGGCTTGCTTCCCTAGATTCTACACTTCATTAATTCCTTATCACCTGTCCCTAAATTCTAATCTAGGACTTTGAGAGGACAACTAATTAAAGTCAGAAGGTTCTTAAAAGGGGGAATTGACCTGCAAGTCAGCCCTTTCTCTAAGCAGGATCAATCTTCAGATTCCGGGCCAAGAAGAGTTATATTTTTTTTTTAAAAGTATGCAGGCCAATCAGCAATCTAGATATTTCATGAAGCTTCATTTAGCTGTTTATGGATCTTAATTGCACACCCTAGTTACCACCTGAGAAAAGCATGTTTGACAGAGGGGCAAATGGGGATTGCAGCTTGTTTGAAGAATTTGTCGCCTTAGGGAGAAAGAGAAATAAATACAGGGGTAATGAAAAGCAAAAATTCCTCTATTCGCTGGTCTTCAGTCCCAGGGAAGTTCTTTGCTGACTGAGTGTGCAAGGATGCTGACAGCTTCCAGTTGCTGTCCCTCCTCCATCGACCAGTCAGGAAGGCTCGGGAAGCTGGAAAGAGGCCTCTCCCTCACCATGTGTACATGGAAGAATGGGTCAGGACTGTGGTCAGCTGTGAGGCATGCTGATTTAGGAGCTCTGACATCATCCAGCCTGTTGTCCAAACACGGAAAGCAGGGTCCTGAGGGACATGGCCAGTTCAGTCTGGAGGAGTCTGGCTCACAGTTGAGCCACAACTGAAATTCAGGGCCAGTGAGGTCCAAGCAGGGCTCTGCTCACTACCAGCTGGTGTCCCTCAGCAAAGGAGTTTCCACACTCTCCCTCTCGTATCGCTTTCTGGTCTCGTCTAAGGAAACCCAGCATCGTGTTCTCAGTCATTTTTGCAGTGAGAAGAGAGAGAAAGGGGGAAAGAGGAAGAGAAGGGGGGGGAGAGAGAGAGAGAGAGAGAGAGAGAGAGAGAGATTTCTCTCTGAGTTCAGGAGAAATACAAGGTGGCAGGGAACATGAGACTGAAGGCGTCTGTATAAACAGGGACAGGTAGCTCTCACTGAGGTGGCCATACCCATGAATGAGTCTTACCTTCTCATACACGTTAGCTCCTTCATAAAAAAAGTATCCCAGGTTTAAGAAGATCAAGGTGTTTCTCTACTCTCAGAAAGATGGAGGTTAAGTCTGAGCAAAAGAAAAAAAAGTGCAAATTAATTTGAATTCATTGAACCAAGCAGCATAACTTGATTCTTGTTCTTTATAAAGATTTATGGGATTGTTAAGCTTTCAAGTGTCCATAGCCAAGATCTGGAGGAGACACAAACAATGGGACAAAAGAGAAGCATATGGCCAGTGTGCAGGGTGAACGAGAGCTCCCTGTTATGTTAAAGAGGTGTGCAGTGGCTTTTCTGGCTCCTCTGCAGGAAAGCTGAGGAAACTTCTCGGCCATCATTTTTTTGTCATGGCTACAATGGGCATACAATATCTACCATTTATAGAAGAGAAGAATCTTGAATTAGTTTATACAGTTTTCTGGAAGTATGCCAAGCAGCTTGGCTTCAATAGCCCTTGTTAGTGATGCTTACTGGGGAGGATGCTGCTGTGAAGGCAACACTAACACAAAGTAAGGTGACTCCGCCAGGCCCAAGGCTCATCAGCTACTCAGAAGTACCAGGCTGGGGCTGCTGGCCACCTGGGGAAATTTCGGTGGACATTCCTGCTGGTCTCAGTATGGAGGGTATCTCATGAGGGATTCCAAGAAGTCTCTTAAATATGCTACACTGCACAGGAAACACCCACAATCAATTACTCGGCCCATGGTGTCAACAGCAGAAGCCCTGATGTAGGAGGATGTAAACACCACACAATGGGAACAAAAGATCAGAGCTATCTCACCCCATGGATTTCTCCTTTGAAAACTCATCCTTTAAAGAGAAAAATCATCTTATTGTAATGAACTCCCAAAGAAAAAAGCACCACATACCTAGATTAAAGTATCTACTCAACTCTTGTCCAGTTTTCTCTATGTATCTCAATGAATGTCCGGATTTCAGTTAAGGTTTTCCATTTTTACTTCAATCGCATTTTTAAGAATTTATCCACTGATTACTTATCACAACCCTCCAATTACTGTCTTGAACCGAACAGGACCTACGTCCTAAAGGAAGAGGACTGATTCCACTGGTTAGGACCACGATGAGACCAGTCCTGAATATCTGTACTCAAGCTTTTAACTCCCTTGTCTCTTGCAGGATAACCTGGTGCAACCAAGTCTCACCTTCTCAAGATTCAACAAGAAACAATCCCCTTGGTTGGGGAGATGTCCCAGAGGGGGTATCTCAGTGGTTCAGCTTTGTTTGCCTGAGCCTCTGCTCTGAGACTGGATGAACACAAGAGGGGGAGGGGGAGAAGGGTGGGGGGAAGAGAGCTACCAATAAATGAAAGAATAATGGAACATTGATCAGCTCTTTACCACAGCGGGGGAGCTGCCTTGCTGAGACCCAGAGCTGTCAGGCTGAGCCGCTCAACTGCCTGGATGGATGGTCCCATTTAGCATCCATCTGTAACTCTGCCGGAAAGGAAGAGGCACCACAGAGAGGGGGTGTGGGTCCAGCAATCTTGGATTACTACTGGGAAAGCGGGTGCCCTCTTCCCTCCACCAGAGTTGCCTGAAAACTCCATACTCCAGCTAGTGGTTTACTTTCTAAAGAAGATGGTGTTGGGGAGAGGGAAGTCATGGAGAAATAGATAATCCCTAGGGAATTTCTCCTGCTGTTCTCCCCTCCAAACCTGGAGTACAGGGTTCAGATGCCACCATAGGTCTTAGTACAGCCTGGGGGTACATGGCCTTACCAAATTTCTGTTTCCAGCAGAGAAGGGCTCAGTCTAGTGGCAAAATCTTTTTCTGGAATTTTCCTTGGAAGACTTTTGAGATCTCTTTCAAAGAAGCAAAGGATTTTTCTTTAAACCCGAAAAGCTGTGAACTCTTCTGAGTGATGTCTGTATGTCTGGTGAGTCATGAAGACATGAAGTCACCCATCACAGGTCAAGTCCTCAGTTTTCAAGTGCAGACAACAGAACATGCTTGCAGGGAGGGGCCTTTTGAACACACACGCCAATGAAGGTATATTGAAAACTAGCTGGCTGCTGAACCTGCCCAAACTTTGTGGACAGGGTTGCATTCTTAATCATGGCATCAGAGTCATACATACCATACCTCTACACATCTAAATGGAAGGAAACACACGTGTGTAAGCTGCGTGCCCAGCAGTTTCTAGGAATGGCATTCACATCCTTCACAGCCTTGGTTGGGCAGATGATGGAGGAGGGGAGGAAGCAGTGGGGGTAGGGTTGAACTGCTACACCAGGAGACTCTGGTGATAGAATAGGGTTGGAGGATAGCAGGAAATGGGAAATAATGGATGAGACTTGCCCTGTCCATGGGGGCACTCCTGAAGCTGCCTGACACACGGGAGAACTCTTCCCTGGGTCTCCCTGTCATATGTCATCAAACAGGTGGTACTGCTGTGGGAAGGGGCTGGTCTTTAGGAGCCACAAGGTTGATCCAGACTCAACTGAGTGCTCTCATTGGTGTAATAATCTTCCTGATTGAAACCCATAAAGTGATTGACTGTCAGACACAGTTCACCTTCGACACCCAACCCAAACCTCTTTACACGATTGTTTTTGTTCTCATCCTCTTCCTGATCTATCAGCCTATGGTACCCTTTAAGGGGGTGCATGGTTCAAGGGAGACTGGAGAGAAAATTCCAGTTACAATGCCAAATCTGCATCAGCTTTTCCTTTCAACCAAAGCCTAGTTGGTATTCAGTAGAAACTTTGAGTTTAGTGTTTGACATAATTTAATAGTATGCATTAATGGCTGTAATTTTCCCCTATAGTCGAGATACTAAGAAAAAGAGGAGCACCTCATTTACATCACACAGACTAGTCACGGGGGCAGACACACAAACAACGGTGAAGAACAAAGGTCTGGAAGGGCCATTCAAGGGCACACACAGCGCTCCTAGTTTGGAAATGTGTGTGTTACACTTCCTCATGCTGACAACATGAATATGTAGTTAGTAATATTGCCACTATTATATGGAAACCGAAGCTAATCGAACAGGACTCATGTCTGAGAGTGGGGAAATGAAATTTTGAATTTTATTTTTTAAAAACATATTACAGATATTCCCACCAAAGCTCTGTCAGCAAGATACACACCATTCAGGGGAGGAGTTGGTTTTTGTTGTGTGCCATTTCTGGTATGTTTGTTTTTTTTGCTGTTTTTGTTTGTTTGTTTGTTTTCTGAAACAGGGTCCCAACTGACTTTAAACTGTGAGCCTCCTCAGTGGAGGGATCACAGGGGAGTACCTAGTTGCACCATTGTAAGGGAAAAAAAGGTCTCAGTTTTGATGCTCTTGTGTTCATCCATGGGGAGGCGTGGCATTAGGAAGTTGTGAGTTTTGGGGGCTGGAGAGATGCCTCAGCCATGAAGAGCACAGGCTGCTCTTCCAGAGGACACAAATTCAATTCTCAGCACCCACCAGATGACTCACAACCACCCTTAACTCCAGCTCTAAGAAGACTTCACATTTCAAGCCTTGGTAGGCACCTGTACCCATGCGCTTATGCCTGCACAACACACACAAACATAATTAAAAATAACAAAAATACATTTTCAAAACGAAGTAGTAAGAATTTTCATTTACAACGAGAATGTTAATTAACCAGCAAATCCATTTCCTCAATATATTACTTTACCCCAGCAAATGAAAACATACTCACCTATGTTTACCTTCTAAAGTATATGTTTTCACAGGCACACATGAATGCATGTGTGTTTGCACTTGTGTGAGTCTATGTGTGCATAAGATATATTAGAACACATTGTATGAACTAGTGGTTATGCAAGTGTGGGTGCCTACACTCAAGTGGGTATACGTCTGCATGTTCCAATGTATGTGTGAGTATATGTGTATAAGTTGGTGAGTGATTTCATGATTATGTGAGGGAGTACATTCATGTGTATTCATGAGAGTACATAAATTCATGTGTGTTCCTATGTGTATAAACATATATGCATACATGTAATCCTATTCAGGTATATATACAAGTGCATGTGAGTGGACTCATGTAAATCTTGAATAGGCACATCTGTGTTTGTATTCATGTGTGCAAGTATGTATTGTGTTTACATGCTCAAGTGTGTGTTTGCATGAAGTGTCTACGTGCATGTGTCTCCAAGTGCATATGGGTTTGTATATGTGTACATTTATGTTGGAGCAATCGTGTATGTGTTCGTGAATATGTGCACATTTCATTCACAGGTGTAGACATGGTAGTGTATTATGCATATGAGTGTTCATATGTGTGGGTATGTATTTCTGTACATGTGTGTATCCAAGTGTATCTTATGTGAAAGCATATATGTATTTCTCTGTATATACATGAACATATTTGTGCATTTAGGCTTAAATCTGTGTGTACCTGTGTGTGGGTTAAGCATTTATCCATTAGTAATATATATGTACATGTGTGTATGTGTGGCATGTATGTGTACACACATATCTGCATAAGCACCTGCTTTTGCCTATGTGTGTGCATATGTGTTTTTACTGGTGTATTGTTACAAACTTCCATGATACATGTGTTCATGCATGTCTTTATGTATAGATATGTGAACCTGTGCATGTATACACATTTGTTATCAGTTTTAGCTTTTATGTGTCAAGATGTATGTACTGTTTGCACAGAATAGGGTATGTATGTACATATGGGCATATGTCTATGTTTGTGCATGTGTTAACAAAGTATTGCATGTGTCTCTATGTGTGCTTATATGCATTTTACATTCCTCTGTGTATATGTGCATGATTATTATTGTGTGTGATTGCATGGTTTTGAGTGTATGTTTATTTATGTGTGCCCTTCTCTGTGTAGGCTGTTTTTATGAGTGTGTTTGCATGCTTATCAGTGTATATGCATCTTTGCCTACATGTACACATGCATGCTTGTGTAGGAGTGTTCATGAATGTGTATTTGTGAGTTTGCATACGCGTGTATTCCAGTTTCATCAATGTATATGGATTCATATGTGCCTTTTCTGTGAGGGCTTGCATTAGTGAGTACAGTTTTTCTGACTGTGTGTGCATATGTCTCTGTGTACTTGTGAATATGGTCTACTTGCTTGTGTATTGTCTTATCCCTTTTAAATTCTGATGTGTACACATGTGTGTTTATGTTTGCATGTATGTGAAAGTGCATGTATATGTTTCTGTGTCCTTAAATGTGTGTTGATGTACATCTACAGGGTGCTCTACACAGATGTACATCTACATAACTCTGCTGATAAGTAGACATGTGTGCATGGGGCTTGTGTGTATGCACATTAATGCATATATGCATTTCTCAGGCATTGTGTGATACCTAGTGATAGATAGTTGTATTGGTGTTTGTATGTTTCTATATTTTTACAGGTGTGTGTGACTGTATGCATCAGTGCTTATGTGCATATGTGTACATTTCTGGCTATGAATGTGCATTTATACATGCATTTTTTACTATGTTTTCATATGTATTCAGGCTTGTATAAGCTTTCATGTGTGTATAGGATCTCTGTGTACATGGGTTTGTGCATCTTTTTTTTGCAAGTGTATGTTGCTATTTGTATGCTTTTTAGCCTGTGTATATTCATATTCATGCAAGCATGTGCATGATTTCATGACTTTTATGTTAGTGTGCATAAACACATATACTTTCATGTCTATTTGTTGTATGTGTGTTAGTGTGCATTCTTGTGTATAAATATTTTGCTGGCATGTGAGCATGTGTATGTTAATTTCTGTGTTTGAATGCTCTTGGTTATATATTGTTTGATTGCATGTGTGTGCTACCATTTTTGAATGAGTGCAGGCACATGCATGTGCATGAGAAATGTGTATATACACATATATGTACATATGTGCCTTTTTGTGATGTGATTGCATTTTTGTATGCATTTATAGTTGAGTATAAGTGTAGGAGTGAGCATTTGTTTATGCATGTGTGTACATCTGTATACTAGTATTGTGTGAATGATTATATGAGTGTTTTTGCACAGGTGTGTACACTTGAAAATGCATGAATTTTCTTGAAAATGAATTCATGAATTTTCTTGTGTGTATCTGTGTATATATGTTCATACACAAGGATATGTGCTTTTGTCTCTTTGTGTTTCTACATGTGTGTGCATTTATATGTTCATATGTTCATTTGTATCTGTGTGCATGTGTTAATTTGCATTTGTGTGCTTGCCTGTTTTGTGTCCCTTTGTCTTTCCACATTTGTGTTGTGTATGTGCTTATACACATGTTTAAGTATATACCATGAGTATACATATGTGCAAGCATGTATGTACATGTTTCTGTATATACACATGCATTTTACATTTGTATGGGTATCTTTGTGCATCTGTGTAGGAGTTCATTTTGCCTACCTATGTATGTTCTATGTGTGTACATTTGTGCATGGGCATGCTTTTACATTCATGTGTATGCATATACAAATTTTTGTAAATGCTGTTCATACATTTATGTATGCATATATCTGCATGGATTCATAAGTGTGAGCATG
The DNA here is from genome assembly GCF_950005125.1 of Chionomys nivalis. Lineage (NCBI taxonomy): Eukaryota > Metazoa > Chordata > Mammalia > Rodentia > Cricetidae > Chionomys > Chionomys nivalis. Next base: position 90,863,011 of record NC_080087.1, read on the forward strand.
CCTATGTGTGTTTATATGCATGTTTTTGTATCTCTGTGTGTTATTTATGTGTCTATGTTTGTTTCTGAACCTTCATGTATTTGTGTGTTTGAGTGTGTATGTGGTTTATGTATGCATTATGTCTTTATATGTGTGTGCACATACTCACATTCTCATGTATCTTTGTATGTGTGCATGTGTATGTTGTTGCATGTGTGTTTTTGTTTGTATGAATGTGTGTGTTAGGGATTCCCCACTTTCTTTTTTTTCTACTAAACTTTGAGGCCTGGCTTAACCAGTGACCTAAGGTGAACACCTGGTGTTACTTTTTCTTTGTGAGAAGAAACACACTTGAATTAGTAGCTTCTAAAGTTTCCTGTTTGACCTTTATTGGTACACAGCTGACAGAACTGGTCCTCTCTTCTCTCTGGACTGGACTGGCATACATGACTCCACAGGATTACAAGGCCCCATGCTTGCTATCCCCAAGAGGTTTACCTCTGTAAACCACCATTTCTCTGGTGCCATCTTAGTCTGTAAAGACTAAGTTGGAAGAGAACAATATCACTTCTACTTGTGGTTACAAGAATACTAATCCCATGACAGGCAGGAGTGCGTCTCCCTCCGGGTGGACGCCCAAATGTGACTGAATTACAAAGGCTAAGAAGGAGACTAGCTGAAATGCTTCAAGTATATTTCATGAAAAGCCACCAAGTACTTAGATATTTTACAGTAATTTTTCACCTCTGGCAACAGAACATGTCCAGTGAGCGGCCACACAGCACAATACCGATAATATCTTTCCAAATGTCCTTCCTGTGAGTTTCCCAGAACATTTTGTGCCATAAGTGGGTATTTCTAATGTGCTTCACTCTTTATTGTGGACTCTCTGAAGCTTAATGTCAAATCTGCTGCCCCGTTTGCATAACAATGAAAGCCCAGAGGGCCCAGTGCCCTTCATTCTCTGTGGTTGTGCACACCAGCCCTACAGAGCACTGTCTTGAACCACGCTGGATTGTCCTTGTTCAGCAGGCTCTGCTATCTTCCGCAGCCTGTGTGCTGTATAGAGAGGGGGAGGACTGGTGATGGTATAGGGCTGGCACACACTGAGTCTACGTAGAGTAAGGTTACTGTCCCAGGATTACTGTTTCCCACTCACCACAGAGGCGATGGTTTTAAAGACTGAGGGTAAATTATAGTTTGTTTTAGAAAGTTCAGCCCATTGTTCTCGGCTCCGTTTTTAAAAGAAATGTTTTGTTTGTTTTTAATTATGTGTATATATGCTTGTGTATAGGTGTGGAGACTTTTGCATGTGAGTGTAGTGCCTACCGAGGCCAGAAGAGGGCGTCAATTGCCCTGGAAGCTGGAGGTACAGGCTATTGTGAGCGTCTTTGTGGAAAAGGAGAACCAGGCTGGTAACTGCTGTGACCAGCTGTGTCAGTGGTACCTGCTGCAACCCCTCCCTATGGTCAAGCTCCTCAACACCTCAAACTTACCATCAGTCCTATGGTGACAGAGTCAGGATCACTGAACCCTTTTATCTGTTCTTCCCAAGATGGCCGCACTCACTTGGCCATCTCATTTCTCTGCCTTGCATTCCTACTCAGCTCGTTGATGTATTTGGGGGTGGCAGAGCCTCGTCCATTGGGACTCCCAGAGCTGGGACTTGGGCTTTAAATTCTAGTAACAAAAATACAAGATCCTCTGTTCATAAACAATTGTGACAACTAAGAGCTGCCAGCTACTAATAGTAAGTAGAGACACAGCAGAGAATCAAAAATAAAAAAAGGCAGTGGTTAATACCAGGATGTTAGAAACACCAGACAAGCGTTCTACCACCAAGCTGAACACTCAGCTTAATTCACAACACCTTGCTTGTGTCGGGAGCTTTGTGCAGTATTTTATACAGGTTAATGGAATATGATTTGAGGTGATTTCTTCACATGAAGAAGTCAAACTACAGAGCCTAGGAGACATTTGGTCAAAATTTGGCAGATGTCATAGCACAGCAAGGAATCCAAATTCTCAACCACAGCATCTGCATCGCTCTTGAACAATGGCACAAGTACCAAGGAGGGGATGATCAAAGTGAGGGGACAAAAGGAGGAAAGTTTCACTTCCTTCATAGAAATTCAAGGAGTCCAATCTTCACTCATCCCTTCTCCCCTCATGCGTGCCTACAATGCAAAACAGATAATGTAAAACTAAGAGTAAATCATTAAAGCTCGGCCTAGTGGCACTCGCCAGTAATCCCAGCACGAAGCAGGAGGATTGTTGTTTTCAAGGTAGCCTCATTAACACTGTGGGGTTGTCTCAAAACAAACAAAATCCATTGGACTTTGAAACTACACTGGCCAGAAAAAGAATGGGATTTAAAACATCTGAGAAGTCAACAAATGTACTAAAATATAGACAAAAAACCAAAAATAGAAAAGTTAAAGAAAGTTTAAGAAGACCCTGGGAGAGGGGAACAGAAGCAATGGCTCCCCAGTTAGAGCTCTGGATGCACCAGCATCTTCACCCAAAAGCTCACAACCTTCTAAAACACCAGCTCTGGGGAGTCTGATGTCCTCTTCTGGCATACATAGACACAGACACATCACATTAAATCCAAGGTAACTGGAAAGAGATAAAACAGCAGTTAAAAGCATCCATTATTCTCCCAGAGGACCTGAGTTTGATTCCCAGCATCGATGTCAGAGGGCTCAGCTGCAGGGGATCCATGACATTTGATGATCTCTGTTGGCACTTACACATACAACACACACACACACACACACACAGAGAGAGAGAGAGAGAGAGAGAGAGAGAGAGAGAGAGAGAGAGAGAGAGAGAGAGTCTTTAAAAACAAATCTAAAACTAAAGAACAGAAATGTGAGAAGGGGCAAAGGAACTAGAGGCAGAGTGTAAACAAAGGAGAGTTAATAAAGAGTTATCTGCAGCCTCCTGAAGCACTCGGATGCAGTGTCCACTGAGTCTTTCCTCTTGCTGATGTGACTGTAAGATGCCATACATGTGAGTTACCACCATGAAATTTCAAAACACCAAATACCAAAAGAAGCTTTCCAAAAATCTCCACAAGTGAAGACAAAATTTCCGATTGCCACATGAGTCTTTGGGCTCAGGGCTTCCTTCCCTCCTGGTCCTCTCTGCCTTCTCTGCTTCCTCACACAGCCTGAACCTCCCTGCCACCCAGCTATTCCTAACTGTGAGGGGCATCAGCAAGAGACTAAGGAGAAGCAAGTCAAGATGTTTATCCACACCACGGTGTTTGCCCAAAACCCAGTTCTTGGGAGCAAGCAGCTGTGTGCCGCCGTGTTCTTCCATAATCTGGAATGGATATTGTACCATCTTCTGATTTTTTCTAAGCCTTGTTCGCAATTTATAATAATTGCTTTATCTACTTCCCTCCATTACGTGGTTCTGATGGATCATTCATTTCCGACAGTGTCCAGAGTTTCAAAGATAGAGATTCATGCTTTTCTCAATTACCAGAAAGACAAGAAAAAGGTTTATATATCATGTGTGATTACACAAGTAACTAACAATATAACTAGAAATGAAACTATAATTGTAAGGACATTGTAGAGGAGAGGAGAGGGGACTAGAAAAAGAAAATGAGAAATCATCTTCTATACCAGAGAGACATGAAATGCCTAGAATTTACATAGTAAGTAATCAATAGCCGATACTAAAGCTTTATATAATAATCTCAACCAAAAACTTTCATCAGAAAGTATATGGTTGAGGGACTGGAAAGATGGTTCTGCATTTAAGAGTGCTCGCTAATCTTGTAGAGGACCCAGGTTCAGTTCCCCACACCACACAGCAGCTCACTACAATGTATAACTCAGTTCCAAGGAATCAGAAGCCTGTGGCCTTTTGGGGCATATGCAGTCATGTGCATATACCTACACAGGCTTATACATGATTAGAAATAATAAAAATAAACATTTCAAAAAGAAAAGTCATGGTTAAATTAACAAATAAATTATTAATTTTTGTTGGTGGAGCAGGGGCTCAAACCTGGGGCCTTGTTCATGCTAAGCAAGTGCTCAACCATCACGCTACACCCAAGCACATGGATCTGTTCAGGCAGGAGCTTACTCTGTTACCCTAACATTCCTCAAATTCAAGATCCCTGTGTCTCCAGGACTATAAGCAGGCAACACCATGCCTGGCTTGCTGATGCATTCATAATCAGTAAAAATAACACCTAAAAGCACATTCCATTTTTTTAGATACTTGTCTCTTCTCCTCACTAAATTACTCTAAAATGGTTATATCATCTCCCCCAGGATACACTGACGGTGTTTAACTAAATCCGTTTAAAGCAGCAGCTTCATGCTGCTTAGAGTGAGGCTGTAAGAGACACCTGAGAGATGTGGGTAGTGAATGGGTGCACAGGAAGGGGCTCAAATCCAGAAGATTCTCAAATACCAGTCATTGGAGGGCAGCTTTGCTAAGTATTAGATGAAGGATCCCAGAAGCCGACACCAGCTTAGCATCCTCCTACCCTATGAGCCACCAGTCTCAGCCCAATGCCATTCCCAATCCCCAGACCTCCTCGGCGCCAAAGCTTCAGCAGTTGAACACCTCCATACCAATCCAGCTTTTACAAAGGCCATGTTTGGGTCAGGTGTAGTGGTACACACCTTTATTCCTAGCACTCCTGAGACACAGGTAGGCGATCTCTGAGTTCAAGACTAGCTGGGTATATATAGTGAGTTCTATGCCAGCCAGGGCTATACAAAACCAGGCAGTGTTCTTTTGGGGCTGAAGAACTGGCTAAGTGATTATGATCTCTTTCTGAGGTCCCAGCCCATTTCCCAGCATCCAAACCAGGTAGCTCACAACCACCAGTAACTCCTCCTCCAGGGGATTCAATGACCTCTTCTTGACTCCAAGGGTACAGTTATTCATGTGAACATACCATCCCCCACAGTTTAAAAATCATACAAAAAATAGGTGAAAAAATAAAACTAGGCAGTGTTCCTAACTCCAGAATTCAAATTGAAATTTTTCTGTCTGTCAGAACTCAGACTATGCCCTATTAGCACACAAACAATTCTTTTGATAGGAAATGTATGTCAATAAATAAGTGTTTCTCCCTTTTGAACCACTAAATCAGAAGACAAGACCAGATTTCTACCTCCACATCCATCCATCTGCATACTGGCCTGTTCCTGACCATGCCAGCCTCTGTCCCAGCTGTGTAGGGAATAGCCCAGAATTCTATCTAAGCCCCTTCTTGGATATTCCTAATTTCTTTCCTCATTATCTAGTATGTCAAGGTAAGGTATTCATTCTAGTAAATTGATTTTTCCTTGTTGTTAGCCCACCCTTTGTCTCTAGGTTTGGCCAAAAATTCAGAAAGGAGGGAGCTTAATTCTCCTTTGTTGCA